>NC_045667.1:199495-528206 GCF_009829145.1 Chiroxiphia lanceolata
AGTCAGTCTCCAAATGATGCCGGACTTTTGCCAGCTCTTCTTGCAACTGGCATTTGTCCATCTCCAGGTTCTCGCCCTTCCCACGCAGGGTAGACAGCTCTTCTTGCAAATCTTGATTTTTGGCTTCCAGCTGCGTGCACTTTTGACATTCCCTGTCCAGCTGCTGGGAAAGTTCAGCAACCTGCAGGCAGAAAGAAAAAAACAGGAACTCAGCGGGATGGAAAGGCAGTGAATTCTGGGAAAACCTCAAAAGGGGCGGTCAGGGAGACTATATTCATCATCTGCTGCCTCAAGACTAGAAAGAAAGTCCAACCAGCCTCTTCTTTTCCAGCAAGAACAGCTTTCACATCATTTGTCATAGGATTCCTCAGCTTCCCATCCTTTTCGAGTTCCTCATGCAAAAATGCTACAAGCTTCTGCACTCCAAAGGAATCACTGCAAAGGCAGGAAGCCATTCTACAGGGATGCCTTCAAACCCAAGCGTGACTCTGACAGACGCCGCTTCAGCAACGGATCCGAGTGACGAGCGGAGAAGGAGATGAGAGGATCCGTACCACTACTGCACAGGCAGAGCAGCCTCAAAAGCACTGCTGGGAACAGTCCTTCTGGCTCCCCGCCACAAGATGGGCTGAAACAGCTCCCCGTGAGCAATAAGTGACAGATTTTCCCCTGGGAGGCACCTGTCCTCATTGGGCCCTGGGCAGCAACACTGTCGAGAAAAGCAAAACCTCAAGTGCCTCCTGCTCAGCTCCTGCCTGAGACAGGGTTCAGGGGCTAATGGTGCCCTACCAGTGACTCTCCCAGGGCAGCAATTCATCTCCCACACCCAGAGGACGCTGTCACAGCCTCCCTCCAGCTGCAGCCAGGCCTCAGCTGGGCCCCACTGCTCTCAGCCCATGCACGTGATGTCCTGCAAGGACCTGCCCATCCCTCAGGCCCAGCCGGGGGATCTGCACTCTTGGTTGACCCCGCTCACTGTCAGGGCACCTGTTCTGCTCTTCCTGCTCAGGGCCTGTGGGACGGCTCCCTGGCCCCTCAGCTCACGCACCCTGCCAGGCTGGCTGCCACTCTTGCCTCGCCCTTCCTCTGCACGACAGCCTGGCCTCCATCAACCCTTACACCTACTGCTTTGCCCTTAACATTTCCGTCTTTACCCAGAAGGAGAACTACCTCCGGATCACTTAGTCATCTCCCACTGCAACAGCAGAAGGAGCATTAAGAAAAGCCCATCGCACCCAAAATGCAGACAAGGGAAAAAAATCATCGACATGACAAGAAATAGAGGGAAAGCATCTCCCAGCTTTCAAAAGAGGGAACACCACAACCAATAAGTCCCACCCAGAGCGCAGCTCACCTCTCTTCGTAATCTATCAACTTCCTTGACCTTTTCAGAATAACTCTTCTTCATTTCTTCCAGCTGGGACTGGCTTTCTTTCTCTTCATTAACCCTGACTTTCCTCCTCTCTAGCCTCAGAAGCTTTTCCAACCTGCACAGCAAATTAGTTAAGAAAACCACAAAACACAGGAACAACCAGCCTTTCCCCCACAGTCTCACAGAAACACCACAGACAACATCCAAGCCTAGAATGGCTTGGCTTGGCAGGGACCTTAAAGATCATCTCGTTCCAAGCCTCCTGCTGTGGTCAGGAACACCTTCCACGAGACCAGGTTGTTCACAACCCCATCCAACCTGGTCTTGAACACTGCCAGCCATGGGGCATCCACAGCTTCTCTGGGCAACCTGTTGCAGGTCCTCACCACCCTCACAGGAACCAATTTCTTCCTAGGATCAAATCTAAACCTACTCTCTTACCGTTTGAAGCCATTCCCCCTTGTCCTCTCCCCACATGCTCTTTGAAATGCACTCTCTTCATCCTTCTTGTAGGCTCCCTTCACACACCAAAAGGCCACCAGTAGGTCACCCCAAAACCTTCTCTTTTCCAGGTTGAAGTATTGCAATTGGCCCAGCCTTTCCTCAGAGGAGAGGTGCACCATCTTTCTAACCACCTTGCTGGCCTCCTCTGGACTCAGCTTGGCAGTTCCCAGGGCCCTCCTTTCTACCCCTTTCAAAGATGGGCACAGTGAGTTTCCCTTTTTCCCATCACCTGGGACTTCACCTGACTGCCACGACTTTTCAAATATCAAGGAGAATGTCTTGGCAACTCCATCAGACCCTGCTGGCCAATGGAGGGCAATAATGCTGGCGAGATGTAGAAGATGGATTTCCAAGGAAAACGCATGAAGAAAAAGGAGTCGCTTATTACCACTCCAAAAAAAGCAGGGACTTACCTTTCCACTTTCTTGGCTAGGCATCTTCTGGTTTTCACTTCCTCCAGATACAGGTCTTTGTACATCGTCATTTCTGCCTGCGTTGCTTCTTTACGAGAAGCACTCTCTTGTTGGGTTCTTTTTACCCTGTCCAATTCACTTTCGAGGCCTCTAATTCTGTCTTCCAACTGGATTCTCACGGAATCACAATGACTGTCTCTGATTTGTCCTAATGGGGCCTGGTTGGCTGCCTGTGCCTGAAGGAGACAGTGCACCTTCAACCACCACAAGAAAAAGAGAGCTCTGCCCAGCAGAAAATTGCACGCACCCAGTTTCAAGGGCCCAGCCTTACTCAGAGAGGCGGCTCTGCCTCCTCACTCCCAGCAGCACGTCCACCCCCTCACCCCCACCCCTGTCATTTAAGGGACTCCTTTGCAGAGCACCTTCCCCCCCTACAAGGACAAAGCAGCACCTCTAGGTCTGGCCATGACAGCTGCAAGTTGCAAAACCCATTCAAGGATGAGCAGCGAGAACCAGAGCAGCCCACAGAGATACCCCCAAGCACTGCAAAGTGCCAATCTGCCTCGGGCAGCCTTTGCATTCAGGGACCTGCCGGCACACGACACACCCACGACAGCACTCCTGCCCAACCAGATTGCCTTCTCCCACTGCCTTCAGCAAAGACAGAAGCTAACCCACAGAACACAGGAGCAAAAGAAAAACACCAAAACCCACGGCCACAACAGAAGTTTACGTAGCGCCTGTGGACGCTGGGGAGAAATTCACTTACTTGCAAAAACTCATTGACTTCCTGGAGTTTTTGTCTGATTTCCTGGTCGGCTTGTTCTTCCACCTCTTTTTTACATTGTTCGAGTTGGCTGCGATCCACCAAGTCAGTCTCCAAATGATGCCGGACTTTTGCCAGCTCTTCTTGCAACTGGCATTTGTCCATCTCCAGGTTCTCGCCCTTCCCACGCAGGGTAGACAGCTCTTCTTGCAAATCTTGATTTTTGGCTTCCAACTGCGTGCACTTTTGACATTCCCTGTCCAGCTGCTGGGAAAGTTCAGCAACCTGCAGGCAGAAAGAAAAAAACAGGAACTCAGCGGGATGGAAAGGCAGTGAATTCTGGGAAAACCTCAAAAGGGGCGGTCAGGGAGACTATATTCATCATCTGCTGCCTCAAGACTAGAAAGAAAGTCCAACCAGCCTCTTCTTTTCCAGCAAGAACAGCTTTCACATCATTTGTCATAGGATTCCTCAGCTTCCCATCCTTTTCGAGTTCCTCATGCAAAAATGCTACAAGCTTCTGCACTCCAAAGGAATCACTGCAAAGGCAGGAAGCCATTCTACAGGGATGCCTTCAAACCCAAGCGTGACTCTGACAGACGCCGCTTCAGCAACGGATCCGAGTGACGAGCGGAGAAGGAGATGAGAGGATCCGTGCCACTACTGCACAGGCAGAGCAGCCTCAAAAGCACTGCTGGGAACAGTCCTTCTGGCTCCCCGCCACAAGATGGGCTGAAACAGCTCCCCGTGAGCAATAAGTGACAGATTTTCCCCTGGGAGGCACCTGTCCTCATTGGGCCCTGGGCAGCAACACTGTCGAGAAAAGCAAAACCTCAAGTGCCTCCTGCTCAGCTCCTGCCTGAGACAGGGTTCAGGGGCTAATGGTGCCCTACCAGTGACTCTCCCAGGGCAGCAATTCATCTCCCACACCCAGAGGACGCTGTCACAGCCTCCCTCCAGCTGCAGCCAGGCCTCAGCTGGGCCCCACTGCTCTCAGCCCATGCACGTGATGTCCTGCAAGGACCTGCCCATCCCTCAGGCCCAGCCGGGGGATCTGCACTCTTGGTTGACCCCGCTCACTGTCAGGGCACCTGTTCTGCTCTTCCTGCTCAGGGCCTGTGGGACGGCTCCCTGGCCCCTCAGCTCACGCACCCTGCCAGGCTGGCTGCCACTCTTGCCTCGCCCTTCCTCTGCACGACAGCCTGGCCTCCATCAACCCTTACACCTACTGCTTTGCCCTTAACATTTCCGTCTTTACCCAGAAGGAGAACTACCTCCGGATCACTTAGTCATCTCCCACTGCAACAGCAGAAGGAGCATTAAGAAAAGCCCATCGCACCCAAAATGCAGACAAGGGAAAAAAATCATCGACATGACAAGAAATAGAGGGAAAGCATCTCCCAGCTTTCAAAAGAGGGAACACCACAACCAATAAGTCCCACCCAGAGCGCAGCTCACCTCTCTTCGTAATCTATCAACTTCCTTGACCTTTTCAGAATAACTCTTCTTCATTTCTTCCAGCTGGGACTGGCTTTCTTTCTCTTCATTAACCCTGACTTTCCTCCTCTCTAGCCTCAGAAGCTTTTCCAACCTGCACAGCAAATTAGTTAAGAAAACCACAAAACACAGGAACAACCAGCCTTTCCCCCACAGTCTCACAGAAACACCACAGACAACATCCAAGCCTAGAATGGCTTGGCTTGGCAGGGACCTTAAAGATCATCTCGTTCCAAGCCTCCTGCTGTGGTCAGGAACACCTTCCACGAGACCAGGTTGTTCACAACCCCATCCAACCTGGTCTTGAACACTGCCAGCCATGGGGCATCCACAGCTTCTCTGGGCAACCTGTTGCAGGTCCTCACCACCCTCACAGGAACCAATTTCTTCCTAGGATCAAATCTAAACCTACTCTCTTACCGTTTGAAGCCATTCCCCCTTGTCCTCTCCCCACATGCTCTTTGAAATGCACTCTCTTCATCCTTCTTGTAGGCTCCCTTCACACACCAAAAGGCCACCAGTAGGTCACCCCAAAACCTTCTCTTTTCCAGGTTGAAGTATTGCAATTGGCCCAGCCTTTCCTCAGAGGAGAGGTGCACCATCTTTCTAACCACCTTGCTGGCCTCCTCTGGACTCAGCTTGGCAGTTCCCAGGGCCCTCCTTTCTACCCCTTTCAAAGATGGGCACAGTGAGTTTCCCTTTTTCCCATCACCTGGGACTTCACCTGACTGCCACGACTTTTCAAATATCAAGGAGAATGTCTTGGCAACTCCATCAGACCCTGCTGGCCAATGGAGGGCAATAATGCTGGCGAGATGTAGAAGATGGATTTCCAAGGAAAACGCATGAAGAAAAAGGAGTCGCTTATTACCACTCCAAAAAAAGCAGGGACTTACCTTTCCACTTTCTTGGCTAGGCATCTTCTGGTTTTCACTTCCTCCAGATACAGGTCTTTGTACATCGTCATTTCTGCCTGCGTTGCTTCTTTACGAGAAGCACTCTCTTGTTGGGTTCTTTTTACCCTGTCCAATTCACTTTCGAGGCCTCTAATTCTGTCTTCCAACTGGATTCTCACGGAATCACAATGACTGTCTCTGATTTGTCCTAATGGGGCCTGGTTGGCTGCCTGTGCCTGAAGGAGACAGTGCACCTTCAACCACCACAAGAAAAAGAGAGCTCTGCCCAGCAGAAAATTGCACGCACCCAGTTTCAAGGGCCCAGCCTTACTCAGAGAGGCGGCTCTGCCTCCTCACTCCCAGCAGCACGTCCACCCCCTCACCCCCACCCCTGTCATTTAAGGGACTCCTTTGCAGAGCACCTTCCCCCCCTACAAGGACAAAGCAGCACCTCTAGGTCTGACCATGACAGCTGCAAGTTGCAAAACCCATTCAAGGATGAGCAGCGAGAACCAGAGCAGCCCACAGAGATACCCCCAAGCACTGCAAAGTGCCAATCTGCCTCGGGCAGCCTTTGCATTCAGGGACCTGCCGGCACACGACACACCCACGACAGCACTCCTGCCCAACCAGATTGCCTTCTCCCACTGCCTTCAGCAAAGACAGAAGCTAACCCACAGAATACAGGAGCAAAAGAAAAACACCAAAACCCACGGCCACAACAGAAGTTTACGTAGCGCCTGTGGACGCTGGGGAGAAATTCACTTACTTGCAAAACGAGGCTGACGTCTTGTAGCTTTTGACTTCTTTCCTGGTCAGTTGGTTCTTCTACCTCTCTTTTACATTCTTCTCTTTGGCTGCCATCCAGCACCAAAGTCTCCAAACAATGATCGAGTTCTGCCACCTCTTCTTGCAGCTGCCATTTGCTCTTCTCCAGGTTTTCACACTTCCCACGCAGACTGGACAGCTCTCCTTGCAAAGCCTGCTTCTGAGCCTCGAGCGGCATGCCTCTTCTAGGCTCCATGTCCAGCTGCTGGGAAAGTTCACCACCCTGGACACAGGACAAAAAAAAAAAAGGAAACTCAGTGGCATCTAAAGGCAGTGAATTCTGGGAAAACTTCTCAAGGGGGTGGTCATCGCAACTGTATCTCTCCTCTACTGGAAACCAGCCTAGAAAACACTTGAAAGATTCCCCGACAGAAAGAAGAAACTTTAGACCTACTTAAGAATTTGGGAGACACTCCTGGCAGCAATACTTCCGGCTCCCTTGGAGCTCAGGATGAAACTCCTCATTTAGAATCTAAGAATTCCTCAAGTGTCCAGCACAGCAAATACCCTCGGGGCTTTTGTAGCAACTGGCAAAAGGACCAGGCTGCTTCCTGAGCAGCCTCTACTGAGGAGAAGGCAGAAACTGAGCTCCCCTAGGCTCTCCAGGAAAACTTCATCTGACACTTTCCCCGCACAAATAGGCAACTTAGGCTCAAGAGTCACAAAAAGGCAAATTTAGCACCAGCTTACTGAGGCAGAGGCTTGCAGGTCTCTCGGAAGGGCTTCAACGCCGTCGCTTGGCTGCTGGACAGTGCCTTCCAATCTGCTCTTTTCACTTGCAAAGCTTAAGAAGAAATACAGGTCTTATTCCCAGAAAATCCAATGCCAGACAAACTGTGCTAAGGAACAGAATCCACAGCAGAAGTGTCCTTCAAAATCCCAATGACTCTTCCCTTGTTTCCACCCACTCCCCCAAAGCCACAGACCCCTCACTTCACTGGGTTACTCTCTTACTCTTGCGCCTCTTCTTCCACTTGTTTTACAGTCATATTAGTCTCGCAAGACGCCAACGGGAGGTCCTGCAGCTTCTGGGAAGAAGTTACTGCTTCTCTTCCCTTGTCATCCAAGGCAGTCTTCAAGTCACAAACGCAATGCTCAGACTGAAGATGCTTTTCTTCCTCCTCCCGCAGCTGTAAAATCACGGGAAGAATGCACAGTTGTCAGGTGAGCTTTTCCAGAGAGGAGCCAGCTGCTGCTGAAGAACTCAGGTGCTGCATGTCTGTGTGCATCCCCTCTGCCCAAAGAACTGCAATCCACTCAAGTCCCTTCAAAGCTTCACTGCTACTACCCCATGAACACAAACTGTAGGCCTTTGTCCTCTTTTACAGCAGCCTCTCCTATCCCTCCACTGCTTTCCTACAGCACGCTTCTAAGCACCGACACTGCCCCTCCGTCCTTTTTGGTCACCTGGGACGCTTCTTGTATTCCCTTGCTTGCTACTCCAGGAAAAGACCGGTGAAATAGTTCATCTTCCTAAAGGAAGGCGTCTGGCAAGTGGCAGAGGCCAAGTGTTCTGGCACATGTGCTCTGGAGCCCAGGATTGCACCAGGGCAGCACGGGGAGTTTTCTTCAGTGGGAAAGACCCGCACTCTGTAGTGCAGAGAGAGGCGCCCAGCAGTCCCTGAGCAGGAAGCAGTGGATGCCTGAGGCAGTTCTGCTTCAGTGGGGTGGGGCCAGGAAGGGTGGCATCACTGACGAGCTGATGACCACCATTTCAGCAAAGGCAGCCAGGTGAACTGCTCCACAGACCTGCCCTGGAGTCGAGAATGGAGCCAGGGCTGCGTGGGGAGTCTTCTTAAAGCAGGAAGACCTCCAGTGTAGCAGAAAGAGAGGAACCCCAGCCCCCCTGAGCGGTAAGGAGTGAAACCCTAAGGAGAGGCAGCTCTGCCTCAGCATGACGGGTTGTGGGGCAGGGGGCCGGAGGGACAGAGGCAGATCAAAGCCCGATGGAACTGCCGCTTCCTTAGGTGTCTGTCGTACCAGCTCCCAGAATACTGTTTTGTCCCTTTTCGTGATGGAGAGGAAGCAACAAGCACCCCCAGGTTTATCCCTGTGGGGACACGCTTTCCATACCTCCACGTCAGCCCTGTCCAACTCCTCCTGCAAGCGCAGATTATCTTCCTCCAGGTGAGCCTCATGGCTTCCAGTAACCACAAGAGCAGTCCTAAAGCATCCAAAAGTTCATCGGAAACATGTCTCATCCTGCATCATTTTTCCCCTGCTTGCTCCCAAAAGACCTCTTCCCCCCTTTCCTACAACCTCCGGGAAAGCAAGGCCAAGTCCATGCAAGCATTGGAGAATTTCTCTTAGAAGGGGCCTCCCTGAAGCAGCCTCAACTACCAGCTCAGGTCGTGCTCTTCAGGGCTCCTTGCACTGCTCTTCAAAGGCCCCACCGATGTGGCTGCACAAACTCCCGGGGCAAGCCCTTCCTGGGGCAAGCCCTTCCACTACCTGACCATCTCCATGGCAGCAAGTTTTCTCCTTAGGTGCGCTCGGAGCCCCCCTTTCCCCCAACGCTTCCCTTCAGAGCACTTAACGCACCAACTCTGCCTTGCCTTAAACCCCCCCGGCCTGCAGAGCAGCCACGCTGCTGAGCTGCTGGCAAGTTTCCCCATGGCTCTGACTCTGTGGGGGGGAAGGGCACCACAGAAAAGGCTTTCTTGCAGACCTCAGGGGGCAAAGGGCAAGAGCCCCAAAGCTACAAGAGCAGCCAAGTGCAGACCTGCATTTACCAGTCGCCCCGGGAACTGCTTCCACGGGGTTCCTCCTTCTTTTTCCAAGCTCATTGCCACGCCCCTCGTCTCACTCACACTTGCAGACTACCCAGAAGGCCCGGGTGCTCTTTTGACAAAGCCCTCACCTTTCCCACTGGCCTTGAGCATGCCTGTCAGCTGCTTTTTTCACAAGGCACTCCACAATCTCCTCATGCTGTTGCAAGGCTGCAAGTTTCAAGGGGGTAAATCCCCACTAAAAGGAGAAAGAATCCCCATTAGAAAGACACAGACAAACTCTGCAGCTCTTGGAAAGAGCAGCTTTACCCACATGCCAAGGTTACCTGGTTCTGAGCATCACTCTTGGCATGATGCTCCAGTAACAGCCCTGCTACAGCTGTATTTTTAGACAGGACAGCCAGGTGAAGGGCAGTGTTGCCGTCCGCATCTGCCAGATTCGGGTCGGCACCGTGGTCCAGCAGAATAGCAACACATTCTTCCTGCTCCTGCTGGACTGCCTGGGAACAACACACCGAAAGGGAAAGACTTCCAACTTTTACATCCATCCCCCTCTCTCACAACTGCCTCAGCTCCTGAATGCTGCCATAGAAGACCATCTGCAAAGATGAGCTAACAGAGGCCTATGGCGTGCCCATTGCAGTAGGCGTGTTTCTATGGCCCTGCGCTGCAAGGAATCCTGCCAGGCACCTCCCCTTTAACACACCAGCACTAAGCCCCACCTCCAAGCTCAGAAGGCATTCCACACACCTTCATCAGGGCCGTTCTCTTGAAGCTGTCGGCGAGGTTGGGCTGGCTGTTCTTTCTTAGCAGATATCTAACGACATCTGCATGGCCATTGGCCGAAGCCAGATGCAGAGGTGTCCTAAAAATTAAACAGACACTCTTAACCTAGACAGAAAAAGGACAAGCCCAAACTGTGTCTCTACCCAGCACCCTGGGGACCCTGCTCCGACTCTGCTCCTCCTGCTCGCTGCTGCTGCTGCTGCTGCAATGCTGCGCTGATCAGCCAGAGGGCAGAAGAGAACAGGTGAGGGCTGAGCAGCTGCAGAACAGCCCTGCAGAGAGACCACGGCCAAACGGCAGGTGGGCAACACGCCTTTCTAACAGCGCTGGAGCCCGGCCGGCAGCTCCGAGCAGTGAAAAGCTCAAGAGTTCCCTCTCCCAGTTGACAGGGCAAATGTCACTTTTCAAGCCTTGTCCTTAAGACAGGGTTGCCGAGGACTACTGCAGCTTGGCTCAGGAGCAGCCAAGGTGTGCCATCAGCGTGGCACAGAACTCACCGCATCTCCTGGTCTGGCCTGTCGATGCCGACTACCTTCACGTACCAGCGCCAGCGCCTCAGCCAGCCCAGGTCGCCGCGGGCGGCCGCGCGGTGCAGCCTGCCCAACCCCTCCTCCCGGAGCTGGGAGGCGCTGCTGGAGCTGGTGGCAGCCCAGGGCTGCCCACTGCTGCTGCTGGAGGGCGACTGCCGTCGCTCCTTGCTCAGAAGCCACGGCATGGCCCTGCTTGCAGTTCCCTGCAGCAGGAGTGCAAGAAGCCTCCGGCGGGCTGCCGCGTGCCAAGTAGGGATAAGGAATTGGGACAAGGGTGAGGTTTAGGGGGAGGGTGACAAAGGGGACAAGGACGACAATAAGGACGGGCACGGGGTAGAAAGCACAAGGCAGACGAGGTCGCCCTGCGCAGCGGTTGTGGCCTGCAGCTACCAAGACGGCGATACAGGCGCGCAATGCTCCCAGAACGGGATGAGTTGCTGCTCCCCGAGAGGCTACAGCAGCTCTGAGCGCCGGCTGCGGGCACCAACAAAGCCGTGCCCGACTGGTGCCTGTGGCGTCACAATGGCTGGTGGAAGGCTCAGCACGTCAGCGTGGGGTGTGACAGAGGCCACGGTGCAGGGTGGGGCCGGGGGGGACAGGGCAGGGCGGGGCAGGTGTGAGGGCGGCCCTGCTGGGCCTTGTGGGAAGGAGGCGGCCTGGGCCTTGTGAGGGCGGCCGGCAGGAGGGGCACTGCCCCGCCTCAGGGCGCCCCGGGGCAGGGCCCGGGACGCTCCCACCGGGCCGCAGGCTGCGGTAGGTGCTGGAGCAGCTCCCGCATCACTCGCTCTGGCTTTTTGCTTCAGCATGGAGACGGGCTGCCTCTGGACACACTGCCATCAAATGAGGCTCAGGAGAAAGTGACATCCCAGCCCAAGCAGGCGGGGGCCACCACAGCTCACAAGAAATGCCCACCCAGTGCTCCAAACCCACCAGGCCAGACTTCCAGGACAATTCCCCAACTCCTTTCTCTTGTCCTGTTATTGTTGTGGCGGTCAATAAAAGAAAATACGCAGACAGTCTACTTTCAAGCAACAAGACAGGAGAGGAAAGAACCTTTATTGGAACAGAACGCTGACTCTTATAGCCCTGGGCATAACATACATGTTAAACTACCGTTGGTGTTTTTTCATAAACATATATCACAATTGGCTACCCTGCATCACACCATGATGATTCAGCATTTACAGACTTACAGTGACTTGTTTAGCTCTGTCTGCCTTCCCACAGACTTGTTTTCAACCCTGACATTGTCCCTCTTGAAGAGCAGACACCTCGCCCCACCTCACCCTCGCAACTGCTCTCACCTGCTGCTTTGCCAGATGCCAACAGTCAGTTTCTGCTCTGCTGATGTTCCACCAGCCAACAGGCAGCACACAGCAGGGCAGCAAGAAACTTTCAAACACATCTTGTCCCACTCGGTCCCAATGACAACACCAAGTGAAGGCCCACAACTTCTGCACCAGCTTGCTCAGGGGAGGGACACTACAATGGACTGCAAGCAGGCTGAAGAAATGTCCCTTTTTCTTTGCGGGTGTATCAGGGCTTAATTAGATGTTGATACTTTTGGTCTGTCTTTGGCCCAGCCGCCTGGGAGAGTCTATCCTTTTCCTGCCAACTTAGGAGAAAACAAGCACTGAGAAATGGCAACTTCGTCCTTGAAGGAAGCGTTTTGGACAAACGACAATTAATTGGTGTCTTATTATTGCCTGATCGCCTTCCAAGGGCATTTGAAGAAAAAAGTGAACAGGAGGGTGATGAAGTACGCCCCCAGACTCATTTAGAAAACACCCCCTGAAGTACAGCGCGCAAGCTGTGAGCAGAGCTGAAGGGAGCAGAGGAGAGCTCTGGCTCGGCCTTCAGCTTCTCTTTCAACCTTGAAGATGTCTGCCGCACTGATTTGCACTCAGACCAAGGGCAGAGAGAGAAGTCTTAACTCCCGGCCCGGGAAGAAAGCCTTAATAAACCTTCAAAAATAGGACTCTCCTCATCCCTCCCACCTAGGTCCAAAGAGCTCCAATTCTGTCACCAAACGCAACAGTTCTCCTCAAATGTCGGGACAGTTCTGGCAGCCAGGCCCTTTCTGCCCAAGTTGGACAGGTCCCCACCTGTCCCAGAGGCAAGCAGAGGGAAGAAGAGGGGACAGCCTTGGGATCGGGGAATGGCAGAAGCAAAGCCGGCAGGGGCAACAGAAGAAAACAAGGACACCTACTAGACTCTTCAGTTTATTCAAGACCAAGTTGGCATAAGAACACCTAGCGGCAGCCAAGAGCCTCCTCACAGACTGAGATTGTTCAGTCTCAAATTGTTGACAAGATGTTCCAGCCCAGTTGAATAGAGAACCAGACTTGTAGTTTTGGTCTTATTTCCTGCTCGGCTCCTTCTTCCACCTCCCTTTTCTATTGTTCTATTTGGCTGTAAACTTCGCTTCAACCTTAAGTTCAAACCTAAAAGGGGCGGTATTCCGAGCAGGAGACTCCAAGTTAAAGATCTTCAATCAGCTAAAGGGAGAGACAACTTTCAGGCAAACCTTCAAACTAGGCTCCAGGATCATTCCATAGATCCCTCTCCTGAATCATTTTGGCAACCTATGAAAAATAACATCCTGCAGTCCTCTGAAGAACCCTTAGGCTTCTCCTTCAAGAAGAACAAGGGTTGTTTGGATGAAAACAGTCAAGACATCCAGGATTTGTGGAGGAAAAAGAGAACTGCCCACCGAGCACACCTTGCTCAGCCATCTGCTCATGGAAGAAAAGCAGCCTTTTGTCTCGCAGGCAGCAAGCTCCAACAGCAACTTCGTGACATCCAAAACAAGGGGTGGACCAATCTAGCAGGAAAAATTCAATTATGCGCAGATACGGGTGATCACAGAGGATTCTAGGAGGCCTTGAAAACAGTAGACGGACCGACAGACCAGGCCCAAAGTCCTCTACTCAGCGCAGATGGTCAAATGCTTCTCACAGATAAAACCACCATTCTAAATCGATGCTCTGAACACTTTCAGACTCTTTTCAGGACCAACCGTGTAGGTCAAGACTCAGCAATTCAGTCCATTACACAACAACCGGTGAAGAATGAATTGGATACTGCCCCTACTCGGGGAGACAACAGGTTACCAAAGGCATCGAGAGCTTTCAGAAGAGTCCATAAAAGAGTCTGGCAAAATAATCATCATCATCATCATCATGGCCAGGTTTCACGAACGATGATTTGGGAAGGGTTCTACCCACGTCTGTTACAAGCGCGTTGGTGGCTAAAAAGGCCAATACGAGATAGACACGGCCGGTTGCAAAAGGCACAGCAGAAAGACTGCTAAGGAGATATATTCTGCAAGGCACGACTCTTTCTGCGTTGTCTTTTCTCCTCAAGAGTGATCCTCCGTGCTTTCGCAAAAGCATCAGCAGCGTTAAAGATAGTGTGTCACCAGACCTCCCGATTGGAGGCCAGAGCAGACCAGTTATGTTGATCAATATGGCCAAGGCTGAGAGGTTGTTTCAGGGAGTCCTTGTAAATAAACACCTGAAGAAAAGTACAAAGATTTCAGGGAGTCCTTGTAAATAAACACATGAAGAAAAGTACAAAGATCAGGGTTTACAGAGCCATTGCGCTGTCTGCTCTCTCAGATGGGTCCAAATCATGGCTCATTTACCGCCACCACCTGCAACTCCTAGAACGCTTCCATCAACGCTGTCTCCGTACAATCCTAAAACATCCGTTGGTCAGATTACGGAACTAATACGTCTGTTCTACAACAGGCAGCAATTACCAGCATTGAGGCCACGTTGCTGAGAACACAGCTGCGTCGGGCAGGGCACGTCTCCAGGATGGAGGACTACCGCCTCCCCAAGATCGTGATCTATGGCAAACTTGCCACTGGCTGCCGCAAGAGAGGAGCCGGCAAAAGGAGACACGAGGACTCCCTGAAGCAACATCTCAGCCTTGGCCACATTGGTCTCCAGCACTGGTCTACTCTGGTCTCCAGTCGAGAGGTCTGGAGACACACTGTCTCTAACGCTGCTGCTTCCTTTGAGAACGCACGCAGGATCACCATCGAAGAGAGAAGACAACGCAGAAAGAATCGTGTCTTGCCGATCCCATCCAAGGATGGGATCCCATTCTGCTGTGCCTTTTGCAACCCATCTTGTCTGTCTCGCATTGGCCTCTTTAGAAAATGTGGGGAGAGCCCTTCCAAATCTTTGTTGGCCAAGCCTAGCCATGATCTGGCTGCCACCCACCACATTGGTCTCCAAATGATGCTGGAGCTTTGCCAGCTCTTCTTGCAGCTGGCATTTGCTCTTCTCCAGGTTTTCTCACTTCCCACGCAGGCTAGACAGCTTGTCTTGCAAACCCTGACTTGTGGCTTCCAGCTGCATGCGCTTTTGACATTCCCTCTCCAGCTGTTGGGAAAGTTCAGCAACCTGCAGACAGAAAGAACAAAAAAAGAACTCAGCGGGATGGAAAGACAGTGAATTCCGGGAAAACCCCAAAAGGGGACCTTAAAGATCACTCGCTTCCAAGCCTCCTGCTTGCCCATGCCTCAAGCCCGTGCTACGTGCCTGTCCCGCTGATTACAGCTCCTGGCGGGTGGTTTCCACGTCTCCTGCTATCATGCTCTGCATTCTGGCAGGACTGTGCTATCACACTGACTGCTGACTACAGGGCATACTTGGACCAGCGGTACTGCAGAGCTTGCAGCATTGCTGCACAATTAGAAGGCCGTGAAGACTTCCCAAGGAGTAGGGAGCTCCGCTGTTTCATGGAGGAAGACGTAGCAGGAACTACACCAGCAAATGCCTCCTATCCAGAGTAACATATTAAAGCAAGGTCCAGGGAAGAAACTGCTAGAACGAAGATCACTGATGAAGAAAAAGGTGTCTCACAGATGTCTGGTGGCATTTGGCACATCAACCATTTCAAATAGGTCACACACACCATACGTGTCAATTTAGTGGAGAACTTAGGGGGTAGGTTCCTGCACCACAGTGCTCTTTCCCACAGTTTCTCTTGTCAAAGAATGGAGTTCCACAGCTCATTGCTTCCATTTCCGTATTTTTGGGCCTTGGACCACTCTGGAAGTCTTCCACTTTACCACAGATGGCTGAGTTGTGTTCTGAGACCCAGCCTTCTGCTCAGTCCCAAACTGATGCCAACTCTCTTCTCCGAGAGGCCTCTCCTTATTCGAACAGGAAAGGGCACAAGATTCGTCTTTTCTCTCACCCACGGGATGAGGAGATTAGAGACTGGCAAAAAGACTACCTGCTAAAACAACAGCAACTTGAAATAGACACCAGCAATGCCAGAGTGGTGCTACTGTGCTGTTACTGCTGGAACTCTAAAGAGAAAGGAAGACAGGTCTGAGGAAGGCAAGGGTCTTAAGGAACTTTCCCCACAAAGATACCACGTTCTGCTTTCACACCTGACGCTGGCCAGATGTAGAAAAGGGATTTAAGAAGGAAAATGCACGAGGAAAAAGGAGTCTCTTAGTACCAGTCCAAAAAAGCAGGGACTTACCTTTCCAGTCTCTTGGTTAGGCTTTTTCTGCTTTTCGCTTCCACCACATACAACTCTTTATACTTTTCCACTTCTGCCTGGGTGGATTTTTTTTTGAAGAGGTCTGTCTTGTTGGGTGTTTTTTATCCTGTCCAATTGTCTTTTGAGATCTCTACTTCTTTCTTCTGTTTTTTCACTGAATCACAATGATGGTTCCAAGGACTTGAGCTCTTTCATGCTCAAGAATCAAGGTCAGTCAATCTGCTGGTCAGAAAAAATGGATGTAGTTGTTATTGTGAGCGCATAAGAAACCACCTATGCATCAGTAAACCAACAGGTAAGTGCAATGTGCTTGGCATCCATTTAATAGTTTATGAGTTTACATTCTGACTGCAAGGAACATGTTTTCATATCTGAAGCAGGGGATGGGAAACCATAGACTCACTGTGAACACCGAATGATTTCCAGAGCCTTTCCATAACATTTCATACAAATCCAGTAATTTTTGATTAAAAAATCATGGTGTTCCTCCATTACTCTGGAAAGGGGATCCTGGTCTGTCGGGAGTGAGGACATTGCTGAATATGAAAGCTGGAGAAGACAATAAGAAATGTGTGACCCTCCAGAGGATGAAACCCCTGTATGAAGCTGTCAAGAAGTTCAGACCAAATGTGTTTCGAGTTTTATGGTTGTGTCTAAACATTTATTGTAGTTTTTCCCTTGTTTGTACCCTGAAATTATTTGATGAAAAATCCCCTTGATTTCTGTATCCTTAGACCCCACTCCCTGATTGGCCAAAGTTTGCTGCATTGCAGTATTTCCTTTTATGGCCACCCTTTCCTTAAAATGGATAAACTCTACCGCCTTTTTCCTTTATATAGTTACACTTTGCGTGCTGGGGTCCCATCTGGGGTGCCAAGAAGAGCTGTGCTTTAGTACCAATTACCTCTGAAGCTGCTCGTATGCCTTCGTACGCTGCTAAGATTTCCTTCTCCACAGGGGTGTAATCGGCCTCAGAACCTCTGTAGCTTCGACTCCAGAAACCAAGTGGTCACCCTCGCATCTCGCCAGGCACCTTTTACCAGAGGCTCCAGCTGCAGTGTAGAGTGCATTCTTTACATCTGGGTCCCATCCTGACTGGTCCAAGAGCCACGGTATGTGCAATTTCTTGCTTGATCTGCCTGAAAGCTTGCTGTTGTTCAGGACCCTGTTGGAAATCGTTCTTTTTATGGATCACAAAGTAAAGAGGGCTCACAACCTGGCTGTACTCTGGGATGTATATCCTCCAAAAGCCTATAGCTCCCAGAAAAGCCTGGGTTTCTTTCTTGTTTGTCAGTGGAGCCATTGCTACAATCTTGTTGATGACGTCTGTTGGTATCTGGTGTCGTCCATTTGCCATTTCACCCCTAGGAACTGGATCTCTTGGGCAGGTCCCTTGACCTTACTCTTCTTGATGGCAAAACCGACCTCGAGGAGAATCTGGATGATCTTCTGTCCTTTCTTGAAAACTTCTTCTGCTATGTCCCCCCGTACAATGATGTCATCGATGTACTGGATATGTTCTGAAGTCTTACCCTTCTCTAGTTTGACCTGAATCAGTCCATGGCAAATGGTTGGACTGTGGTTCCAGCCTGGGGCAGTCGATTCCAGCTGTATTGAACGCCCCTCCAGGTGAAAGCAAACTGTGGCCTGTACTCTGCTGCTAAGGGAATGGAGAAAAATGCATTGGCAATGTCAATGGTGACGTACCACTTTGCTCCAGCTCGTACTGGAGCTCCAACATGTCTGGCACAGCGGCACTCAACGGCGGTGTGACTTCATTTAAACCACAATAGTCCACAGTCAGTCTCCATTCTCCATCGGACTTACGTACAGGTCAGATGGGGCTGTTGAAGGGTGAGTGTATTCTGCTGACCACCCCTTGGCTCTCCCGCTTGCGGATCATCTGTCCTAGTTAGAACAACTGGGACCAGTTCATCACTGGATGGGTGTAACCCAAAACTGTGTAATCTATAGCCTTCCATGCCATTTCCCAGAACGTGTTATCAATGAACCATTTACACCATCTGCCCATAGAGCCTGACTGACCAGTTCATCATGGTATGGGTGTAACCCAAAACTGTGTATTCTATAGCCTTCCATGCCATTTCCCAGAAACTTTTATCAATGAACCATTTACACCATCTGCAAATAGAGCCTGACTCCTCAGGCTATAAACTAGGTGTTAAGAGGCCTGTGAGATAGGATGTTGCTTTTGTCCTCACACCCATTAAGGAACCCCCCACCCTGAGGGAGGTACTGAGCATCCCTGTCTGAACTGGAGGACATATAATCTTGGAGTCTTGGGACTTTTTTAACCACTCATGGGATCCAGAGGAAGACTGCAGATCACCGCTCTCAACCAAACTGCAGACCACTACTCTCAACCAGACTGCAGATCACCGCTCTCAACCAAACTGCAGACCACCACTCTCAACCAAACTGCAGACCACTACTCTCAAACAGACTGCAGACCACCACTCTCAACCAAACTGCAGACCACTACTCTCAAACAGACTGCAGACCACCACTCTCAACTGGACTGCAACCACCACTTTTTCAACCAGACTGCAACAGGTTTTCCCCTCTCCTTTTACTTTGGACTCAGGGCCCAAAGAACACCACTCTGTTCATGCCTCAGGGTGCTGGGTTATACATTTGGGTTTTGTGGGTTAAAACCAATTGTTTGTCTGTATAATCATACTTATTGTATTATTTTATTAAATTGTTATTCTGATTTATGATCTCTCTTTTGAGTTGAGTTCATTTCCCCTGCTGGTTTACCTTTAAACCAGCACATCATCTTATGGATGGGGATCACAGCATCTCGGTTCATCCAATACTGTTGCCTGTGTACAGTTGTCATGGCTACTGGCACTTCTTGATCTTTGACTCGCAGTAGTCCCACTATGGAAGGGTCTTCTGAGACGCCAGGAAGGGCAGACAATTGCTTGGACTTTTCTTCAGTCACTGTGGCTACACTAAAAGCCCACCGGTACCCCTTAAGGTCCTTGAAGTATCCTCTTCTTGGGTAGTCCATACCGAGAATGCAAGGGGCTTCTGGCCCTGTCACAATGGAATGCTTTTCCCATTGGTCTCCAGTCAGGCTTATGTTGGCCTCTACCACTGACAACTCTTGAGACCCTTCTGTCACTCCAGAAATAGAAACGGTCTCTGTACTCTTATGCTCCGATGGCATTAAAGTACACTGGGCACCAATATCTATCAAAGCCCGGTATCTCTGAGGATCCGATGTGCCAGGCCATCAAACCCACACAGCCCAGTAAACCCGATTATCTTCTGTGTCCCTCTCCTTCTCCTGGCAGAAGGCAGGGTCCCTCTACTGGTCTTGATCAGAGCATTCGCTGTCAGATATTTGTTTTGGTTTAGCAGAGGCTTTTTTGTCATCACTGAAGCGGACCTCCATCTTCCTGCACCTCGGAGATCACAGTCTTTTTTTCAGGACATCTGCATCGACCACATAGACAACTTTCTTATCGTCTTCCTTCCATTTTAGTTCTCTCACTCTAGCCTCGAGTTTGGAAGTGGGCTCACCATCCCACTTTTTCATGTTTTCTCTCTTGCTGCGTAGGTAAGACCACAGTTGACCACGTGATCTACGTCTGGAATTTCATCTCCTTCTGCGTATGATGGGACGAGATCTTGAACGAGATCGGCACCAAGATCGAGGTCAAGGTCAAAATCGTGGTTGAGACCATTCTACTGGTTTGTCTCTGTCATCTCTGTAATCTCTGTAGTTGTCCTCATATTCTTAAGGCCTCTCCATTCTCTCCCTAGGGTGGGTGTGTCAGAAGTCAGAGGAGCCTTCCAGATTTTGTTATGCTTCTTATCCAAGCACACATTGTTTCCACGGTCGGTTCAGTTGTCCTTGGATAGTACATTGTTATTAAGCAATTAACATATGATGCAGGGGCACCTTTAATTACTTTCTTCCACATTGGCTGTCTGCACGGAGGGCTCTCTGGCTCTAGCCACTGGTGGTATTCTAGGTCACAATAAATGATTTCCAGCATAGCCAATTCCCATAAGTACTGGATGTCTTCTTCTGCCATAGTCCACTGTCGCAGTCACGGTGAGACTGGACTGTTTGCTAAAGAGGATGAGCTATGAGGTAGACCAAAACTCCTCTCTCTCTGCAATTGTAATGTCAAATTAAGGGGCTTTACTCGAGGAAAATGTGGAAAAACAGAAGAAATAACAACCCTTTATTAAAAGATGTATGTATGTTAGCAAAAACAGTAACAAGAAACAACAATAACAACAACAAGTCTAAATGGATACTCCTCTGTCCGTTAGCACAGTCCTAATTGTGGCCTGCCGGGGATGTTGTTGGGTCGCTGGAAGGTGCAGGGTCTGCAACACCCGGTGGTGGCCTGCAGGGGCGCTGTGGGATCGCTGGAAGGTGTAGGGCCTGCAACACCCGGTGGTGGCCTGCAGGGGCGCTGTGGGATCGCTGGAAGGTGTAGGGCCTGCAACACCCGGTGGTGGCCTGCAGGGGCGCTGTGGGATCGCTGGAAGGTGCAGGGCCTGCAGTGTCTGGTCGTGGTCGGTAGGGGGCGCTGTGGGATCGCTGGAAGGTGCAGGGCCTGCAGTACCCAGTTGTGGTCGGCAGGGGGCGCTGTGGGCTCCGGCAGCCACCGCGTGGGCAGAGGGGTCTGGAGGGAGCAGCCCCGGCCCACAGGAGAAACCGAGAGGGAAACAGGGAGGGGGGACCCCCTCTCCTCAATGGAGGGAAGGGGTGAGAGGAGAAAAAACAAAGTTCACCCCCCTCAAGAGGACTCACTGTTCCCAGATGACAGTACTTCCAAGGTTCTCCGCCCTTCAGCTAGCATGGACCTCTCTGATGAAAAGAAGCAACAAAGACTCGTCGGCCCCGGTGGGAATGATACGGCACTGGCAGCGTAGCGTCGGCAGGCAGGTCCCACCAGGACGGAAAAACCAGGGAAGAGAGTTGGCTCCCAGACCCTCCTCCGGAGATGCCCGAAGAAAACAGTCCCCGTCCCTGTCCCGGTCCGAACACCCCGCCGTCTCTCCTGTCCTCCCGTCTCAGTCTCCCACATTCCCCCATCCCCCGGCAGTTAAAGGCCCATTAACTGATCGGCCAGTTCCTTTGTAAGGCTAATCGACTCCCTTCCCCCCTTCGAACTCTGTTTCTCTTACAGGGAAAGCAGGGGAAGGGAAAATTCCTCTCTCAGATTTATAACCCATAACATTATCCACCCCTAATTTTCTCTCCCATGCTTTCACACGTTATCAGATTAAATCTTTGAACTCCCTACGTACATGCATCATCCTAACTAAGTACATATCCACTAATAGGTAGATACAGATACAGTGTCACATACGGATACAAGTATACAGTTGCAGCCAGTTTATCCAAGAATAAGGTCCCCTTGAGGTATGCACCGAGTTTCTCCATCTTCCTGCATCACCCACCAGGTGCAACCAGGCCCTTGGGCAAAAACAATCCCACGAATGGGTTTGCGTTTGCCCGAGGCAGGGTTAATCCAAACCTTTTTCCCTAACATGCCCCTTATGTGAATCACTGGGACCTTGTCTCCATCCACGGTGTGGAGGGACTCTGATTGGGCAGGGCCAGCTCGGTTGATGGAGCCTCTGGTGTTAACCAGCCATGTAGCCTCTGCTAGATGCTGATCCCAGTGCTTGTCTGTCCCTCCACCCAGTGCTTTCAGGGTGGTTTTCAATAGTCCATTATGCCGTTCAACTTTCCCTGCGGCTGCTGCATGGTATGGGATGTGGTACACCCACTTGATGCCATGCTCCTCTGCCCAGGTGGCAACTAAGCTGTTTTTGAAATGAGTTCCGTTATCTGATTCGATGCGCTCTGGGGTGCCATGTCGCCACAAGACTTGCTTTTCAAGGCCCAGGATGGTATTTCGGGCGGTAGCATGAGGCACCGGATACGTCTCCAGCCATCCAGTGGTGGCTTCCACCATGGTAAGCACATAGCACTTACCTTGGCGGGTTCGTGGCAGTGTGATGTAATCAACTTGCCAGGCCTCTCCATACCTATACTTACTCCAACGTCCACCATACCATAGGGGCTTCAGTCTCTTAGCCTGTTTAATGGCAGCACAGGTCTCACAGTCATGAATAATCTGGGAAATAATGTCCTTGGTTAAGTCCACCCCTCGGTCTCGTGCCCATCTATGGGTAGCATCTCTGCCCTGATGGCCTGAGGCATCATGGGCCCACCGTGCTAGGAACAACTCTCCTTTGTGCTGCCAGTCCAGGTCCACCTGGGACACCTTGACTTGTGCAGCTCGGTCTGCCTGTTCATTGTTGCGGTGCTCCTCATTGGCTCGGCCTTTGCGCACATGGGCGTCTACGTGGCGGACTCTCACAGTCAACTTCTCTGTCCGGGTGGCAATGTCTTGCCACGTATCAGCGGCCCAGATGGGTTTTCCCCTGCGTTCCCAATTGGCCTTCTTCCATCTGTCCAGCCATCCCCACAGAGCATTGGCCACCATCCATGAGTCGGTGTAGATGTAAAGCTTTGGCCACTTCTCCCGTTCAGCAATGTCCAATGCTAACTGGACAGCTTTGAGCTCTGCGAATTGGCTCGATTCTCCTTCTCCCTCAGTAGCTTCTGAAACTTGTCGGGTGGGGCTCCATACAGCTGCTTTCCATTTACGTTTCATTCCTACAAGGCGACAGGAACCATCAGTAAAGAGGGCGTAGCGCATTTCCTCTTTTGGTAGTTTATCGAATTCTGGGGCTTCCTCAGCCCGTACCACCTGCTTTTCTTCCTCTTCATCTGCTAGACCAAAACTCTCACCTTCCGGCCAGTTTGTGATGATTTCTAGGATCCCAGGGCGATTCAGATTTCCAATACGGGCGCGCTGCGTGAGCAGAGCGATCCACTTACTCCATGTAGCATCAGTGGCATGATGTGTGGTGGGTGCCTTTCCCTTAAACATCCAGTTCAGCACTGGTAGTCGAGGTGCCAGGAGCAGCTGTTCTTCTGTGCCAATCACCTCGGAGGCAGCTTGTACTCCTTCATAAGCCGCTAGGATCTCCTTCTCTGTTGGGGTGTAGTTGGCTTCAGATCCTCTGTAGCTTCGACTCCAGAACCCAAGTGGGCGGCCTCGAGTCTCACCAGGTACCTTTTGCCAGAGGCTCCAGGAGAGACCTTTATTCCCAGCTGCAGAATAGAGCACATTTTTTACATCTGTCCCTGTCCTGACTGGTCCAAGGGCTACAGCGTGTGCAATCTCTTGTTTAATCTGTTCGAATGCCTGTTGCTGTTCAGGGCCCCACTGAAAATCATTCTTTTTCCGAGTTACCAGATAGAGGGGACTTACGATTTGACTGTACTCCGGGATGTGCATCCTCCAGAAACCTATGGCACCCAGAAAAGCTTGCGTTTCCTTCTTGCTGGTTGGTGGGGCCATTGCTGTGATCTTATCAATGACTTCTGTCGGAATCTGACGACGCCCATCTTGCCATTTCACCCCCAGGAACTGAATCTCTCGGGCAGGCCCCTTAACTTTACTCTTCTTTATGGCAAAACCGGCTCCCAGGAGGATCTGGATGATTCTCTTCCCTTTCTCGGAAACCTCCTCTGCTGTGTCCCCCCATATGATGATGTCATCAATGTATTGCAGGTGTTCTGGAGCCTCACCCTTCTCTAATGTGGCCTGGATCAGTCCGTGACAGATGGTGGGACTGTGTTTCCACCCCTGGGGCAGTCGGTTCCAAGTATACTGCACGCCCCTCCAGGTGAAAGCAAACTGTGGTCTACACTCTGCTGCTAAGGGAATGGAGAAGAATGCATTTGCAATGTCAATAGTAGCATACCACTTCGCTGTCTTGGACTCCAGCTCATACTGGAGCTCCAACATGTCTGGAACAGCGGCGCTCAGCGGCGGGGTGACTTCATTCAGGCCACGATAGTCCACAGTCAGTCTCCATTCTCCGTTAGACTTACGCACAGGCCAGATGGGACTGTTGAAGGGTGAATGGGTCTTGCTGATCACCCCTTGGCGCTCCAGCTCACGGATCATCTTATGGATGGGGATCACAGAGTCTCGGTTCGTCCGGTACTGCCGGCGATGCACTATTGTAGTGGCGATTGGCACTTGCTGTTCCTCGACTTTCAGCAACCCTACGGCCGAAGGGCTCTCCGAGAGGCCGGGCAACAAGTTCAACTGTTTAGCCGCCTCGGTCTCCACAGCAGCTATTCCAAAAGCCCATCTATGTCCCTTGGGGTCCTTGAAGTACCCGTTCTTGAGATAGTCAATGCCCAGGATACATGGGGCATCTGGACCAGTCACAATGGGGTGTTTCTGCCAGTCTTTCCCGGTCAAGCTCACCTCAGCTTCCACCATGGTCAACTCTTGAGATCCTCCAGTCACCCCAGAAATGGAAATAGTCTCTGGTCCCACATGTCCCGAGGGCATTAACGTACACTGAGCGCCAGTATCAACCAAAGCCTGATATTTCTGTGGGTCTGATGTGCCAGGCCATCTGATCCACACAGTCCAATAGACACGGTTGTCCCGTGCCTCTACCTGGCTAGAGGCAGGGCCCCTCTAACACTCGTCTTCATCCTGCCAGTCACCGTTTCCCTCTTGTGAATGTCGACAGGAGGAACCCTCTAGCGGATCAGATCCCTGCCCGCAGGATACTGGTACGGCACTCACTTTCGCAGACTTCCCCTTTTCTTTCTCCTTCAGCTCTTGCACTCGGGCTGCTAGGGCACGGGTAGGTTTCCTGTCCCACCGTCTCATGTCTTCTCCATGGTCAGTTAGGAAGTACCACAACTCAGTTCGTGAGGTCTGTCCACTCTCTCTAGCTGGAGGGCGTCTGGTTTTCACTGGGGCCATATGGAAATTGTTTCCCTCAATCTTCTCTTTCAAGCCCGTAGTTAATTCCTTGAGTTCATTAATCATTGTCTCTACAGAGGAGATACGGGCCTGTAGTGGTCCTTCGATCATACTGTCGTACAATCGAAGTTTGTTTATTACAGACATCACTGGCTCCCGCTTCTCCCCAGCCTGCAAGGATGTCAGGTAACCTTTATGTGTGGACGGCCCCATACGTGTGAAGCTCCACCACATCTGTGGTGTACACTTGACCTTGTCAGGATCGTTGGTAGGTTGCCCATCCCTTCCAAACAATACTTCCAGCAATGCCAGTTCTCTCAACCGTAGGATTCCTTCTTCTATGGTCTTCCAGTTCTTGGTATAATGATCTGACTGCAAGGACTCTCTGTAAATGAACCTCTCCCTCACACCATCCAAAAGCCGTGCCCAGAGAGACAGGGGCTTCGATTCCTTCACAAATGCCTCCTCAATGCCCACATCTTGGGCAATAGATCTCAGGAACCTCGCTTCACCGCCATCAAGGTTTACAGCATCGCCTGTAGAGTCCCAAACTCGGATCATCCAGGCCAGAACGGGCTCACTCGGACGACGAGCAACGTCTGTCCGTAAATTCCGGAGGTTATTGTACGATAAAGACTCAGTGATGATTTCTGGCTCTGGAGCAGCCGTTTGTGGAGACCCTGACTCTCCATCATCGTCAACTGGGCGAACTGATTTGGCTTTATATTTCTTCCTTTGGATAGGGGCAACCTCCGTTGGCTTAGTCTGCCCCTTAGTTTTGGCCTTATCCTGAGTCACCTTGGTACCAGGCATCTTGTTCTCATCTTTCCCTTTCCCCTGGAAGTGCTGCACCATACCGAGCAACTTCCTGTAGGCAATGGCCAAGGCCCCACATGCAGCTGCCAACTGCCTTTCCATGGATCCATCACGACCTCTCTCCCTCACGGCTTTCATTATTTTTGTAGGGTTCAGGAGTTGTTCAAGGGTAAGCTTCCATGTTATGGGAGCTGAGCAACTTTCTAAGAATTTACCCATGTCCTCCCATAACCCATGCCACTCGAGGTTTTCCGCCCCTGGGACAGGCTCCTGAATACCTTCTCGGTAATTCTTGGCCTTGGCTTGGTATATCAGATATACTATAATGGCACAAACTAGGATGAAAAGCCCAACAATTGAAATGTCTCTGACATCTAAAAAAGATTTAAACTTCCCAGAGGCCATTGTGTTGTACCCAAAAGGGAACTGAATAAAAGGTTGGGCGCATGCATTCTCCTGTGTGTCTCCATAGGAATTGGTGCTATTATCCTTAAAACCCCAGAGGAAACAGCTTAGGCTAGAGCAGTAGTGCATCCTCGAGGACATATTCCGGATGAAAATCACAGGTGCTGAGTTTGCCGTGTCATATACCCAATGCACAAACTCAAAGGTACTTATCGCAATGAGGGTCCTAGTATCTGAACTGAAATACATTGACAGGTGGGACAGATATCTTGGCATGGTTATATACCAGAGGACAGCAGCAACCCCTGACATCATGGTGCCTACAAGTTCAAAACGCGTGTCAATCACACAAGGGGTTCAAACTGCGTGTAACTCACACAAAGGGTAGTTATTCTTTTTCCACCTTTCCTCTTTCGTGCCCCACGTTGGGCGCCAAAAATGTCGCAGTCACGGTGAGACTGGACTGTTTGCTAAAGAGGATGAGCTATGAGGTAGACCAAAACTCCTCTCTCTCTGCAATTGTAATGTCAAATTAAGGGGCTTTACTCGAGGAAAATGTGGAAAAACAGAAGAAATAACAACCCTTTATTAAAAGATGTATGTATGTTAGCAAAAACAGTAACAAGAAACAACAATAACAACAACAAGTCTAAATGGATACTCCTCTGTCCGTTAGCACAGTCCTAATTGTGGCCTGCCGGGGATGTTGTTGGGTCGCTGGAAGGTGCAGGGTCTGCAACACCCGGTGGTGGCCTGCAGGGGCGCTGTGGGATCGCTGGAAGGTGTAGGGCCTGCAACACCCGGTGGTGGCCTGCAGGGGCGCTGTGGGATCGCTGGAAGGTGTAGGGCCTGCAACACCCGGTGGTGGCCTGCAGGGGCGCTGTGGGATCGCTGGAAGGTGCAGGGCCTGCAGTGTCTGGTCGTGGTCGGTAGGGGGCGCTGTGGGATCGCTGGAAGGTGCAGGGCCTGCAGTACCCAGTTGTGGTCGGCAGGGGGCGCTGTGGGCTCCGGCAGCCACCGCGTGGGCAGAGGGGTCTGGAGGGAGCAGCCCCGGCCCACAGGAGAAACCGAGAGGGAAACAGGGAGGGGGGACCCCCTCTCCTCAATGGAGGGAAGGGGTGAGAGGAGAAAAAACAAAGTTCACCCCCCTCAAGAGGACTCACTGTTCCCAGATGACAGTACTTCCAAGGTTCTCCGCCCTTCAGCTAGCATGGACCTCTCTGATGAAAAGAAGCAACAAAGACTCGTCGGCCCCGGTGGGAATGATACGGCACTGGCAGCGTAGCGTCGGCAGGCAGGTCCCACCAGGACGGAAAAACCAGGGAAGAGAGTTGGCTCCCAGACCCTCCTCCGGAGATGCCCGAAGAAAACAGTCCCCGTCCCTGTCCCGGTCCGAACACCCCGCCGTCTCTCCTGTCCTCCCGTCTCAGTCTCCCACATTCCCCCATCCCCCGGCAGTTAAAGGCCCATTAACTGATCGGCCAGTTCCTTTGTAAGGCTAATCGACTCCCTTCCCCCCTTCGAACTCTGTTTCTCTTACAGGGAAAGCAGGGGAAGGGAAAATTCCTCTCTCAGATTTATAACCCATAACATCCACCTTCTTGGAGAACTCACCAGCTCTTCTCTAAATGGGTACCTCTGCCTCACAGCATTGAGGATCCAGAGCCAAAGACTGCGTGAATGTCTCTCTCTTCCACTTTCCTGTTCAATGACTTGGTCTCGAGCCATAGATCCTAACTGTTGAGCTTCAAAACCTTCTAACTTGTGGTTTCTAGACCCATTATCCCAGCATCGTAACAGTCAGATGAGAATTCGTTCACCAGGTTTGCGACTGTAATCTCTTAGTAGATCTCGGAGCTCTGCTGGGGTCATTGATCACATAATTTCACTTTCTCAAATTACTTCCCCTCCACTTCTTCCACGTGGGACCACTTCCTCTCTCTCCCTGAGTCTCTCACATGGAGGTGGAGACCAAGTGCGCCACGAGGATGGGTAACTACGTCGTCCCTCAGACTCACTAGTTGGAGGTAGGAATAATTCTCCCTCATGTCGAGGGAAATGCCCTAGCAAGTTCTCCGTTTCTTCCAAATCCTTTAATGTGTAGTCCAATTTCGACTTTCTCTTTGGCATATCACTGGCCATCTGTCTTGCCACTCCTTTTTCCTTTTGACATGCTCCTAGTTCTTTTGGGCACACCCCTTCTCTAGTAGCCACTCCTTCTTCTCCTGTGGCCTCTCCCTCTTCTTTTGCAGTAGCCCCTTCTTCCCTTAGAGACGTGGATGGGGCAGGTCCTGTTGCTCCTTCTAACTCTTCTTCTTCTTCTTCTTCTCTTGCAGCCGCACCTTCTTCTTCTCTTACTAATCACGGAGGTGGGCCTGTAGGTTCTATAATATCCCTTATCCATGCCTTCTTCTTCACTCTAGGGGCAATAGCGATTTCAGAATTTATAGTTTGGGTCCCCCTCTCAATCATAACCTTGACTCTAGATGTAGTAGTTTGGGTTCCAATTTCAGTGGACGTAACAGAAGCCATACTGGCCTCAAGTAGGGTCTGGGTCCCAGTTTCAGTGGACTCAGTAGAGACGGTACTGACTTAAAGTTGCGTTTGGACCCCGATTTCTGTGGACTTAATATGGACATCACTGGTTTCAGATGGCATGGTCTGGGTTTCTGTCTCAGCCTTAACCTTCTGATAGTGATCTACAGCAGCTCGATAAGCACTAGCCAAGCCCCAGTACAAAGCAAAAAATTGCATGTTTGGGTCATCATATGAAAGACACCCTTCCCTTAAACAACATGTCATCTCATCAGGATCGAACACTTGTTCTGGCATGAAGTCCCAAGTAATGGGAGGTGTCACACATCCTACCAGTTTACCAAAATCCACCCATGCTCCTTGCCATCCAGAGACTGGTCTTTCCAAGCCCCTTCCCAAAGCTCCAGTGACTCCTTTCGAGGTTCGGCTTTTCTTACAAGGGGACCAATGCAGCACCACCTTTCCAGTTTTATGTAGCATTTTCGCTGCCTTCACCACTAGTATCATTGTTGCTAAACAATTTAGGTATGGGTTAGAGCTGATCTTAGGAGTCTTTGCTACCAAACCTCGAATGCCACCATTAAGGAAACTGGCTACTGATTCTGAAAAACTCGGTCTGAAAACCTGCTCAGAGACATTTTTTTATCTTTAAGCAGCAAGGTATTTTTTATTCAATGCTGGGAGCAAGCCAGCTCGCGCTGGACAAACTTGCTCAACTTGAAAGAGCAAAAGCAAGGTATTTTATACACTTTAGATACATGGTTACATCATTTAACATACATAATAAGTAGGCTGGTCTCTGGGAAGAGTCTTTCCAGACATGCGCGGTCTTCTGCTGTGGGGGTCTTCTCCTCAAGCCTTCATCCCTCTGGTTGTCACCATGGACGTCTTCCTCAATTTGACCTCTTCAATTAAGTGAGCTGAATTCTTCAAGCTTGCAAAATCCTGGCTCTGGGCCTTCTAGATCTTATTCAAACGTCCAGTTTACCTAATTTATTACTGTGTGTGTACTACTCCTATTCTTTCTATAATAAGGCCTTTGGTCCAGTGAGCAGAACAGAACATAATATTAACCAGTGCTCCTAAAATGTTAAGCAAAACAGGTTTCTTAGCAGGTCAAGATATCTCAGTTAACTCTTTTAGGCCTGACTCCTGTTTCACCACAAGGATCATCGAGTCCAACTCCTGGCCCTGCACAGGACCATCCCCAAGAGCCACACCATGTGCCTGAGAGTACCAGCTTCTTGAACTCTGTCTGGCTTGGTGCTGTGACCACTTACCTGGGAGCCTGTTCCAGTGCCCAACCACCCTCTGGGTGAAGAATCTTTTTCTAAAATCTGACCTAAACCTCCCCTGACACAACTTCAGGCCATTCACTTAAAGAACCACTGGCAAAGGTACCACCAAAGCAGGTTCAACACAAATTTGCAATAGCACGACAGATTTTGATGGTAAGGTTCACTTTATGACTTACTACATAGATCAGATCCCCTGGTGGTCCCATATGTGCCACATGATGGCCCTCAGGACACTCTGCTCCATGACCTTCCCCATGCCAGCAGCAAGACTGACAGGCCGGTCATTCCTTGGACCTTCCTTCCATCCCTTCTTGTAGATTGGGGTCACATTGGGGAACCTCCAGTCTTCTGGACTCAGCTCACCTTTCAGCACATGGGAAGGCCTGTTCCTGCAACTCTAAGATTTCCTTCTTGAAGAATGTCCAGCATTCCTGGACTCCATTGTACTTGGAAGTTGCCTCCCAGGGGACTCCCTCAGCCAGTCTCCAAAACAGGTCAAAGTCCACCCTCCAGAAATCCAAGGCAGAGGTTTTGTTGACCCTCTTCCTTACCTCTCAGAGAATCCAAAATCCTAATATTTTGTAATCTCCTTCCACTTCTCCTTCCTTGTCTATCCCTTCTGAAGGGTTTATAGCCATCCATTGCAGCATTCCCGTTCTGAGACTCATCCCACCATGTCCCTGGGATGGCAACTATGCCCTAGTTTTCCTGCTGCACCACAGATTCCAGTTCCTCCTGTTTGTTGCCTGTGCTGCCTGCATTGGTGTAGATGCCCTTCAGATGGGTATTGATCCCACTGCCTTTTGGGAGGAGAAGCTCTAATCCCCCCACGACCATTCTCAGGTGCTTCCATGGTTTCTAACACATCACTAAAACTTGTATCCTTGCTGCCACATGAATCTACATTCCCTGCTCTACTGAGATGGTAGACCAGTGGACCTCGCTTAGCTCAGTGTCCCTCAAACCTTGGTGTGCCACCTCCAGGCTCATCTCTATCGAGCCTGCCTTTATCCCCCTTCAAATCTAGTTTACAGCTCTCCCAAGGAGCCCTGCTAACTCCTGAGCCAAGATTCTTTTTCCCCTTTGAGACAAGTGGACACCATCTGTGCCAGCAGGCTCAGTGTCACATAAACTGACCATGACCAAAAACCCCCCAAAATTCTACTGGTAACACCAGTCTCAAAGCCAGTTCATCTCTAGGGTTTTCATGTTTCTTGCCCTGTAACTGGATAGAGGAGAACACAACCTGAACTCCAGATCCCTCAACCTGCCATCCCAATGCCCTGAGGTCCCTCTTGAATGCCGGGAATTTGTCATTGCCTACCTGGAAAACCAGCAGTGGATAACAATCAGTGGGCCATAACTGGATGGGAAGTTCCTTGGTGACTCCCCTTACCCAGGCCCCAGGGAGACAGCACTTCCCCATGGGTTGGTCTGGTCGACTCTGTGTTTTTAGTGTCAGAAAGCAAGGCATTACTTTATTCGCAGCGCTGGGTGGCCAACAAAAATCCTGCCTTCACACAGACACCAATAATCACCTTTTCACCTATTTATACATTTTTAACTTTAAAAAGAATTTAATGCTCATTGGTTCTTTATTGAATAATTCTCTTTCACTACTTAGTATTCTACCTTCTGTTGGTTATTAATTTCTCACTTTCTGTGCTAATTAGGTCCACATTTTTGGTATTTTTCTAGCTTTTTCCTCCAGTAGGGACCTTCCAGCACATACACTGAATTCTTTGTTAACTTTTTCTTTATCTGTTGCTTTCTGCAAAATATCCTTCTAGTTCATTCCAGATCTTGAATTTCAACAATTGATCTTTCTCTCTTGGGCTCTGTTAATTGAAGCTTATCAAAGTTAGTTTAACAAAACTTAGAGTTTTAGTAGTTTTCCGAAGCTATCTTGTCATCAAAGTAGCTTCTGACAACTTTCCTATACACTGGCTAAAAAAGACTTAAGGCCTAACACAGCATTTATGACAAAGCAAGTAATCAAAAGGTTAATCAAAGCTATTAAAAATTCCGTAAGTTATGTTATGTGTCAGACACACTGGCATGTGTCTTGTGTCTTTGTTCAGCCTGACGAGAATTTACAATGAACATCATGCCCTTACTGATGGGTTGTGACACTTTTTCTCTTCCCTTTCTTCCTACCCCAAAACTCACTGCCATGTGTTTATACAGTAGGTCAGGCACTCCCATACCAACTTCCATGGCCAAGTGTGTGATTTGCTAATAAAACATTGTGAGTTTTTGCAGACGCTCTGACTTCTTCCTTTCGACCATGAGCATCTACAGTTCTTGGGTACTCCCTTCCCCTTCAGGGTGGGACATCACAGCATCTGGCTTTGCCCAAAGAGTTTGGAGAGCGTGGTGGGAAAGCTGCTGCCACTGGGGTCCTTCAGAGGAACCACATCAAATGACCCGCGGTGTCTGTCCCAGTTGGAGATCACCCCAGTACAGCCAAGGTGGCACCGCTGGTGCCCATGCACAGGTTACCTGGGTGAGAGGATCCAGGTGTGACAAGAGCTGGCACCAGGTGCCACTTGGGCTCTGAGGACAGGGTTGGGAAGGGCAGGGACGTGTAGCGATCAAGGGCATGGACTCCGTTCCGGTGCAAAACAAAGACCTTTATTTAACAATGCATATACTTGTATACCCTAGGCAGAACAATAGGTAATTCAAGCAGAACAACTGGTAATTTTCTACTTATGCTTACTCTCTCAAACTGCATAATTCAGCATATGCTTTAGCAGATACAAATAACTACAGTCCTTAGCAACCAAGGTCCTTCTTGCAGTCTTGTATCTTCTTCTTCTGTGTCTCCTTCTCCTGTTTACCCTTCCCATGGCTTTCTGCCAACTAGTGCAACAATGTCCACTGTCCCTGGCCTAAGGGATGTGACACTGTTCACCTTCATAGGGACAGAGCTGCACTGGCCCACAGAGTGACCACCTACATCCCACAGGAGCCCTGGCACACCTGGAGGAGCCAGAGAGCTCCCAGGACCAGAACCAAACATTCCCTCAGCTTCTGGGTGGTGTCAGCACCAGGGAGGTGTCGCTGCTCCACTGTCTGGGCTGTGGAGGGGGATCCTCACACACTCCCTGATGGGCAAAAGGTGCCCCAGAGCAGTTGAAAGGGACCTGCCATGACAGACTGTGCTGGAAGGGGCTGCTTGGGCCAGTTCCAGCCAGTTCTGGACACTGGCATCTCCATGGCAACTGCCAGGGCTCAGGGTGCCCAGGGGCTACTGTGACACTGTGGGGCCTCCTGGAACTGAGGGGACATTGTGACCCTTTGGGCCCTGCCCTGCCCTGGGGTGTTTCAGGAGCCCCCCGGGTGCCCACTCCAGCAGAGCAGAGCACCTCACTCAGGAAGCAGCAGCTCTGTGCCGAGGCAGCTGCCTCCATCCCACCCCTCCTCCTCCTCCCATCTGCAGCTGCCCCAGCAGCAGCTGATATCTGAGTTTTGAGATGTAGCAAGTACTAACCGTTTTTCCAGCAGAATGTACCATGGAAAATTGCTACACCTCAATTTAAAGAAATCAGCCAAGCAAGGTGAGGAAACAATGAAGGGAGCTGAAGCAGCTGAGCAGGCAGTGCCGGGTTGATGTACAACCAGGAGCATTGTCCTAAAGAAATTCATAAGGCAGTCACTCAAAACACTGCAGGTCGAGACAGAGAAGACCACTGAAGACCCCCGATGAAGGCCCTCCAAGACCTTATAAGGATATGTGTTATAGAAGATTGGTTAGAAATGCGAGGACATATGAACATGGCTAAGGCCATGGACGAACTGCTAAAGTATAAGACACAGTCTGACTAGGCCCGTGAGAAGTCTGAGATAGCAGGGTCGTGAGAAAGCAGTAATGTCCTTGGGCATTCTAAATTGAGCTGAAAAACAGGAGCTTGGCATTAACAAAACAAAGACCCTTAACGAGCCACCTGTGTAAACAATGAAAGGCAGTTAAGATGATATCACCACCTAACTATGTACCAATAAGGAGCCTAATCCCTGTAATATTCTTGAACCTATTACAGAGTGTATATTAAGCTGCTGTCAATCTTCAATAAACGAAGTTCCTGGATTCTTACATTAAGCGTCTGAGAGCTTTCCGTCGCGACAAATGGCGCCTGTGGACAGGGACCAGAGGGGGTCCCTAGGAAATCAAGTCGGATTTCCTGGGTTAGGAGTCAAGTCGGACTCCCGAGAGCCAAGTTGGGTTCTCGCAGCCGCGGTCGGACGTAGTGTTTCGGTCGGTCTTGTTGTGCAGCACAAGTAGGCGAAAGGGTTGGACGAAAAGAGCTCAAACCTGCCGCTGCCGAACGCCTCCCTTTCGAGGATTTTGGACGGCGAAAGAGTTTAGTTCCGCGTCCCACGTAGTGAAAAGAGTTCTAACTTGCCACTGCCGAACGCCTCCCTCTCGGGGATTTCGGACGGTGAAAGAGTTGAGTTCCGCGCTTCCGGCAACGAATTAGTTGGACCCAGTGCCCGGGACGACTCCTGAAGAAGGGGGCCCACCGACAAAGCCGCAAGGAGTCTCGTGGAAAGGGCTGCACAAAGCGTGGTAACACGTTTTTAGGTAATGTAGAGACAGGCGGCCTTATCATTGCTCCAATGCTTTTTAGAAAAGCGGGACTTAAGGGTATAGATTTGAAAAAAGAATTACCAAGATTGCTTACGACGAGGGTTGCTAAAGGTTGTTTTGTGGACCCTAATGTTTTTGATGCTTAAAAGAGAGAAAAATTAGATGAACTGGTTTTGCGACGGATGCTACTTTCGTGTAAGGGCCAGGGATTTGAAGCGAACACTGTAACTGCCTTTACTATCTCTATTTGGAAAGAACTTAGTGATAAGCTCTTTACTGCTGACTTTAAGGGAGAAAAAGTTGCTGCTTCCCTCCTTACAACCTGGCGATTGTTATCTGGAACAGTAAAAGACATTAAAGCACAGTTTGAGGACATTAGAATGCTACTAGATACCATCATATGAAGAAATCGTGCAAAAAGGGAGTAGAGCAGAGTTGAAGGGAGCCGGAGCAGGACCAGAGATCACGGAGCGGGGTCGGGGACAACCGAGCGGCCCCGGTAAAATGAACGCGGTGCTAGCGTCTCGGCAGTGCATATCCAGGACGATCGGAGACGACGGCTGCAGCGTGAAAGTGCTGCTGATGGACCGGGGATGAACTTTACGAGCACTATGACTGAGTTCCACCTTAAGACATTTCCAGCTTTTCATCTGAACTGTGCTGCGGGACTGCGCCGCGCATTTGTGGCTGTGTCCACGGCGCTGGGTGCCTGCGCCGCCGTGCTGAGTGAACCCGGGGCGGTGCCGGGCGGCATTGGCGGTGGTCGCGGCGCCGTGCGCGGCCCCGGTTCGGAGTGGTGTGCCCGTGCGTGTGCACGCCGGCGGCCCCGAGCGCGGCGAGCGGCGGGGGGGCTCTGTTTCCCCCACACTGCTGACACCCATAGTCCCAAGAGGTGTAGGTTCCCCTCCCCTTCTTTACAGCGAATGTTTTTTCCCTAGTGCCGTTCCTCTTCCTAGAGTGTCGAGTTAATAACGGTAGCAAAGGCTTTGGAGGTGCAGTCGGGGGAAGGGGGAAAGCTGTTTCTCTTTTTTCCTCGTTATGCCAATCACCTCCTCTCTGAGACGTGCCTGTTTGCAGCTGTTTTCTCTCTCTCCTCTGTTTTTGTCTTTTCTTAAGCAGACCCTGTGATTAAGTTCCTTCTGCTGATTTTCTCTGAGTGAGCCCGGCCCCTCCTCCTCCTCCTTCGTCCTTCGGCAATGAGAGGTGTGGGGGGGCAAAGACGGTAAAACACAGAAAAAGGGGAAAAGGGAAAAAACAATTTAAGATTAACAATACCCCAACTTATAAATCAAATAAGATTATACTGTTTTTACAGCAATAGGTGTTACGCATGCAGCGTGTTCATAGCATTCTCAAACGTTTTCTCCAAAGACAGAAAAGGAGACTGACGAAAAATCCCTTGAAGTAAGATTAGAAATAACACAACATCCGTGCTTAGCTTTTTATATATTGCAGAAAGCTGTTAGGAATTTCCTATAGTTTGCCATTTTGCTTCTCTCACATGAAATTTGGCTGTTTCCCCCGGGAGCAGGGTGCAGGTAGAAGGTTTGCAGACAGAACGATGAGACAAAAGGGGATATAGTTCTGCCCCCTGCAGAAGTAGTTTTATTGCCTTTATTACAGAATATCATTGCTCTATAAGAAAGGTTGAAAATTTCCAAGATAATATTCTGTTCTTCCTTGCTGCATTTGTCTTTTACATGGAGAGTTATGCAGGATTTGCAGATTGCTGTCGGGCAACTATGCCATGAATTTCCTTTGAATTATGAAACTGATAAGAAGCGCACAGCCAATGACTACTTGAAAATGTGTGTGTGAATGACGGATGACTGAGGTGGCCACCTAAGAGTGTATGGAAAAAGATTGTGTGAAAGAGAAAAGCTACATGAATGTGTAACTGTGTAAACTTAAAAACACTTTCCGTCGGTGTCGAGATTTTAACAAGGTGTTAAGACTGAAATTAAATAAGAGATTCTTACAAAAATTTGGTATTCTATTACAGCCTTGTATGAAATTTGTACAAGTTAAGTCTCAGGTGGAGTTTTTCCACTGCTGTTGTTCCTTAGCTGTGTAAGCTGCGCAAGAGACCACTAGTCTTAGAGCGAGTAAAAACCATAAGCCAGCAAACATTAGTGCAGACTGCAAGGTTAGCAGAGCCCGGAGCAAGGTGCACCACTATGCATCCAGGTGCCCAGGAACCATTCTTACAATTCGTGGAGAAGCTGCAAGACGCTGTAGAGAAATAGGTTTTGTGACAGTTATAGAAGTTGCTAGTTACATAACTAGCTAGAGATAACGCAAGCTTGTGCTGGGGTGGAGTCCTTAGACCATCAAATAATTGCATTTGCATCTGCTATGGCAGTAGTGAGGGTCGTTTTGAGCTTTCCTGTGTTTTCCAGGATTTAAATCAAGTGCTGTCGATGTTGCTGCCTTGCTTGTTCAGCTCGTTGCAGAGGGGCCCTTGCAGACTGTCAAGGCCATCCTGCGTGCCTTCTCAAAACATCTGCAGCGTTGTGGATAGTGTGTCTTCAGGCCTCCTGGCTGGAGGCCAGAGCAGACCGGTTACTTTGATCAGTGTGACCAGAGCTGAAGTGTTGTTTTAAAGAGTCCTTATATATTGTCTTCAAAACCCCTCCCGTGCAACAGCTGGTAGCAATATTCATTGTAAAACGGCTAGTCCCTTCTTAAAATATGCCCTACCTACTGCAGCTGTGTTCTCAGCAAAATAGCCTCACTACTTGTGGCTACTACTTGTTTCATACCAGGTGTATTGCTTGCATGATTTGACTAGTGAATGTTTAGGGTTGTAGAAGGCAACCTGTACTCTTTGTGATGCTCAAAGCTTGCTGTTAATTGTCCAAGCAAACAAACAAACTTCTGTAGTCATTCTAAGAGTTAGAGTTGTGACACTAAGAGGTACTGCTCAGAGTTTTCTTTTAGAACGTACAGATCCTGTGTGACAAGCAATGGCTCCTACCTACAGAGCAGCTGTTGGCCCTGCAACAGCTTGTCAAAAAGCAGCTTGATGATGATTACATTGAGCCATCTCAGAATCCTTTAATTACCCCTGTGTTTGTGATAAAGAAAAAATATGTGAAATGAAAACTGTTACATGATCTCAGACGGGTTGGTGCAGTCATGGTTAGTAAGCATTGGCTTACTGACCCCTTCTGTGCCTTCTGCTGAATAACCCATTGTTATTATTGATTTGACAGTTATTGTAATCTTAGTAATAGCTCATGTTGCGTTTTCTTGTATTATCAGACGTATAAATGCTACGACAAGGAAAGCATTGTTGGCCCAAAATAAAAACGGGGGAAATGTTATAGAAGATTGGTTAGAAATGCTAGGACATATGAACGTGGCTAAGGCCATGGACGAACTGCTAAAGTATAAGACGCAGTCTGACTAGGCCCGTGAGAAGTCTGAGATAGCAGGGCCGTGAGAAAGCAGTAATGTCCTTGGGCATTCTAAATTGAGCTGAAAAACAGGAGCTTGGCATTAACAAAACAAAGACCCTTAACGAACCACCTGTGTAAACAATGAAAGGCAGTTAAGATGGTATCACCACCTAACTGTGTACCAATAAGGAGCCTAATCCCTGTAATATTCTTGAGCCTATTACAGAGTGTATATTAAGCTGCTGTCAATCTTCAATAAACGAAGTTCCTGGATTCTTACATTAAGCGTCTGAGAGCTTTCCGTCGCGACAGATATGCATATATGCTAATATGTGTTGGGACATGTCATGAATACGTAACAGGAATGCAGGGAACAAAAAATGAACAATCATTTTAGGCTGACATATAAGCTGTAGTGAACAGACCTCTGTGTGCACTTGGGAGAACTGACTCCCAGGGCACCCAACGTGCTGTGATCATGCAGCACATCCTAATAAAGAATGCCTGCCGCTAAAACTCACAAATTGAGCCTTGGGGGTTTCTTTTAGAGGCCGATTTTAGGCAACAAAGCTTCAGGGTAGCCAGGGCCAGGCCTGGTCCCTCCATGGGGACAGGCTGTTGTGGCCCTCCAGCACACAGAGCTCCAGGAGCACCAGGAACCATTCCTGCAAATCTGGGGCTGCTACCTGGGATCTCAGCTCCTTTGAGGAGAAGTGAAAAGACTGCAGGAGATGCCCAGAAGAGTCTTGGGTAGATCCTGGAAGATTCAGGTTCCACAAAAAGAGAAAAAACATTTCAGCTACCTGCCTTGGAGGAGTCTCAGGCTGATATCCTGGAATTCAGATCCCAAAATCAGAGATAAAGACTCTGGAGGATGCCTGGGAGGAGTCTCAGGTAGATCCTGAAGATGCAGGATCTACCAATGAAGAAAAACCATCTTGGGTAACTACCCTGGAGGAGTCTGGAGCTGATACACACGATTTCAGATACTGAAATCAGAGCTAAAGACTCCAGGAGAAGCCTGAGAGGAGTCTCAGATAGATCCTGGAAGATCCAGGAACTACAGAAAGCAAAAAATCATCCCCTGGAGCAGGGGGTTGCTACCTGGGATTTCGGGTCCCCAAATCAGAGACAAAGACTCCAGGCAATGTTTGAGAAGGGTCCAGCTGGAAAAAACAGAAAAATCATCTCAGGAACTTGACTTGGAGCTTCTACCCAGGATATCAATTGTCTAAATCAATAGACAAAAAGACTCTGAGAGATGTCAGGAGGAGTTTCAAGTGCATCACAGAATAGACAGCTAATTCCAAACAAGCAATAACATATTGGGAAGCTTCCCTGGAAGAATCTGGGGGTGCTTTCAGGGAACTCATCTTCCTTGAGGAGATGTGAAGACTCCAGGACGCACCTGAGAGGAGTCTCAAGTGGATTCCAGAGCAAAAATTTACCTCCAAAGGAAAAAAACCATATTGGAAACCTTCCTTGGAGATTCTGGGCCCACGGTGAGCAACTCAGGTCCCAAAATCAGAGATCAAAAGACTCCAGGAGAATCCTAGGAGGAGTCTCAGGTAGATCCTGAAAGACTCAGGATGCACAAGAAAAAATAAAAATCATCTCAGGTAACTTTGGTACCCTTGGAAGAGTCTGGAGCTGCTCCCTGGGATCTCGGCTCCCTTGAGGAGTGAAAAGACTCCAGGAGATGCCTGGGATGAGTCTCAGGTGCATTCAGTAGGATACAATTTACCATGAAAGCAAAATATCATCTCAGGCAGCTTCCAGGGAAGAGTCTGAGACCCCACCTGGGTTGTGGAGTCACCGTCCCTGGAAGTGTTTAAGGAAACACTGGGCATGGCACTCAGTGCCCTGGTCCAGTTGACATGGTGGTGTTTGGTCATAGGTTGGACCTGATGATCTCAGAGGTCTTTTCCAACCTAATTGATTCTGTAATTCCAGGTCCCCAAATCAGAGATCAAGACTCCAGATAATGCTTGAGAAGGCTCCAGCTGGATCCCAGATAAGACCTTTTCCTTCAGAAGAGAAAAATCACCATGGGTACCTGCCTCAGAGGGGTCTGGGGCTGCTACCTGGGACATCAGCTCCCTAGCAGAGCTCTGAAAAGGCTCCAGGATATGCCTGGGATGAGTCTGGGGTGCACCCAGGAGATGTCCTGGTTTTAAGCCCAGAGATTAAAACACCACACAGTTGCTTGCTCAACCTGCACCCCACCCCCCCTTTCTCCCCATCGTGGTGGAAAGGGGAGGAGAATCTAAGTAAAACTTGTATGTGGAGATAAGAATGGTTAACAATTGAAAATAAAGTAAACCACAGCAATAATGGTAAATAATAATAATTAAAAAAAAGGGGGGGAAAACCCCAAGTGATGCACAATGCAATAGTTCACCACAAGTGGATGTGACCGATGCCAGACCCCCTTTCCCGAACCCAGATCGGCTCCTTAGGGGTAACTTCCCCCAGTTCATACACTGGCCATGATGTTCTAAATTATCCCTTTGGTCAGTTTGGGTCACCTGTCCCAGCTGTACTCCCTCCCAGTTTCTTTTGTGACCCTCCTCCCTGGCAGAGCATGAGAAAAAAAATACAATTAAATAAAATAAAATAAGCCTTGACAACTTAGCAAAAAAACAAACCATGAGTGTGTCATCATTCCAAATCCAAAACACAGCATTGTAACAGTGACTGAGAAGAAATTAACTCTATCCAGCTGAAACCAGGACAAGTCCCATCCAGATACTTTCAACAAATAATAGTTTTGAATTTACTTACTAGGTATCTGAGTAGCCCTCAGTCTATAGATTGTAAAGTGTATGTATTAAAACAGATTCAATTTAAATACTTATCTTGCCCATATGTCGAATGCCTGATCCCAAATTTCTGCTGCAGACACTTGCTTTTAATTAAAATTTATTTTTTCTGTATCGTAGGAAAGAACATTTTAGTACAGTTATTTGTTAAAACAGCCTAAACCAAAAGCTTTCCTCTGATGGGCCCGCCCTGAGCCCCCTTTTCCCCCCAAGTGGTTCCCACCGCCTCAAGAAGTGGCCAATCCATCTTCTGCTCGGGCTGCCCCGACCCTCGCAGAGCCCCAGGCTGAAGCCCCTCCCGCCCCACAGCGACCCCCGCAGCCCCTCAGAGGTGGAAGTGACTCCCAGGGGGTCCAGGGGAGTCCAGGGGGTGTCACAGGATAACTGGTGTCACCTCTTTATTCTCAGTGCAGGTGCCACCCCCCCCCACTTCCCTGCTGGACTCCCCTGTTCCCCACCGACCTCTCCCGCTCCCAGGACTCTCCTCCACCTCCGCGTGGTCCATGGGGGGTGACACAGGACAATGGATTATAGGTCTCCCTTGTTTATTCTCTGTGATAAACTGAGAAAATGATTCAGGCTAATTAAGAGGAAACAGTGTAAGGTCAATCTGACCTGGAGAGAGAAAAGAAAAACAAATCGTAAAATTTAATTGGGCCCCTATAAAGAGATAAAACAAGTTACCTCTCTTTTACCTTGTGTAGGATTTATAGTGAGAGAATTTTGTTTAGTTAGCTAGATAATAGCACCTTTCTTAAAATTTATAATTTTGTATAGATAACAAGCAAACATCTGCTGAATGTCTGATTTAACAATATATTATGAATGCTTATAGATAACATTCTTGTTAAGAAAAAGATCTGTTGAATGTCTGACCTAACAATGTGTAATGTTTATACTTATGTATAATGAATATTCATGTAGTAGCTGGAAATAAATGTAGAACAACTGTCTTCTTTGGGTGTGACAGGCGTTGGGAGTTGTTGAACCCCCTCCCTGATCACCCAGTGCTGAATTTGCTTTTATCATATAATAGATTCTGATTGGAAATCACCCGACTGGGTTTCTATTTCTCACATTTTCCATACAGGTGGGACCCCCCCCCTTCCCCGCCGGACCCCTCGTTCTGCACTGACCTCTCCGCCCCCCCCAGAACTCACCTCCACCGGTGGTCCGGGCGGTGTCACAGGATAGCGGGTCTCCCCCATCTATTCCCTGCACAGGCGGGACACCTTCCCCTTCCCCGTCGGAACCCCGTTCTCCCCGACCCCTCCGGCTTCCCCCCCGACGGCGAAGACCCCGCTGTGCCCCCCCGGCCGGCGACCACGGCGGCGTTCCGGCCCTGCCCGGCCCCGCAGGCGCCATCCCAGAGACCCTTGTGGTGGCCACGACCAGGCCAGCGCTGCCCGAGGGCCCCCGCCCGCAGTCCCGCCGGGCCCCGGGGCCGTTCCGGGCCCCTCACCCCGAGCGGCCGCAGCTCCCGGGGCCGTTCCGAGCCCCTCACCCCGAGCGGCCGCAGCTCCCGGGGCCGTTCCGGACCCCTCACCCCGAGCGGGAGCAGCTCCCGGGGCCGTTCCGAGCCCCTCACCCCGAGCGGGAGCAGCTCCCGGGGCCGTTCCGGGCCCCTCACCCCGAGCGGTCGCAGCTCCCGGGGCCGTTCCGAGCCCCTCACCCCGAGCGGGAGCAGCTCCCGGGGCCGTTCCGGACCCCTCACCCCGAGCGGCCGCAGCTCCCGGGGCAGCGCCGGCGCCCCCGGCCCCGCAGCCCCGCTAGGCGGCGCCCCCCCGCCGGGCTCGCGCCGCGCTGAGGGGCCGCCGCCGCCTCGTCGCTTCCCGCCCTTTTCGCCTTTTCCCCTCAGCGGCCCCAGGGAGGGGCCGCCGACTCGCGCGACCGCCGCTTTTTCTCCGAGGCGATGGAAAAAGAAAACCCGTTTAAATTGTTCGTGCCGCCGCGTCTGAGCGCTGGGCAGCCGTCTGCGGTCAGAACCCAGGTGAGCGCTCGGGCCGCGGGGCTGTGTCAGGGACAGGGCGCCGTCGGCCCCGCCTCGGGTTTGTGCTGCTCTGGAGGCCGTGGCTGAGGAGAGGGCGGTGGGAGAGCGCAGGGGCCCCTCCCCGGGGACACGGGGACAGCGCTCTGTCCGGGGAGTCCCCCAGAAGAGCCCTGAATTGAAGCACACACACACACGTGCGAGAAAGTCTGTGCGCTAAACTCATATACTATATGTACTGCTAAGACTGGTGCTGGGGGAAAACATCTTCAGTTTCAATTTCAAAGCCTTTTGCTGTTGTTTCTATCAAAACTGAAGGGAGTCACCTTCTCTAGCATCTGCTCTGAATTGTAGCTGTACATCGCTGATGATAAATCCACGTTTGATGTAATTCAGCACAGTGAGTGAGCAGTGCCCCACTCAGATGCTCACAGTGGCTTTGATGTTTTGCTCTCACCGGATCAAGTGTGCAGTGAAAATGTTCTGTTACCACACTGAATTATGTGAATTCAACACGTTATTTTTTCATGTCGAGGCTCCTTTTGAAATCTGTTTAGATTCAAACGGGATATTCTAACAGGAGATGAGTTTCGCTATTTCCAACGCGAACTTCTGTTACTAAAAACCTTGTAAAAGGACATTTTCGTGCTAAAACATAATCACATGTGGTTTAGAGCTGCCCTTGGAAGTCAAGCAAAAAATAAATATCAACTACTGGCCTTCAAAGAAATAATTTTGCTTCCTGAGTCCTTTACCATGCACCTGTGCACAGACAGGCAAGAGCTGCTGAGTGTTCTACATCAAAAGCTCCCCCTTTGACCTCAGTCTATAAAGCAAACTACAGAAGACCAACAGTTTGATAAACCACTGTGAAGTAAGAAGCAAGCGAGTTCCAAAGGCATTACCAATGCCTTGGGCTTTGAAAATTGTAGTCAGTTCCTTTCTTAATGAAAAATTCTATTTTCACATTAGGTGTACTTTTTTTTTCTGGATTTTATAATCCTTCTTTACAAACCTACCCATAAGAAGCTCATTTTAAAATTTGTGCAGGGTTTTAACAAATGCCCAGGTGATGATTTTAAGTTGCCATTCCGTACCCTGAACCGTGGTGAAGTCGCTGATTCAGGTAAGACTAAAATAAACATTTACCTTGCATATTCTTTAATTTTTTTAATATTGTTGAGTTTTAATATTCATGAGTAGTCTTAACAGTCTCATAGCTGTAATGCTGTTAAATACAGTTTCACTGATACTTTTTTTAGAAATACATTGATCAAAATCTTTTCATATTTCAGCTACAATGTCACAGCAAGTAAAACTTTGCTCTGAAGTAGATGAAGAGGTCAGCTAAGTATCAACTCTGCATATCTAACTTCTTGGGGCCTCTTAATTTGTTCCCAAACAGTGCCTAAAGCATTATTCAGTAGATAATTTAGGACTAAAGGAAATAGTCAGAAGGGAATAATCATGTTCTGTCTCCTATTTAGAAGTGAATCAGTTAGAGGAGATATTTGCGATTTAGTGAACAAGCCTGGAGACAAACCTTTAAAAATTAAAGTGATTCCAAGTTTGTTTGTTATTTTTGGTTTGGTTTGGGGTTTTTTTTAAGTGTCTGGGAAGTCTGGGGGTTTTAATCCACTTAGATATCTTTGTGGAAGTGGTTCTGAATAGTCTGTTGAAAGGCAGAAGGATTGAAGTCAGAGTATCCTTTGGAAAATTGGAGTAGATTATCCCAGTTGTCTGGTCTGGGTTTATTTTATGTGTAAAACAATTAATGTAGTGGAGTGGTTTCCTCAGGCATTGGATTCTTTTCATAGCATCTTTACCAGCATTTTACTGCTTTGGTACAGCTCAGTAAAGCTCATTTCTTCGCAGTAGCTTCTGTACTTCCCATATTCAAAATGCTGTTTGCTGCCACAAAATAAAACACATTTCTTGCAGTTCTACTGATTTTCATATCCCCAAGGACTAAACTGGGGATATGAATCCTGGCAGCTGTTAAAGTACAGTCAGGACTGTAGCAGTGTTGTGATGCAACCAAAACAAGGATAGTGTGAGGGGAAATCCTATGTAAGCCAAGCTGTCCTGTGGTCTCCTATGCTGCTCTGACCTCCCTCAACCACTGACCCAGCATTGCTTGTGCAACACTTTAACGATGTTCTAAGAGCACAAGGTTGGGTGGTTTTCCTGCCTGCTCTGTGTATGAGTTACCTGCAAAAACATACTGCAGGTACTCTTGAGCAAAGTCTCTGAGGCTGCTTTTACTGAGCTCAGCAGTGTCTGTCAGAAGGAGAGGAGGGAAATGGTGTGAAGAACCTGAGAGGAGGAATTTTGGCTCTACTGATAATTCTAGCAAAAGTTTTATTGGGTTTGGTAGAGTGCAGTTATCCGTTTCTTGAAGACCATCTATTTGGTGATGTCTGAAGGCAGTTGGGGGTTTTTCACTTATGTTTGTGTCTCCTACTTTCTCTGTAATATCTGTTGTTACAGACACAGTGGATGCACAAAGGTTTAAACTTTGGCTCCTGATCGTGTATAAGCTTGTGTCACCAACTGTGGAAAAAAAATACTCCCTTCTAAGAGATAAATATGTTATCTGCAACATTATTAATAAAATAACATTTGAGATTAAATTGTGGAACCTGTTTTAATAGAATATAGAAACAATGAATGAATTGTACTCAAAACTCTACAAAGAGGCTGAGAAGATCAAGCAGTGGAAACTGACTGTGGAATCAGAACTAAATCAGAAAGAAAGAAAACTGCAAGAAAATAGAAATGTTATTGAAGCACAACATAAAACCATTCAAGAACTGCAGGCCAGTATTGTACAATATACATTGAATAGATAGAGTTAAGAGAAAGTGCTTCCTGATTTAGTATGACAATATTATTCATACAGTTCAGTATTGAAGAATGTTGCAGTTTGATTTGTGCCTTAAGAAAACAGTTATTCTGAGAAGGGGTGTGCACCTGTCCTGTGTGAATGTGTGTATGAAGAACATACCTGTAAGTGTTTCAGTTGCTTGTAAATTATCGTTTATTATTATGTCTTTAATGCAAAAGATGACTCAGCATGTGATACCAGATAAAACAGACTTCTGTCTTCTGACCACAAAATTACTTTTTTTGAGAAGTCACAGTGTATTTCTGGTATATTTTTCAGTAACAATGTCTTTTTGTATTTGTTCCCTATGAAATTAGTTTGAAAATGAAAAACTCCATTTAAAACTGGAAGATGAGCTATGTGAAAAGAAAGATCTCTTGAAAGAGTAAGTAATAGAGACAAATTTTGGGGGGGGGGGGGTGAAAATAATTAGTTTTCATGCTGAGAACTGTGCTGGGGTGGGCAGTTCCATAGAGCTGTTAAATTGTAAAGGTTATTTACTTTGGTACTCCTTAGGTACACAAAGCACTGCACTCTTGTGACAACATATTATGGTATTTTTCCCTCTTTTAGAAACACTGCTTCAAGGCATCTGTGCAATCTGCTCAAGGAAACCTGCACTCACTTCACAGAGAAGACCAGCAAATGTAAATGCTTTTTTAATTTTGATTTATAAATGTAAATGTATCTCTAACTTGCTCTAAATTCACCAACAGAAAAAAGTTCTCATGCTGTTCCAGATCTGTTCTGCGGTTCAGATGAACTGGATGTGGCTCTTAAAATGAGAAGTGAATTTTAGGTGGTTCACAAAATTAGAAGTGAAGCCATATCTGACATATGTGCTTTGTAATGTTAACTCCAGAGGTTTTCTGAAGCCAGTATCATTGTTTACAGTCCCTTACAGTTTCCAAGCCTGGGAGGTCTTTGGTTTGAGGCAGGGTCAGACCCTGATCAGCTGGCAGTCCCTCCAGAGCAGTGCAGGTCTCCTGAAGTTTGGGCTGCCCATTGAAGGGTTTCAGTCCCATCCAGACACCTTGAATATGTGAAGACATACGAGGTGGCCCTTCGTGCCTGTTGAGGCTGTGTTGCCAGCACTCTTAACAGATTTCCAGAGCTGGCATTTCCTGCTCGGAGCAGTTACACATTGGTGAGGAAAAGAGGCCCCTACCCCAAGACACAATGAGCATTCTTCTCACTGAACTGACCAAGCCAAGGCAGCTGGAGAACTTAATGAAGTTTAAATTCTCAAGGGTTTAAAACATGTTCTTGACTGGGGATTTTGTTTTATATGCAGTTCAGAATTGGTATTATAATCGTTAAACTTTTCCTAACTTGATCCCAGGTACTTAAGAAGTGTCTGTTTCTTTTTAGCTTTAATTCTAGAAACACACGTGTATAGATACACTGTTCTTCTTTGATAACTGTGTTTCCTACTGTTCTCTTCTACGATTGTTTTCTTAGGGAACAATAGTAGCAATTACAAAAATGAAGGAAAAAAAGAAAATATGGACATGGAGTGTTGTTACAAGTCTCTAATGACAGTTCTGTGGTTGTAGGTATCTCTGCTGATGGGAAGATATTTAGTGCTAAACTCTATATTAGAGTTTATCAAACACTAACATTTTTGATACATTAATATTCAGCAACATTAATAGTATAAGAATTGATATAGTTATATAAATTGATCCAGAAGTACACTTTTCACAGAAAAAGTGAGATTGAGAAGGAAATTTAAAAGCTGATCTTGCTTGGTGTTTCAATGGAATAAACATTTTCCCTAGATTACATAACTTTTGGCACTCTGATTCATAATTACTGTTTTTTAATAAGAAAAGATAATTCCTCTTTTAATTCATTATGCTGATTAAGCATAATGGCTTGGACAGCTGGCATTCTTTTTCAAAAGAAAAACTACTGTACATTCTTGCTTTGATAGATGAACAGGAAAGAGAAGAAACAAGACAACTGTACGAGGAACTTCACAGCAACGTAGAAGTAAGTGATGTGGCTTGTTAAAAGGCTGAAATGGCAGTTCCAGGGGTATGTTGAGCTGAGTTTGTTGGGATACTATTTGTGTCCATCATCTGTGTGGATCATGTCATGTGTGATGCAGGAAGTCAGACTTTCAGTTGTTTTCAAAAATGATTTTTGTATTTATAAAGCACATTGAGTGGATGAAGTGCAGCAGCGTGTGGGAGGTAAATCCCTGTGATCTGTGTGGTCTGTGCACAGTGTGAGGTGACTTCCAGAACTTCTGTCTCCTTTTTGTGCTCTGTTTCACCTGAGTTCTGTTTCACCTACCTGGGAGTTTCTCAGAATGACCGAGGTTGGAAACCGCCTCTGGAGAACTTCCAGGGTTTCCAGTACTGAACTTCAAATACTGAATTTTGTTTTTTAGAGGATGACAGTGGCGTTTGAAGAGCTTCGTGGGCAAGCAGAGAATGACAGATTGGAAATGAGTTTCAAATGTGAGAATTCTCTTTGTTGTGTTTATTCTTCAGGCACAACAGTTTTGTACTTCATAGCTTTTATTACACCTGCAGTGTCAAGGCTGACAGATGTGAAGTGCTCAAAGGGTGAGCAGGTGACTCTGGGACATTGGGACCCTCTTTTATTCATGCTGCCTGCTGTTCACTGCCTGGGCCCTTTTATTGTTCCCCTGGGCCAAATTTGGAACTTTATTTTTCAAAGAGTCGCTCAAAGTCCAAGGTTTCTCTGTGAATACAGTCTGGAGATCACCACTTATTTTATGTAGTTGATGTATTTAAATGATAATGCCCTCGTGTGTAGCTACAGGAACTTTATTAAATACTTGCTTTATATAGGCTACTATGTTCCTGTTTAATCTTTACATGGACATTTCTGTTAGTTTCTTGTAACAAACATGGAATAATGGACTAATTCTGTGCAAAGCTGGCAAAAAAGGTGTTTTGTCTAATTATAAAATCAAGCATTATGTCAACAGTTGCTTGTTAGGAAACGAATTGTACAATTATAAGCAATCTTAAACTGGAAAATTGCATTGAACTTGGAGTATCTTTCAGCTAGAATGTTAACTATGGATATTACTGTATCTCAAAAGTAAAAGAAGAAGCAGAAAAAATGGAGAAGCTCGAAAGAGATTGCAAACTGGAAGTCAGTCAGAAGGAAGAGCAGGTTTGCTGAGTTTACAATCTAATACATACAGCTTTATTTGTGAATGAAGGGGCAATGCAAGGGCCAAGGAGTTTCTGGGCATTGGTAAAAAAGACAAAAATAACAACTGGAGCTGCATTTAAGTCAGATTCTGCTAAATTAAGTGATGTTCAGTATCTTTAGTTTGTTAGAATTCATGTTCTGATTTTGAACTGGAGAACTTTTTCATTCCTGGCTTGATCAATATTTGGCTCAGACCAACCACCTTCTCTAACTCGAATCCCAGCAGAATGTCTGCTCATCCTCCACGGGGCACAAATGAAAATGGGAATCTGTCCTTTCTCTAGACTTCATTATGATATTATTTTAATTTTGCTAGATTTCAGCTCTTATCATACAGAGTGATGAAAAAGATGATGTAATAAGAGACATCAAGGCTCAGCTGCAGGAATCACAAAATAAGATTGCTGACTTAATAGAAGAAAAAAGTAAGAGTCCTCTCTGCTGTGTTAAAATGTAGTTGTTTATAGAAGCATAGGAAACAGGCTCATGATAATTTCACTCTGTTACTAGTCAACAACAGAATTTTGGGGCCTTGCAGGCCTTAATTTTGTTTGGAACAGACACTGCTGATGTGGGATCAGAACTGGCAGGGTCGTTTTTAGGGCGAGTCAACAGTGAGGGCTTTTGAAGATTGCAAGGGGAAAATACATTGCTTGAGTTTTGCATATTTACAGTTAGACAGGTGCCATTGAGGAGGAAACTTATTTTTCAGAACTTGATTTTCAATATTTTTAAGCCATTTATATTCAAAATATTTGTAGTATATGATGCCAGTACCTTTGTCTTTGTTAAATTCTATGACCATTTTACATTTTTAGCAGCATTTTTTAGTAACTACCCTATTTTTCTTAAATAATAAGCATACATCTTTTTGCATTGAAGGAGAAATTTTAAAGGAATCCCAGGTCAATCAAGAACATTTGAGGGCAGAGCTGGAGGAGGCCAAAACTTCATTGGAAAAGGCAGAGGTACAACTTGCTTATGGTTTTCCAGCATAAATAGGTTAGATGAGTAATTGCATAAATAATTACTGATACTTTAGACATGAAACAACTGTAGCTCTTTGTTGCAAAACATGTTTAGAAATTATATAATTTTTTTAAGGTTACTCAAAAGAGCTTAGAAAACGAATTCCAGACTACAGTGAAAACATTAATTCAGGTCACTGAAGAAAAAGAAGCACAGGAGGAGGAATGTAAAAAAACTAAGGCTTTGCATGCAGCCCTGACAGCAGAGTTTGAGACTTCTATTGCCAGTTTGAAAAGCTTGCTGCAAAAAGAGCAAAATAGGTAAATTAAAAAGTTTTAAGTTCAAAGAATGGTCTTATAGGTTGCAGTTTATGACAAAATCAAGAACAGTTGTACGTGAAGCTGAAATTCAGAGGTTTTTTGTCACAGTGGTCTAAATGCAGAGAATTTAATGAAATCTTTTTTTTGATTGTGCTGGTTGATACTGGTTTATAAAAAAAATACATATTCCCCCCCTCCTCATAATTCTCTTTAAGAAATACAGATTTCTGTATGTAAATATTTGCTTACTTTTGTGTCTGCTGTTCTGAAGTTGTAAAAGTGCAATTTGATATGTGTTGCAGGCAGATATACCATCTGCCTGTTGAAAGGCAAATGTTCTTAAAGTGCTTGTGGTAAGACCTGGTCTTATTGTCCTTTAAGTTCTGAATGAAGTGTTTGGTACATATACTGGGGTTTTTTAATTACCATTTTCTTAGATTAGAGAAATGTGAAGACGAGTCCAAGCTGCTTACCTTGGAGCTCAGAAATAAGTCTGCTGAACTGGGTAAGACCTGTAGAAAGGCAGAAAATGTTTTCTGCTGTTTTCTGGAAATGGACTGTCTCTGTTGCTTGGAGAAATGGTTTTACAGTACCTGTACCTGTCAGGAATGCTTCAATTTATTTTCACTCATCTGCCTCCCTTTTCTTTGATGGTCATTGTAACTGGCAACAGCCAAACCACAGTGCTGGGTTGACCTCCAGTAGTGAGACCATCCATGCAGGGGCTCTCCTGGAATCAGTTTGGTTTCCAGATAAGGCTGGTGGCACTGCAGAACTGTTTGAGAGGTGTTACACTGCTCCAGGTTCCAGGAATGACTTCTGTAGCTCGTAGCAGAGACAAAACACTCCTGTTAAGGTTTCTGCAGACCAGTTGGATATGGAATGACACAGTGGTTGTCTTTAAATGCTGCTTTGATGTGCTGTGGTTTCTAGGTAGGTGTTCCTTAGCCCCCAGAGTAAGAGGTCTGTCTTCAGCACTTTTGCTGCTGTGCAGCACATGTCTCTAGTCCTCATGTGACAGATGAGAAGTAGAATTTGATGTCCCTGGGTACACTGAGGGCATCTGAAGAGTGTTCCAAAGTGAACTGATGATGCTTGTCTAGAACAGGCAAGATGTGACCTGGGAGAAGTCCAGACCCAACATGACCTCAGTGTCCATTGTAAAATACCAATGTGCACATAGAAAACATTTTGAAGTTAGTAATAACTGATTTCCTTTCTCAGCATGTCCATGTCAGTACCTTCAGCAGTTCAGATTCTTTTTCTGGAACAATTCAGATGCATCAATACTTGGAGATCACTCCGTTCTTACAGTCCACAGTTTATTTGAAGATGTAACTGTGGAAAACATAATAGGCTCTGAATTTTATAAAAGATAAATTATTAGTTTCTCTTCAGATATATATTTGCTAGTGTCTTTCTTAATAATTTTTTCAAGTCTACATTTAGATTAAGTCATAAGTTAGCTTTACAGTTTCTGAACTTAATCAAACAAGTTTCAAAAATCAGGTATTGCAAAGGGAAAATTGTTTTATATTGCCTGCTAAATATGAAAAATTATTTCTGTTCCATTAATTTTACATTACATGTGCTGTAGAAGAGATGACTAAACTAAAATGTGACAAAGAAATGCAGCTTGAAGAACTGTCAGGAACACTGGTAAGTGTTCATTTTATTAGTCTCATAGCATTTACTTTTCATCTGAAATTTCTCTTACTTTATAAGTATGTTAAGTGCCATATATAAACACTGTTTATTCTGCCTTGATGTTTCTGGTAGACACACAATTTCAGTATTTTCTTCGAAGGACTTGATTCTTTCCACTGTTTTTCTTGTCCTGTTGTGCTTTGTTTTGGTTTTCCTTGTTAAGGTTTCCAGTTATTTCCTTCTTCATTCACACCTATTTAAATGCCACTCCCTCTGGACATAAAGATTTCCCATTTTTTTCCTTACTTGTAAGGAGGTAATTAGCTCTGGTGTCAGAGAACCCTCCTGCACTGTGACACAGGCCCATGTTCTGTCCCAGAAGTCTAAAATATATGAAGTACATTCTTAATAGAGTTTTATTTTCATTATGATTTTATATTCACAAGTCTAACAAGAAACTGTATCAGCTAAAGTAGGATAGTGTGAAACCAGGTGTACATTTTGCCATGTCTGTTTATTCCTTAAAATCTGCATTGAATTTTCTGAACTGAGTCTCACTAATGTTCTGAAACAGGAGAAAATTGAAGGACTTTTACTGAAGAAGGAGCATCTTGAGGCTACTGTAGAAAGTTTGCAGGAGAGAGAAGAGGAAACAAAAAATGTTCTCCAAATGAGAGAGGTCTGATAAAAGGGCAATAATAACATGTTTTTATAAATAGTTAAGTTGCACATTGTAACTTGTATACAAGAACATAAGAAATGGCATCGAGTCAGAGCAGTGCTGCACCCTGAGCTGCTCTGCTGGTGACTGGTAGCAGGAGCTCCTCTGTCCTAGAGGAGCCTGTGGTCCCTTGCTCTTGCATTCCCACAGTATCTGTGTTAAGGATGAGGACACACCCCTGTCAGTTGCCCTTCTACTCTGTCACATGGTACTGGAATTCTGTGATTTGGTTTTAGTCTTTTTTGTTTAGGTAAATGTAAGAGCTTATGATGTCTGAAGTGAATGTCTTTATTTACAATGATGTCCAAGAAAACTAATTTAGTCAGCAATTTTGCAGACTGGTTAATTAGACTCACAGTGGGGGACATGTCCAGCACTCATGTCAGAGTTCAAGCCTCACCCCTTCCATGTCCAGCAGAGACATGTGAAGATGTGGTCGGGGTAATCTCTGGCCTGGATGTTGTTGGGTCCATCTGAAAGCTCTGTGCTCTCAGTTCATGGCTGGTGACTTTCATGAGTTGCAGTTTAGATGTGTAAACGCAAAACTCCTCTTTTTGCAGAAAGAAATCCACGATTTGAAAGCACAGCTGACTAGTACAGTTGAAAAGGAACAAGATTATTTGAACCAGCTTTTGACTCTGAAAACGGATCTTGAACAAGAGACGTATGACCATCTTTGAAAATATAATATTCAAAATTGGTTTTGTGTGACGTAGAAGTTACTTTATTACACAATGAATGATCTATGATTGTTTTCTAATGAAAATTTTGAACAACACAGTATGACATTCATTATATACTTGTATTTATGAATTATATTTTCTCTATTTGTGTTTATGGAGTTGTTCCATATCTCTGTGACCTAATTGTGTTAACATGAAGAGAAAGTTTCTGAATTCATTGTTAATTCTGCTTTGAACTACATCATCTTCAATTGCCAGTATATTTATATAAAAGGTGACTTGTTTTCTTTCCTTCTTCTGTTGCCTTTTTGCATCACTGTGACTTTGCTGCAAACCTTAAATTTGTAGATAAAGGCCTGGACTTTTTCCAGCCTGAAGTAACACTTGATAATGACAAATTTAACTTGAAAGGAAATTTCAAAATGCACGTTCTTATTTCTCCTGACCATTTGTTTTACATTAGGTTAAAGAATGAACAACTGACTGTGTGTATCAATAAGCTTTCACTAGAGAAGGAACAAATAGCACAAGAGAAAAGTGATGTGGCTGCAGAACTCAAGAAACTGCAAGAAAGTCACAAGGCAAGTTGTAGACTTCCAGCTGCTTTTAGATGACAATACTCAATTTAAAGTACAAATCAGATAGTAAACTGCACCATGCCATGGTTCTGTAGAGTACCTGAACTGCTTTTTGTGTCTGAAATACAAAGGAAGCACAGTTACCCTTGTGAATAAGGCAGGCCAACATGCTCTGGATGCCTTTACATTTTTTAAGATGTCACCTTGAATTTACACGGGTCTTTATTTAGGATAGCAAGAAAAAAGAAGAGAATACAAAGCAGTTAGTTGAAAACCTGGAAGAGGCAAATAGCCAGCTAAGGCAAGTAAAACCAAATCTTAATATCTGATATTATTAAAGTAATTAGACTCAATTCCATCACAGTTAGTCTGAGTGTTGTGTTCATATGCTGTTTTCTGTGGTTTCTGATTAATGTTCTTTTTAGATTATATAGCTAAACAGAAACTGTGTTGGCCATTGTAGAAATTTTCTCAAATTAGTGATACCTATTGCTACAGGAACAACTTTTGCCATAGCTTTTTATTACATAGAAGGAGCTGTCCTGTTTTGCATTAGACATTTTAGGTGGGAAGGAAATGAAAATAAAGGTTCAAGGTTATGAATTAAATGTGAAAAGGTGAAGCTGGTTAAATGTCAGTCTTTGCAGTAATCTCTGTACCAGCAGTTCCAGGCAGCCTTCCATGTTTCACAGCTGCATTACAGTTTAGGATATATTTTCCTTAGGTAAGGGGAACACCTTTCCATACCTTACAAAACCTTTGGACAGGTCACACATTAACTTACCAGGCACTTTACTTCATTGTAAGAGCATTTTCATTGAACAGCTTATGAAATTCCCATCAATATTAGCAGCTCTTTCTAGAAAATAAAATATGTCTTTACTGAAAAGAAGTTAGATTTCTTAGTAAAGATTAAGCAGTAAAGAGGTTCTTAGTAAATCTTAAATATTTACTAATGCTTGTTAATTTGGCCTTCAGAAATGAACTGGAGTCTTTGAAGGAGAAAATGGCAAAGACAGGGGAAGAGATTGAAAGTAAACTGGATGAAAGAGAAGAAAATGTATGCTACATCATGTGCTTTGTTGTGAAAATATACAGCATAACCTGTAGGACAGACTCGAAATGTAAAATGTTTGTTGGGTTGTTTCCTGCAAGGCTCTGCCTCGGGGTGTGATCTCTGCCAGAGGGTTCTGCTGTCAGGGCTGCTCCAGCTGGGCCAACATGTGTGCACATGCTGAGCCCTTTTATTTTAAAAGACAGGGACCTTCACTGGGATGTTCACTCTTTGCTTGAAGGCTTAAAATTAGATTGTTAGATTTCAGGCAAACAGGAACCTCCTTTCCTTTATTTCCATATCCCCACTGAGTGATGGATGGGGTCTCGATTAGCTTTCAATATATAAGCTGAGTTTCAGCTTAAAGAGGTTAAAATATTTTTACTTCCTTACTCTAGTTTCCAAGCACACCTGTTTTTTTAGCGTTAGAATGGATTTCAGAATTTCATTGTAAAAGTCAAAAATTTATAATTGTGATTCCAGGTTAAGACTATTGAAAATGGAATTTCGAGAAAGGCAAAGCAGTTGAAGACTTTAGGAAGTAACTAGGAAAACTCATTTTTCTTCATGGATTGTAGGGAACCTGGCACAAGATTGTTTTTTAAATTGTGAAATTACTTTTTTTTTTTCCCTTCTTTCTTCTCTTTAAACTCTACAACCACCGAGGAACTGGTTCACTGCCATTAATTAACATCTTCTAGTACTTTATGGCTGAAACTCCCATCACTGTAACACGGCAGGTTGTGTTTCAGTTTGCTGGAGTAAATCAGGGTGGGGCAAATGCACGTTTGAGAACGTTGACAGTAATCTCTAACACAGGGAGGCATTGGTAGGAGTTATTCATTAATGTTTGAAATATCTCTTTTAGATGAATAATTTAAAGAAACAGGTGGAAAATAAAACCAAATGCATTGAAGAGTTGCAGCAGGAGGTGTGTACAGTTTTTAAAAGTCACAAATACATAAGAGATGGTATTTTGTGGTGTCTGTTACTTTTCAACAGGTTTTGTCTGCTGTGATATCTTTAGATACACCTATGTAATTGATAATTTCCTTTCTTATCCTAACTGAGCAGATTAAGGAGTCACCTTTGAAATTATTTGATTTTTTAAATTATCCTTCATTTGAAAATAGCAATTACAGAAATAATATCTATAATAAACATTTACTTTTTTCATTTAGTATATGGCATTATTTATGGACTTGTAGTAAAGCCCTGTCTCAGTTACCACTAGTAGAAAAGAACTGTGCATTAGCACAAATTGTCATAACTTCATTTTTATTTTTTGTCATGACATCTACACCCCTTCTGTCAGCAGCATCTTAGTTTTAATTCCTATTGTGCCCCTCATTTGTTATTCTCTGTTGCTGCCCAGGAGGAGCCTTTCATGAGGTCTTGAAGGAACAGGTTTATCCCAGGAATCAGTGGAGCATTCCTTTTTGTTTTGAGAATTGATCAGAACCTGAACTGCTCAACAGAGAGTTATTTGCTTGAGGAAAGCTGGAATGTTTTAAGATTCTTACCTGCTTGATGCAGTTAAAGCATTACAGAATTCTGTAAACTTTTTAAAGTACAGTGTTTGTTTTGCTTTATTTCAACAGAATAAGGTGCTGAAAAAGAAAATTACTGCAGAAAGCAAGAAAACCAGTATTTATGAAGGAAAGGTAGGTTTAAATAACATCATGTAGAAGATGAGGTGAGTGGTTTAAGTCCCAGTATAACTAATGATAATATTATTTAAATACATTCTGAACTAGTCTATGGATCTGGGATACAGATTTTGCAGGAATGGGCCCATAATTTTTGGAAGGTGTTTCCATTTTTACTCATTGAGCTCTGACTGGGCTAGTAGACATTTAGAAGAGATGGACTTCACATCCCAAGGAATTATATTGTTCCTGATCAGTCCCTTTCTGTGTTTGGTTGATAGCGTACTGAAGAGTATTCAGTAATCCCATTGAAATAGAAAAGCAATTAAAAGAAATACATACATTATTTGGGTACCACACTTCAAGAAAGAAGTGGACTTTTTTTAAGACACTCTTACGAAAAACTTAAAAGACAAAACTGTAATCAAAATGCACAGTTGGGAGGACAACACACCATACAACTGGGAAAATCTGAAATAGATCTACATAGGAGGGAATAAAATCTCCATCTGTCTTTTTTTTCCAAGGAAGTCACAGCTTAGGGCTGTGTTTCCCATTGGGCTCTTGCCGTTGTTTCTGTGAGCATTTTCTAACTCACTTCAGGCCAGAATTTAATTCTTTATGAAAAAAAGCTGAACTTCAAATAGGAAACAGTTCAATCATATACCTGAAAGGTAACAGAGTGTTTCTGCTCAAAAATAAGAGGTAAAAAAAAATCATTAGCATATTAATTTCTGAACAAATAACAGCAACAATTCTGCATTCCCAAAAGGTGAATAAATTGCAGTTAGAGCTGGAAAATATGAACAAGCAACACAAGGAAACAGTTGACAGCTATCAAAAAGACATTGAAACAAAAAAAGTAAATGAAAATAAACTTCATGAAGAGGTGAGAGGTGTTCAATATTGTTCGATATTGTTCGAAGAAATTCTACTCTCGGTGTAACTACAGCAGAGCCAAATCAGATTGTAACTTCTGCCATATTATTGTTTTTCTGCCCACACTTTTCTGATGGTAATGCAGGAGAAGTTAGGGCAGAGTGCTTGAGATGGCCTTGTGGTTCGAAGTGACACTTACCTGCCATGGATGTACTTTTAATCTATGTTTATTTGCCCATTTTAATAATATGCATAAAAAGGATTTGAAAAGGTTCTTAAAAGCAAATGAAGCCTAAATGAGACTATACATACTTTGCACCCACAGGGGGAAGAAGAAATGAAACTAAGATTTTTAAAAAATACATATTGTTGTTAATTGTTCATGAATTAAATGAAATTTGTTACTATCAGGTAGAAAAGTTGAAGTTGCTTTATGATGAAGCAACAATGATACAGAGAGAAACTGATATCCGATGTCAGCACAAGATAAAAGAAATGGTGGCACTAATGGAAAAACACAAGGTAAGAGATTGTATTGATTGCTACGATTTGTCCTGTGTGATACCATGATACATAAGAACCTTTCAAAATCAGCATATTATGAATTAGAAAGTGCAGCTTCATAAAAAAGACCTGAATCTAGGAAAATGAAGTTGAACACATGCTTGACTTTTCATCATCTAAAAATAAATTCATCTTCAGATTTTGAAAACATGCCTCTGGGTAGAAAAATGCCATTTATCTAAATTTCTAGGATTTTTTTTTTCTCTAGGCTTCCTTTGATACCACCCTAATGCAGTGTCCTTCAGTGTCAGTCTGGCCTCTTTCTCGAGGAGATTCCTTGGTGACCTTCAGCAGTTTAATGTGACATATTTTAATGTACATTTTTATTCCTCCCTTTTGCAATTTATTTAGCAGATACCGTTAATAAAAATAGCATGGCTTACGTGCTGGGACATGTGCTGCTGCATAGAAATTAAGCATTCTCTGTCAGCCCACAAAATAATTCTGCTGGGGCATTTTCTGTTCCACGGTTTCTGCAGAAGCACCAGTGTTTGTTCATGGTGCTCCCTGAATCTTCAGAAGAGTCTGGTTTGAGAAACGGACTGATGTTTGCAGACTGGGTAGATCTGTGACTGTAACATTTAGTCCAATGTTTTGTTTGGTTTGTTCTTTTTAAAACAGCATGAATATGACAAAATGGTTGAAGAAAAAGATGCGGAGTTAAAACTATATAAAATTAAGCAGCAAGAGCAGTTATCATCAGAAAGATCACTGGTAAGGAGTACTTTTCAACACTAAATAATGCAATGGAGGGGCTGATGTCATCCAAGTGTAATATAACCATAAATGCCATATTTTACTTTTCCTATTTAATACTTGGAGAGGGTTAAGTGTCTGCTTTAGTGGGACTGAACAGTAAAGATCACTAATTTCTGCTTGCTTTTATTTTCTTAGAGATCTTATGTGCATTAAAAACCCCAAACATTTCTAAAAATAAATTGGAGTAGCAGTTGGTTTCTGTCTGCTTTTCCAGAGAGTGTATCATGCTCTGACCTCACTGTCTAAGAACCTTTAGCATCAAGTAGTTGGATTCCATCCCCCCTAACCCCTGTTCTCCCAAGGGTTTTAAGTTCCTACCTGAACACTTCTCGTCAAGTACCTGGTTCTTATAGTACTTGAGCTCTTTTTAAAACAAGCTAAAACAGAGCTTCCACTATAGGGTTGCAAAACAAATGGATTTTTCCTTTGTTTCTAACAAATATCCCTATTAATTACTGTCTCATTTTGGCCTGTTTTCTTTTTTCCCTGCCCTTTTTCTCACTGTTTATAGGAAAGTGAGCTGTCACGTTTGAAAAGCGAACTCTCATCCCTTAAGGAACAACTGAAAGAAGAAATCGAGGAAAAGGTGAATTTTTTTAATAACTGTAGCAGTGTGGGTGACAGGTTTGGCCTGGGCTTATGCACTGGGAGAAACTGTATAAGAAATGAAACTGTGAATAGAAAAATGACTTTTGAATGCTGCAGTTGTACTAAATCTTGCCATATGTTTATATGAACTTTGTAACAGTGTATGATAGTGGACTGTGCTCTCTAATTACACCAAGAAGATTTTTAGCAACTGAATTCAAATAAAATATTTACTTCCTATCCTGTAACTCTTTTCAGGAGAATCTTGTGAAAAAACACTCCCAAAATAGGGTTCCTGAAACTGAAATGGAGCACAAGGTAACTTTAACCAAAGAAATTATTTTAGAATTTGGTCATATTTATACATATGGAATCTAACTGAAGTTCTGTGATAATTTATGTGCACTCAAAAAAAGACATTGAAATGCTTTTAGCTTAAACCTTTTTTAATTTTAGAAAATATGGACTTATTTTCCTGGGACTCAGATACCTCCTTGAGATTTGGACAGTGAATCTACTGATGCAAAAAATAAAAAGTCTCCTTCTTATGGAAAGACTATTTTAAGTAAAAACAATCTTGCTATCAATGTCAGTGTCTCTCTGACAGAACTTTCCTGCAGTTTTGTTGGTTTCTATTTCCTCAGGTGTTTGTTGTAGTCCACAGGTGGTGGCTACAGTTCCAAACAACCTGCATTTCTGCAGATAAACAGGAAGCACTTAGATACCATGTGCCAGAAAACTCAGTTCTTCCACAGCTTCCTGCTCATTCTCCTTGCTCAGCAACCAAAAGAGGAGATTTTCCCTCCCCACCCCCTTTTGTTTGGGCCTTTGCTTCACATTTTGGCTGGAAAGATAATAATTCCCCAGCATCTCCCAGGTGTCTTCTTGGACAACTCAGAGCACAAAGTGGGTTGTGAGGTTGGGTTTAGATTCTATACTTATCCCCAGAAACAGAACTAGGAATGTAACCATTTTCTTTCCCAGACCTATGTGATAAAGACTCCTCCAGTCCATACCCTGCAGGGGGAGAGAAGCACAAATCTGCCTCCCGAGCAGAGCACGAGGAAAAAGCAGAAAGTGCTTCTCCATCTGGACACTCACTCGGACAGCTCTGAGCACAGCGACCTCCTGGTGAGAGTCAGAGCCCAGACCTGCCCTGAGCAGTTCTCTGGGCACACTCCTGAGGGTGGAGAGAAAGCCTGGGGCCTTCCAGATCACAGACCTTACTTATGTGTATATTTTTATTTACTTGGTTCTTTCTGGAACTGTATTTGTATGTACATAATTTACATGCCTGTTATTAAACTGCTCAGGCTTCATAGTAACATCTCAACTTTTTTTTTGTTCATACTTTAATATTCCTGGGGGGAAGGGAAAAGTATTTTTTATATAGTGTAACTAAATAGTTCTTTTCTTTTTAATTTCAGAGCATGGTCTCGGAAGAGAAAATGTTTAAGAAGTTGTACCAAGATTATCCTCAAGCTTCACAATTACATTCCACAGCACCAAAAAAGGTACATTAGCTTGTCTTCAGATTAAACCAAACAGTTTGGTGATGTTTATGCACATGGAATCTCATTGAAGTTCCATGACAATTTATGTACACTCACCAAAAGGCATTGAGCTGCTTTTAACTTCAACCTTTTGTAATTTTAGAAAATACAGACTTACGTTCCTGAGAATCCTAAACCACATTTAGAACAGTGACTCTATTAATGTAAGAAGTAAGAAGTCTCTAAATGATATCCCTAGGGGAGTCAATACATGGAAAAGAAGAAATGCCTCCTTCAGTGTCTGGCAAAAGCCCCTTGGGCAGTCCAGCCTGGAATCTTTGTGACTCTTGACAGTGAATTGTTCTTGTGGCATTTTTGACTGTACTTCTTACTTCTCTGTAGATGGTTATTTATTTTTTTGATGAGATAAACAGGGGTTTAAAAGAGTGATACCATTCCACACTGACATCAGAGAGCAGTTTGTGGAAGGGCTCCCAACGTGTGTCATTTTTCTTGCTCAGGTATCATTTATAAGTAACAATTCCTATTGTTACAGAGAGAGACTGTGAATTTAATAATATCTCTGGAATTCTCTTACTTAGTTTTAAAAGTATGTTGTTGTAACAGCACTTTTTTTTCCATGGAATAGAAAAAATCTTGTATAGCTGTAAAAATTGCCAAAGTATCGAACGATTCCTGACTTATGCTCCTCCCCTGCAGAACTTATGCTCTTCCCCTGTCAGAAGACCACTGGTGATGTTTATATTGTAATAACAGATTCACTGCCATTTATACACTACCCTTTTTAGAAAAGGATTGCAGTGGACCATTGCAATGTTTCTCAGAGGTTTAACCTGTGGTGAAAAGACTATTTTAAGTAAAAACAATCTTGCTATCAATGTCAGTGTCTCTCTGACAGAACTTTCCTGCAGTTTTGTTGGTTTCTATTTCCTCAGGTGTTTGTTGTAGTCCACAGGTGGTGGCTACAGTTCCAAACAACCTGCATTTCTGCAGATAAACAGGAAGCACTTAGATACCATGTGCCAGAAAACTCAGTTCTTCCACAGCTTCCTGCTCATTCTCCTTGCTCAGCAACCAAAAGAGGAGATTTTCCCTCCCCACCCCCTTTTGTTTGGGCCTTTGCTTCACATTTTGGCTGGAAAGATAATAATTCCCCAGCATCTCCCAGGTGTCTTCTTGGACAACTCAGAGCACAAAGTGGGTTGTGAGGTTGGGTTTAGATTCTATACTTATCCCCAGAAACAGAACTAGGAATGTAACCATTTTCTTTCCCAGACCTATGTGATAAAGACTCCTCCAGTCCATACCCTGCAGGGGGAGAGAAGCACAAATCTGCCTCCCGAGCAGAGCACGAGGAAAAAGCAGAAAGTGCTTCTCCATCTGGACACTCACTCGGACAGCTCTGAGCACAGCGACCTCCTGGTGAGAGTCAGAGCCCAGACCTGCCCTGAGCAGTTCTCTGGGCACACTCCTGAGGGTGGAGAGAAAGCCTGGGGCCTTCCAGATCACAGACCTTACTTATGTGTATATTTTTATTTACTTGGTTCTTTCTGGAACTGTATTTGTATGTACATAATTTACATGCCTGTTATTAAACTGCTCAGGCTTCATAGTAACATCTCAACTTTTTTTTTGTTCATACTTTAATATTCCTGGGGGGAAGGGAAAAGTATTTTTTATATAGTGTAACTAAATAGTTCTTTTCTTTTTAATTTCAGAGCATGGTCTCGGAAGAAAAAATGTTTAAGAAGTTGTACCAAGATTATCCTCAAGCTTCACAATTATATTCCACGGCACCAAAAAAGGTACATTAGCTTGTCTTCAGATTAAACCAAACAGTTCATCAAATTCTTTCCAGAAAGTAATGGTGGCTTTATTTTCCTTGTTAGACACCGACTCTCTCCAGTGTGAAATCTCCAGGCTCTGCACTGAAACTCAAAGCCATGAGAAAGATGCACGAGGCAGGATGGGCTGCAGTTTCCAAAGTGGACAGGAGAAGAAAAATTAAAGAAGTTGCAAAGTTCTTTGCTTAAAATGCAGAAATGAGCAGTGCCCTGGCATTATTTATCAGTGTCAGTAACAGTGGCACTAATAACAGAGTTGTTATTCTTTCAGAGTACTTTGGTACATTTTTCTGTCATACTCAATGTGTTGAATACATTCATTTCCATTACACACATAAACTTCACAGATCCAGAGCTACATCCACCTGCAGAGCCTTTCCCACCTTTTCCTCCTCTGTGCTATAAAACGTCAGGACACAAATTAGCCAATTTTAAATTTTGAAATAACTACATAGAAAGTTGTTTCCAAACTCTTTCTGGCATTAGAAATACTGATTTTAAAGAAGTTTAATTCTGTTCTTTTAAATTTGCTCTGTTTTTCTTAATACATAATTCACAGAAGATACTTTGTGACTCAAGTTGTTAAATGTGTGCACTTTTACCTGAAGTCATCTTGTTTTTCCTGCATTTTAAATGTTCTCAGACCTTTCCTTTTAGACTGTTTTGTTTTCAGTAGCTACTATTTCAGTATGTTAAAACAGTTCTGACACTTCTAAAATTGAATAGAATTACTTCCGTTTAAAAAGATTTCATAAGGAATAATGTTAAGATGTCATTAAATTGTTGATCTGAAATATAAAGTGTGGTGTGGGGCTAAATGTTGTTGCTTTAAGTATTAGAACACAGACAGAAATCCCAGGCAGCCTTCCCAGGGACCAGCAGCTTCTGAGAGCCATGGAAGTGTAAGGAAAGATTTGAGCAACATCTATTCCTGTGTTAATCCTTGATTAGTCTTGGATTCACAACGACAAACTGTCATAGGTTTACTTGTTCTGGGAAAAAAAAAAAAAAACAAGCAGAAATTTTTCTTTCCCCTGCTCGCTGTAGAAGAAAGATTTTGAAGGAGGGAGGGGAAGGGGTAATTGACCCACACAAAAGAACTGACTGGCAGACCTGCATTCCAGGCTGATGGTCCTTCTGAAAACTGCGGGGAGGGGTGATGAGTTTTGGTTTTTTTCCTCCTCTCCTTGGAAAGAGGGACATTTTTACTTTTGCCTTAACTGAGGCAAGCGAAAGCTTGAGGCCGTTTTGCTCTCGGCCTGGTCATCTGGTTGTTTTCCAGCCTCGGCTTCCTGTGCCCTGCTCCGCCCCCAGGCCAGACCTGTTCGGATTTCATCGGAGAGGTTTGACCCACCTGCAGAGGGAGTTTTTGGGGAGGGAGTCACGCTTTTCCCTCCTCCGTTCCCGTGTTTTGGCAGCGGTTTTGTGCTCATCGACGAAGAGGGGGGGAGTCCTGGCCACAGACAGCCGCAGACAGCGGGAGTTTCGCGGGAAGAACCCACCCTTCTTTCCCCTTTTCCCCCTTTCCCCGTTTCCCCTTTCCCCTTTTCCCCTTTCCCCTTTTCCCTTTTCCTCTTTCCCCTTTTCCCCTTTTCCCCTTTTCCCTTTTCCTCTTTCCCCTTTTCTCCCTTTCCCCTTTTCCCCCTTTCCCCTTTTCCCCCTTTCCCCTTTTCCCCCTTTCCCCTTTTCCCCTTTCCCCTTTTTCCCCTTTTCCCCTTTTCCCTTTCCCCCTTTCCCCTTTTCCCATTTCCCCATTTTCCCATTTCCCCATTTCCCCATTTTCCCCATTTCCCCATTTTCCCCTTTTCCCCTTTCCCTTTCCCCCCTTTCCCATTTTCCCCTTTCCCCCTTTTTTTTTCCCTTTCCCCCCTTTCCCTTTCCCCTTCTCCCCTTTCCCCTTTCCTCTTTTCCCGCTTTCCCTCTTTCCCCTTTCCCCCTTTCCCTCTTTCCCCTTCTCCCTTTTCCCCTTTTCCCCTTTTTTTTCCCCTTTTCCCCTTTCCCCTTCTCCCCTTTCCCCTTTTCCCCTTTTTTCCCCCTTTCCCCCTTTCCCCTTCTCCCCTTTCCCCCTTTCCCTCTTTCCCCTTCTCCCCCTTTCCCTTTTCCCTTTCTCCCTTTTTCCCTTTCCCTCTTTCCCCTTCTCCCCATTTCCCTTTTCCCTTTCTCCCCTTTCCCCCTTCCCCTCCTCCCCTTTTCCCTTTTTCCCTTTTTCCCTTTCCCTCTTTCCCTTTCTCCCCATTTCCCTTTTCCCTCTCTCCCCTTTTCCCTTCCCCTCCTCGCCGGGGGGAGGTCCCATTGTCGGTCCCACAGCGCCCCCTGCCGGCCGTTGTTGGAAGTACCGAGCTGTTCCCTTTTTGAAGGGGACTTTGGGTACAAAAGTTTTTTGGGTACAAGGATTATTGTTTAGTTGCTTTTATGTTCTTTTGTTGTTCTGCCAATACACCTATATCCATATATTTTTCTTTTTTCCATACTTCCTGAATTGGAGCCTCTGAATTTCAGATTTACAGTTGCTGAGAGAGAGGAGTTTGGTCTACCTCATAACTCACCCTCAGCAAAACACTTCAGTCTCGTTAAATTGAGACAGCAGTGTACTGTACAAAAATAAGTGCTCGTCGGCCACCACTTGTGGAAGTCTATTGGAAAGCCTAAGGGCTTGTTGGCCAACACCTTCTGAGTGTAAACTGTGGGCTGGTTGTCAGACTTAAGGTGACTGTACCATAGAAGTTCAAGAGCTCTGTGACACATCTGCTGTCTTTATTCAGCCTGACAAGAATTTACAATGAGCATCATGCCCTTGTTCATGGGTTGTGACACTTTCTTTCTTCCCTATCATCTTATGCCTTTATCCCAACCCTACTGCCATGTGCAGGTCAGGGACTAACATCCCAATTTCTATGGCCAAGTGTGTGATTTACTAATAAAACACTGCGAGTTTTTGTGAACCCTCTGATTTTCGTTGTTCCTTTTGACCACCATCTACAACTGTTGGGTGCTCCCTTCCCCTTCAGGGTGGGACATCACAGCATCTGGCTTTGTCCAGAGCAAAGAGCTTGGAGAGCCTGGAGGGAAAGCTGCTGCCTTCAGAGGAACCACATCAAATGACCTGTGGTGTCTGTCCCGGTTGGAGATCACCCCAGTACAGCCAAGGTGGCACCACTGGTCCCCATGCACAGGTTACCTGGGTGAGGGGATCCAGATGTGACAAGAGCTGGCACCAGGTGCCACTTGGGCTCTGAGGACAGGGCTGGGAAGGGCAGGGACAGAGCTGCACTGGCCCACAGAGTGACCACCTACGTCCCACAGGAGCCCTGGCACACCTGGAGGAGCCAGAGAGCTCCCAGGACCAGAATCAAACATTCCCTCAGCTTCTGGGTGGTGTCAGCACCAAGGAGGTGTCGCTGTTCTGCTGACCGGGCTGTGGAGAGGGATCCCCACACACTCCCTAATGAGCAAAAGGTGCCCAAGAACAGCTGAAAGGGACCTGCCGTGAGCGGCTGTGCTGGAAGGGGCTGCTCGGGCCGGTTCCAGCCAGTTCTGGGCAGGGGCATTTCCATGGCAACTGCCGGGGCTGTGTGATGTGGGGCCTGCAGGTGCCCAGGGGCCACTGTGACACTGCGGGGCCTCCTGGAACTGGGGGGACATTGTGACCCTGCAGGGCCTCGCCCTGCCCGTGGGGTGTCTCAGGAGCCCCCCGGGTGCCCAGTCCAGCAGAGCAGAGCAGAGCACCTCGCTCACGAGGCAGCAGCTCCCGGGCTCCCCAGCACTGTGCCAAGGCAGCCGCCTCCAGCCCAGGCCTCCTCCCGCTGCCCTCAACTGCAGCAGCGGCAGCCTCAGGGCAGCCGGGCCGGGCCTAGTCCCTGGGCGGGGCCGGGCCGTGATGGCCCCGCAGTCCCCGGAGCTGCAGGAGCCCCTGGAGCCATGGCAGCCCGGCCCCGGGGGCACAGGGCCAAGGGCCGCAGCGGGGCAGGGCCTGTGCTGGGGGTCCCTGGCAACCGAGCAGCCCGGTCAGCAGCAGCGCAGCCCACGGCCAGCGCCGGCGGGGCAGGAGCTGCCGGGGCTGCGGTGGCTGGCGGGGCTGGAGCCCCAGCGGTACGCCAAGGAGCCGGCAGTGCCGAGCACGGAGGGACACGGGCAGGGCACGGGCCCGGGAGGCTCCCGGCATCTGCCCAGCCCTGGGCCAGCAGCCGCTGCTGGTGGGGCCCGCCAGGCCTTGGCTGGGGGAGCCGGGCGGCCTCTGCACATTCCCCGGTCTGCTTTCAGCTCCCTCAGGGCAAATCATCTCCTGACCTGCGCTGGTCACGCCAGAGGCACCCGAATGATGGCCTGAGTGAGAAGGAGGAGGTGCTGGAGGGGCTGGAAGCCCAGACACAGACCCTGGCACAAGAGGCACATGCAGCTGCTCCCCAATATGCTGAGCAGGGGACACGGATGGAGACCTCGGCACAAGAGGAGGCACATTCAGCTGCTCCTGAGTCAGCAGAGGTCACTGTTCTGGGATTCAGGGAACTGAATCATCTCCCCTGTGCTCAACATCCCGCCCTCCTCAGTGAGCTGTGTAAGAGTCCTGCTGAGCAGGTCTGAACTTACAGTCACGTAGGTACCTTACGTCTTACTGCAGCCAATGATGTCTTGCCAGATCAGGACTGGAGCATCCACTGGAGCCCAAACCCTGTCAGTTCACATCACCTCCATCTTCCCCATGACACTGGCTGGTGTGTGACACAGCTATGCTGGCTCTTCAGGCAGAACAGGCAAATATTTGATGCCTGAACTGGGACTTTTCTCCTTGCTGTCAACATCAATGCAGCAGGGTTGAGACAAGAGGCCCAGCTTTGTGTTAGACCATCCAAAGAGAACATCCCACAGGCTGTGGGACTTTCCCTTTACTAAATGCCATTGGTGAGTTCAGGTAATACAGCCTCACCTATTTTTACCTCTCATGGGACTTCTCTGGGCCAAATGCTCAGGTGTTCCCAGGAACCTCTGGAGCATGGCAGACCAATTCCTGTGTTCAAGGACCTGGTCCAATGCCTCATCTCCCTTTCTGCCTGGCTCATGTGCAGAGGGTGGTAAAAATGACTGCTGGAGGTGTCTGGTCCTGGCTCCTACCAAGGGCTGGAGGTCACCAACTGCAGGGTCAGGTCAGCTGTGACTTCGTAGAGCTAAAACCTGAAAACCTCCAAAGATGGAGATCACAGAAAGTGTCTGGGTCTCCTGCTGCACTTGGCATTACCCTCCTACTCAGGTTTTCTTGAGGCACGCTCTGAAGTCCCCAGGAAGAAGCCTGTGGCTGTGGTCTCTGCCCTGCACATTGCACATTGCACAGAGCTTGGCTCCACCACCTCTCCAGGCTTTTAGCCTGCCCTGTGCCTGCCCTTCAGCAGCTTAAAGAGGCCCAGTTACCTCAGTCTCTCCACACAACTCCTCATAGAATCACAGAATCAGCCGAGTTGGAAAGGACCTCCGAGATCATCGAGTCCAACCCTTGATCCAACCAGACCATGGCACTGATGCCACATCCAGTCTCATCTTAAAAACCTCTAGGGACAGAGAATCCACCACCTCCCTGGGCAGCCCATTCCAACACCTGATTACCCTCTCTGTAAAGAATTTCTTCCTAATATCCAACCTAAACCTCCCCTGGCACAGCTGAAGACCCAGTCCTCTTGTCTTACTGATAGTTGTCTGGGAGAAGAGACCAACCCCCAGCTGGCTACAACCTCCTGTCAGGGAGTTGCAGAGAGTGAGGAGGTCTCCCCTGAGCCTCCTCTTCTCCTCAGCCCATTGTACCAAACTTCCTCTGCACCTTTTCCAGTGCCTCCACGCTCCTGTCAAAATGGGAAACTCTGGGCTCATGCAGACTTGTGCTTTAATCTCAGCTGGCAAATAAGCAGCTCCCAGTCACTCACTCCCTCCCTTCCGGTGAGATGGGTGAGAGAACGGGAGAAGCAAAAAAACTCATGAGTTGAGAGAAAGACAATTAAACACATAAAGCAAAAACTGTGTGTGCAAGCAAATGAAAGCAAGGGATTCATTTGCCACTTACCGTGGGCAGGCAGGTGTTCAGCCACCTCCTGGAATGCAGGGCCCCATCATTCCTAACAGTTTCTTGGGAAAACAACCACCATCACTTTGAACATCCTCCCCTTCTTCCTTCTTTCCCATGCTTTGTATACTGAGTATGATGTCATATGGTCTGGAATATGCCTTTGGTCAGTTGGGGTCAGCTGTCCTTGCTCTGCCCCCTCCCATCTTCCCATACACCCCAAATCCCCTCCCCAGTGTGGCAGCATGAGAAGCAGAGAAAGGCCTTCACACTGTGCCAGTGCTGCTCAGCAATAACAGAAACATCTCTGAATTATCAACCCTGTCTTCAGCACAAACCCAAAACACAACCCCAGAGCAGCTACTGTGAACAAAACTAACCCTACCCCAGCCAAAGGCAGCACAGAAACAATATTCCTTCACTGATAGGCCTTGTTTTTTGGTAGGAGATGCTGGAGAAGGAAGGTGACTGTATGGAATCCCCTTCCACAAGGAAATTGCTAAAGGAGGAGGTGACCTGAACCTCTTTGCAGAGGTGAAAGTTCTCCAGCTGGCTTTGGACATTGCTGAAGGAGAGAAACAACAATACTTTATCTCTACACTGACTCAGGGATGGTGGCAAATAGCCTGAGGGGTGTTTGCAGCAGTGGAAGCAGAATAACTGGAAGCACAGAGGTAAACCCATCTGGGCTGCTGCACTGAGGCAAAATATTGCTGCCCGGATGGAGAACCTTCTTGTGAAGGTGTATCTCATGGGTGCTCATGTGCCCAAAAGTCAGGGCACTGAGGAACGTTGGAAAAACCAGGAGGTGGATTGGGCTGCTAAGATTGAAGTGGCTCAGGTGGATTTGGATTGGCAACACAAGGGTGAGTTATTTCTGTCTTGGTGGGCCCATGACACCTTGGGATATCTAGGAAGGCATGCAACATATGGGTGGGCTCATGATCGAGGGATCCACTTAACCACGGACAATATCTCCCAGATTATCCACGAATGTCAAACGTGCTGCAGTTACACAAGTCAAGTGGGTAAAGCCTCTGTGCTATGGAGGGCAATGGCTGAAATATAAGTGACAATATCACACTGCCCCAAACCCACCACGACAAGCACCCTGTGCTTACAATGGTGGAAGCAACCACTGGATGGCTGGAAATGTACCCTGTGTGCCATGGCAGCACCCAGAACAGTGTCCTGGGCCTGGAAAAGCAACACGTGCTCCAGAAAGAATGGAGTGAGACTCGTTTCCGAAACAACCTCACAGAGACTTGGGCCAGAGAACCTGGCACTGAGTGGGTGAATCACATCCCCTGTCATGCACCAGCCTCTGGAAAGATCAAACAATGCAATGGACTGGTAAGGAGGACACTGAGAGAGATGGGTGGGGGGGACCTGGAAACATTGGATAGACATTTAGCAAAGGCCACCTGGTTAGTCAGCACCAGAGGATCTGCCAGTCAGGTTGGCCTTGTCCAATCCAAATTTTTACGTACTGTAGAAGGGATGAAGATCCTGAAGTGCACATTAAAACCATGCTGGGGAAAACAGCCTGGGTTATTCCTGCCTCAGGCAAAGGCAAACCCATCCATGGGTTGCTTTTTCTCAGGGACCCAACCCAGTTGCACTTGATGGGTAACAGGGGAAGATGGGAAGTCAGGTGCGTGCCTCAAGGGGATTTGATTTGGGGTGAGAATAGCCAATGAATTAAATTGTATTATGTTAATAACTATCTAACACTGTGTATTACCACTTCTGTGGTGACTGTTTGCCCTGTCAGGGTTATTACAGTAGAAATCATAGAGATTAACGAAGAGTGAACTTTGATGAGGCCACACACAGTGATGAGACCAGCACAATGGTGATGGAACAAGAACCAGCTTCAAAAGGAAACAATCCAACACCACATACCATTTTTCCTGTCCTGAAAAAGTATTATGAGAGATGGACCCCAAAGTCATGGGATAAATGAACTCAATGGACTTTTACAGACATGGTTCATAGACTAAGCAATGAGATCTGTGGGTTTATATCAAAAGATAGAAAAGGTGATGGTGGAAGGTACTGGAAAGTGTGGGATATGGCATGATGTAAATGGTATGGAATAAGGGGTAGATACTGTCCTGGTCTTGGCTGAGAGACAGTTAATTTTCTTCCTAGTGGCTGGCACAGTGCTGTGGTTTGGATTCAGTGTGAGAACAGTGTTGATCACACACCGATGGCTTTGTTGGGCTTTTCAGTGTCTCGTGCTCTGCCAGCGAGCAGGTGCAAGGAAGCTGGGAGGGAGCATGGCCAGGACATCCCAACTGTCCAAAGGGATATTCCACAGCACAGAACACCATGGTCAGTGTATAAAGGAAGGGAGGTTGCCCAGGAGAGGCAGTGGGAGGACGGGGAACTGAGTGAGAAGTTACATGGTATGTATTTGCTCACTGGGGTTAAACCACAAGAAAAGGGAATATACAGAAGTGGAGACCTTGCTGGAATGTGCTTTGTATTCATGAACTGCCCAGCATCCACTGGATAGAGAAGGGCCAGACCTTATGTCCCTGCAGTGCTGGGATTCAGTCACTGACCCAAAGGCACCAAATCTCTCTGAGGAGCCCTGGGTGGTGCCTGTCACACAATTGGTCTGAGTGGGGACAGGGTTCCTGTACAGGACCTGTGCTGTCCATGGCAGGTGCTGGAACTGTACTGGAGAGCCCTGGCACCTCCCCTGGCACTACAGGCTTGGATATTAAATTCAGATTTGGCTGCCCTGAATTAGGTTCAGCAATGAAGGAATGCCCATGAGACTGCTGCCATTGTACTCTAAGGACATAATACCACTGATATAGAAGAGAAGGGGAGAGACTTATGTTTTCCTGTGACACGTGATTGCATTGGTCAGCTGGACACCCCTGTGGGCTGCCACAGACATAAGGAACAGTTATAGGTTCACCTGTCCTACATGTGAGTACCTTCTGCCATTTAAATTGGGCAAAGCAATTTCCCACTAGCCCCCAAGAAGATGCCCTCAGATGCTTCCTTGTCTCCATGGACTGCTCCATTGGAGCCTGCAGTTCCCAGTAGGAATCTTGGTCACCTCTGGCACCTCAAAAGTAACCAAGTGTTTGTGTCCAGCACTTGTAACCAAGTGTTGTGAGCTTTTGTCTTCATTAATTCTCATGGGAGCTGGGACAGGAGCTCATCTGCAGGTTCCTGTTTTGTGCATACCTGAACTGGGGATATGGGAATCCCACACCATGGGAAGTTGTGGTGGGAGGTGAGTGTCCTTTTAGCCCCAGGTCCATAAACTCAGAATGACATGCCTGTATTCACTCAGCTGAGTCCCTTCCCTCAGTGGAGGAGAAGGAGATCCCTCCTGGGCACTGTCTTGGTTTCCTGTCTAATGATGGGACTGTGGTGGGGGGAAAGAGTTTTCCCCCTGAAGTTATAAAATGGTAAAACTCCAGGGGGTGGTGACCCTTGAGGTTTGGAGCCAATGAGCACTTCTGCAAAATATAAACATATCACAAGTAGACCGGAAAAGAAGGAAGTTGTAGTGGTTGTTGAAGAAGTAGCCATGTTCTGAGGCCACGAGGAGAAGGGGCAAGAGCCCCTCTGTGGGACCACGGCCCCCCCAGCCCCCAGCAGGGGGGCTTACAGGGACTTGGAACAGTGTAAAACTGGGCTAAGTACCTGTAGCTAGAAAGCTAAAGAAGTTTTCTCCACCGTGAGTGAGCAGAGACAGAGCAGCAGCAGGAGCAGCGTCCAGAGACTGTGGCTGAGAGCCAAGAGATAACGGAGAAGCAGCAGAAACAAACATGCAGCCGAGCAGGAAGACAGAGTTATCTGAAGAGAACGAGAGCCAGCAGCAGAGAGAGCAAGACTAAGCTCTACAGAGACAGAGTTTTGGGGGTAAGAACTGAAACCAAAAACCCCAAACTCCTTTTGTGACCTTTCCTAAGTGGAGAGGATGGACTCCTACTGAATGGAAGTCCTAAATGCAGCAGCACTGCAGAGAGGAGCTGAAAAGCTCAGGCATCCTGGAAAGCTGGACCGGGACGACTAAAGGAATGTGGAGGGGGTGACCTTGGCTCCCCCTCGCCACTGCTGCCAAGCTAAGCTGGCAGCCTGAGATCAGAGCACAGAGGCTCTGACAGAACTCTTGAGGCAAAGGCCTTCAACTGGAAGCTGCCCAAGACGTTCTGACTCAGGGATGAATCCCCCGAGGAAGGGACCTTCATGGGAGTCTTACACCCCATGATATGATGTGGTGAAGTGAGTTTTGTCCCTGCTACGCAGCCACAGAAGGAGAAGACCCTCGCTCAGAGACAAAGGGCCACGTGTGTACTGGCAGAGATCCAGCTACAGCTGCTGCATGGAAGACAGTGAGATAAGCTGCTGCCCTGAAGACACTGCTGCTCCGAGAGTGGAAAGAGATCTTTTCCTTCTTCCCTCCTGGACTTTTATTTGGAGGGGAGAAGAGATTTGGTCCATTGTAAATACTTTTATGCCATGGTAGAGATAGCTAAGATTGTATATAATGTATTGTGGTGTTTATTTTGTACAGTCATTGTAATATATTCCCTTCCTCCCATTTTGAGTCTCGTGTGGTGTCTGGAAAATCCATCTCACACCGGGCTGAGATGTGGGAGGGGGGGCTTGGACTAGGGAATTGGATTTTTGGGGCTCTCAAACCATGACAGGACACAAAAAGGTGAATCTTGAACTTAACTCAGAGTCTTTGGAGAATTGACACTGGTGAAAGAAGTGTCTGTGCCCAGCTGAGAGAGGGAACATCATTATTTCCTTCAGCTGTGTCCCAGCAGGTTCCCCTGGAGCCCCAGGGACACCTGGAGGGAGCCCCCAGGGGGCAGAGAAAGGGCTGCCTGGGGCTGCTCCTCTGCTGCTGAGCTGGGCTGGGCTCCTGGGCTGGAGGGAGCTCCTGGCAAGCAGGCAGGGCTGCAGAGAGACAGCTCTGCCCAGGAGCAGCTCCTCTGCACAGCCCAGCAGGGCTGAGGGCACTGCCTGCAGCACCCAGGGCAGGGCAGGGAAGGGAAGGGACAGAGAGGTTACAGGCAGCCTGGGGTGGGAGGTGACTGAGCTCTCACTCCAGAACAAATCATCACAGTATTTGAATGAATAATTCTCTGGCTGCAGGAAAGTTAAACTTCCATTCCTGGGGGGATCTCTTAAAGCTGACACATCCCACAGCTTCTAGGATCTTTCAGCAGGACTCTCACAGTTCCTCTAGTGGAGAGGATGTGGCCACATGGCAGAGCAGGACAGGACCTGCAGGCAGCAAGGGCAGACAGGAGGAGTGAGAAAGAGGTCAAAGGTATCCTGGGGGAGGTGAGACCTCATCAGGGGAGGAATCTTCACAGCCCTTTGTCATGGTAAGGCTCTGGCTCGAGCAATGCAGATGAGTCCCTTGGAAGTGTCTCTTACACCTGCCAAATGCTACCACTGACAGGACCTTTCAGGATGGTTCTCCTGGATTTCCTGGTGTGGAGCAGGAGAACCTGCTCCAGAGCAGGACTTCCCTGCTGCACCATCAGAGGCACAGGGCAGGACAGCTCCCTCCTCCCAGGGATGGTGCAGGGTGTGAAGCTGGGTGTGCAGCCAGGGGTGCCCAGGGCTGTCCCTGAGAGCAGAGTCCTGCCCCCAGGGCTCTGTGTGCTGGGTCAGGGACTCTGTAACGTGCCAGCTCCAGCTCTCAGCCCGGCCAAGGAGCTGCCACGGCCCTGCAGGGAGAAGGGGTGGGTGGAAGGAGAGACCCCCCCATGGTAGGTCAGGGATGAGCAGGGCAGGGCCCTTCAGCTGCAGGCTCAGGGCTCCTCACAGCTTCAACCTCCACCTCCTGCCATTTCCAGGGGCCCTTCTCAGGAAGCACATCCCCCCAGAACACCTCCCCCTTCCCAGCCACTGCAGGGAGTCTGGGATCTGCTCTGCAGCCCCTGCCCAGGCAGAGCTGCCCCTGGGCACTGGGCTGGGGATGGCTCTGGCAGCACTGGCAGGGAGCTGAGCTGGGCACAGGGAGGGGCTGCTGGCAGGAACAGCTCCTCACCCAGAGACAGGCAGGCAGGGAGAGGGAGCTGCTGCCACAAGTGTGGCAGGGGGATGTGGGCCCCTCCCTGCTGTCCCTGTGGCACAGACCCCTTCCCTGAGCAGCTCCTCCCTGGCTCCTTTCCCAGTCTAAGCAGAGCCTGTGCCCTCAGGCCCATGGGGGCTGGGCTGTGCATTGCCCTGCAGCAGCCAGAGCCCAGGCAAGGACAAGTCTTGATTTCCATCTGTCTCTGTGTGTCCCTCCTCCCTTGGCAGCAGCATTGTGGCATTTCCCTGCCATCCCCTGCTGCCTGGGATCTCCTTGTTCTCACCACTGGATTTTCTAAGCTACTGTGGGAGGTTGGGGGTGGCAGGTTCCTGTCCAGAAAAAGACCCTTTGGGTCAAGCTGTGGAGATGTGTCTCTGGGAGCAAAGTGCCCAAGTGCCCTCCAGTCAGCTTCAGGACATTCAGCTGTTTCCCTGAGTGTCCTGCAGGGCTGCAGGGTGTCTTCCAGAAAGGCAGGGATGCCCTATAGTACTTCTGTGCTGCCTTGAATCCCCGTGGAGGAGACACCTCAGTGCTGGGGACACAGAAATGATGCTGGGCAGCTACAGTGATCCCTCTGTGTCACAGTCTGGGAGGAGAAAGAAAGCCCTTACCCATGGTCTCTCATGTGCAGTTGGTGAGCCACTCTTGGCACTATGTGGACAGGAAGAACTTTCTGTCCTGGCAACCTTTTGTCTGGAGGAATCTTCGTCCATATTCAATTTTGGCAGTCGGGCGGCCCATTCCAGCGCAGGGCTCCTGCAAGCAAATGATTGCCCTTCCACTGAGGAAAGAAAGCCCTTAACCATAGTCTCTCATGTGCAGTTGGTGGGCCACTCTTGGCACTAAATGAACAGGAAGAGCTTTCTGTCCTGGCACCTTTTGTCTTGGAGAAATCTTCGTCCATATTCAATTTTGGGAGTTGGAGCTGCAATTTCAGTGTGGGGCTCCTGCAAGGGAACAACAGCCCTTTACCCAAGGAAAGGAAGCCCCTGTCCTCCACTCTTGTGTGCAGTGTCTGGGCCACTCTTGGTACTCCGTGGGCAGCAAGAGCTTTGTGTCCTGGCACCTTTTGTCTGGGAGGAATCTTCATCCATATTTAATTTTGGCAGTCGGACTGGCCAATTCAATTGCAGGGCTCCTGCAAGCAAACAACTGCCCTTCCACCCAGGAAAGAAAGCCCTCCCGCTCTCATGTGCAGTTGGTGCACCACTCTTGGCACAGCATGGACAGCAAGAGCTTTCTGTCCTGGTACCTTTTGTCTGGGAGGAATCTTCGTTCACTTTTGGGAGTCGGACGGCCAATCACAGCACAGGGCTCGTGGAAGGGAATGACAGCCCTTCTCTCAGGAAAACAAGCCCTGACCCTCCATCTCTCAAGTGCAGTTGGTGGGCCACTCTTGGCACTCCACGGACAGCAAGAGCTCTCTGTCCTGGCATCTTTTGTCTGTGAGGAATCTTCATCCAAATTGGAGACACCCCCAAAACACCCCCTTTCCCTTGTTCCCTCCCTGTGCCCCATGCAAGACTCTCCCAAATTCCCTCCACCCTCTCTCATCCCCATAACCCACATCTCCTAAGTCCCTCCTGACTCCCGAACACCATCAGGTTCCTCTGGATTGTGGGGGCAACCTCTGGAGGTCTCCCCAAGTGGCTCACGTTTCCCCCCCCTTTCCCCCTCGATATAAAGCAAAGTGTGGGTTTCCTTCTATTTAATCCTTAAAATAGAAAAAGGATTTAGACTCTTAGAATGATGCATAAAGAGGCTCTCCTCTCGATTTAAACCCTGAAAAAGGAGAAAAAAAGGGTGAGTTTCCCTGAAACTGGGGGCACTGGGATGCTATGGGCTGGTTCCTCTGGTCCCGCTGCTCCTCCAGGACGGTGCCTGAGTTGCCATCCCCGGCTGTGCCACGTTCCAGGAGGGCTGAGGGGGCAGCTGGGACTGCCCTGACATGGAGGGGACCGAGGCTGAAACGCTGGGAGCTGGAGAGGCCTCGCTGCAAACTGCCCAGGGTGGGTCAGCAAGAGCAAAGTGCCCCAAGACCCGACTGGAGACCCCGCAGGAAACTGGAGCCCCTCAAGACCCCCCCCCCTTTGAGACAGATCACCCCATAGTGGAGCAGAGTCACCCCACAGGGACTGAAGCCCCCTGAGATCCCCTCTTGGAATGGGGTCACCCGTGAGATATCCCCCTTGGAGTGAGGTCACTCCACAGGGATCCTGCAGCCCCTGGAGACCCCCATGGAGCAGGGACCACCCAGAGAGCACCAGACAAGAGACATGACTCAGAGAGGGTCTGACCTTTAATAGGACACAGGGAGTACAAATTGAGGGTTCTCCCACCTTCACACCCCCCCCCACCATGTCCCACTCCCCCTCGGCGTCCATCCATGGCCCGGGGGAGGAGGGGCCCCCCCTGAAATCCAGCACCGAGGGTCCGAGCTGAGATGAGAAGGAAATCAGTGGGGAAGGGGCACTCAAAGAGCCCCCAAAAATGGGGTTTGGGGGCACAGGAGGAACCCGAAACTATCCTCCAAATAATTGGGAGGGTCAGAGAACTCTGTAGCCGCCGCGCCCCCAAAAAACAAGGGTTTGGAGGGGTCAGGGACTACCCAGAATAATTTGCAGAGGGGTCCAGAGCCAGCACAGCCCTCCAAATGGATGTTTTTGGGGATTCAGGGACGTCACTCCTCCTAAAAAATTGGGGGCATAAAAGGAGAGAACCCCAAAACCATCCTAAAATGACTGAGGGGATGTCAGAGTGTACCACAGTCCCTCCAAAATGGGAGTTTGAGCAGGTTCGGGGACCCCCAACCCCCTCAAATTGGCAACATGGACGAAGACTCCAAAATTTTAGGAGAGACAATAACCCCTTCCAAACTCCACAAAATTGAACTTTGGGGGAGCTAAAGGATCCCCCAAAAATAGCTGGGGGGTGTCAGAAAACAATGTAGCCTCCCTCCAAAAATGGGGGATTTGGGGGGGAGGGTGTGGGGTTGGAGGGTTTTCGAGGTCCCCAGCTGTGTGCAGGGGGGTTCCCCAGGGTGTCCCCAGTCACTGTTGGGGGGTGCCCCCCCCACCCCCCCCGCCGCCTGCCCTACCTCAGTTGTCATAGTTGTCCCGGTACGAGGCCGAGGGGAAGCGCTCGCCGTAGCCCCCCTGGTTCCTGGGGGAGATCGGGGGGGTCAGCACCCATGGGTGCCCCTCCCGCAACCAGGAGCCCCCCTCCTGCCCCCCAAGCACCCCAGAGCTTCCCCCAGGATTCTCCAGCACCCAAAAGACCCCCCAGCTCTACCACCACCCTCCCAGCACCCCCAGGGCCTCCCCAAACCCCAGGGGTGCCCCCCCACTCACCGGCCGCCGTAGTCACGGGAGCCCCCGTAGCCCCCCCGCTGCGCCCCTCGTAGCGGCCCCCGTAGCCACGGTCACCTCCTCCTGTGGAGGGGGGTAGGAGGGGACATAAGAACTCCTCAAGACGCCCCAGAGCCCCCCCAAATCCTCAGTCCCCAAACAAAGCCCAGATGCCCCCAAAACTCTTGTTGCTCCCCCCAAGATCCATCTGGGACCCCAGTGCCACACTGTGTCCTCCAGCTCCCCCCCATACAACCCCCAAGATCCCCCATGTACTCCCCCAGGTCACCCCAAATCTCCTCCAGCCCCCTCCCCTCCAAAGACCCCCCAGGTACCCCCTCAAAGCCAACCAAAATCCCCAAGTCCTCTCCAAAACCACCAGACACCAAATTATCCCTCCAAAAGCCCCCTGAGCACCTTGCAAATCCCCTCACACCACACGTCCCTCCAACCCCCCCTCCCAAACAACTCAAAAACCCTTCACCCTGCTAAGCACTCCCCCCAAACGGCCCCAGGTTCCCCATTAACTCCCCCAAACAACCCCACAGACCCCCTGCCCTCCCCAAACCACTCAAATCCCCCAAAAGCCCTCCAAAGTACCCCAACCCACCCTATAAACCCCCCAAAGAGCCTCTTAACCCCCATGAGCCCCCCCCAGGTACCCCAAAACGTACCTCGAGCGTAGCCTCGGCCCCGGGCCCGGCCCCCCCCGTAGCCCCCTCGGGCACCGCGGGGCGATTTCCCGGCGTGATCCACCCGGATCTGCCGCCGTCCAGGCACTGGGACACGCCATGCTGGGGTCACCCCGGCCCCTCCTGGGACCCCCCAGCCCCAGACCTGTTTAGGGCTCCTCAACTTCTACCCAGTGCCCCTTAGAGACCCCCAATGGCCTCCTGGGGATCCCCAAGTGCCCCCCAGAACTCCCGGGACCCCCCACCAGGGGCACTCAGGGACCCTCAAGTGCATCCTCACACCCTTAGAGACCCCAAGACCCTGCCAGGGGCCCCCAGACCCCATTAAAAATGGCCCAAACCCGCTCAGAGATCCCCAGGCCCACCTGAGGGTCTCCCACATTTCCCCGGCCACCCACAAGGGACTCCAGACCCTTGAGGGCCCCCAACCTCTCTGGATCCCCCTCCAGACTCCTTCTGAAACCTCTGAGTGTCCCAGACCTCCTGAGCGACCCTAAATGTGGTGCAGGGCTCCTCAGGGTCTCAGTGCCCCCCGTGCCCCCCGCCCACCTCGCCGTTCATGGCCCTCATGGCGTCGCTCGCGTGTTCAGGGTTGGTGAAGGTGACGAAGCCAAACCCACGGGAACGTTGGGTCTCCCGGTCCTTCACCACCACCACTGCGGGGGAACAGGGGGTCAGGGGGGTCAGGGACCCCCCAAACCACCACTGAGGGGGAATGGGGAGAGTCAGGGAGGGCTGAGACCCCCTGAAATGGGGTCGCACAGGAGGAAGGGACCCCCACCCCCAAACCCAATCCTGTGCATTAAGACCCAAAACTGGGGTCCAAAGGGACATGATGACCCCCAGCCATGGATATCCCCCCTGAAAATCTGGGGTCCCAAAAGCAGAGGGAACCCCCCAAACCCCATTCTATAGGTTACACCCAAAAACAGGGCCTCCACCCTTGGGTGTCACCCCAAACCCAAGTCCTCCAGTGGGGGAGTTGGCCATTCCAACGTGTCCTCCCTCCCCAAGCAGTTTTCAATACTCTGGGATTCCTGGAGAGATCTGGGGGTCCCCAGGGAAAGGTGGGGGGACCCGAGGGGATTCTGGGGCTCTGGTAGGGGATCCGATGACTCTCAGGTGGGTTTGAGTGAGGAAATGTCCTAGAGCAGAGTTTGGGAGATCTCAGGGGCTTTTGGGGGCAACAGATGGGGTGCTGGGAGGAGTTGGTGTGTCTGTAATATCTGGGGGTCCCAGGATGGATCTGGGGCTCCCAAGGGGCTTTGCGGGTCCCCAGGGGAGGGCTGAGGGTGTTGGGGTTCCAGGGGGTCTTGGAGTGCCTCACCCTCGGCAATGGGCCCAAAGGAGCTGAAGTGCTGCTCCAGTCCCTGCTCGTCCGTGTCGTAGTTGAGGCCCCCCACAAAGAGCTTCCCCTCCTCCGCCGCCATGCGTGGGGGGCGGGGCCGGGAGCGATGTCATAGGGTGGGGCCCTGCCCCTCCAGTGACACTACAACCTGGGGAGGAGGAAAGAGTTTGATGTCATAACCCTGCCCCACACCCCCTGGTCTGCTATGACATCACAGCCCTGGCAGGGAACTCCCTGGGATCCCCCCTGATGTCACAACCCTCACAGCAATCTCCACCCTGCCTGAAGCCTGATGACGCCACAGCCCAGAGGGAATCCCTCTGCCCCACGCAGGGTTCAGTGACGTCACAGCTCGCAGAATGCACTCCCCTGGGCCCCTATGACTTCCTTACTCTCGTGGGCACCCCACGTGGTCTCCAGTGACGTCATAGTTCTCCAGGAGACCCCAGTCCTAGAGAAACCCCCATGACGTCACCGTCTTGGGGCTACCCCTCGCAGCTCCACACCTCTCCTCCCAGTGACGTCACGGGAGCTCCCCGGCTCCCCCGTGACGTCACCCCAGCCCCACGTGGGTCCCCCCGGCCACGTGGGCACCCCCCGGAAGCGCCGCTCCCGCTCCCCGCGCGCGCTGGCCACGCCCTCCCGCGCACGCGCGAACCCCGCGCGGCCCCGAGCGCGGCGGGGCGGGAGCGGAGAGGGGGAAGTGCCGCCCGGCGGCAGCGCCTGCGCGGAGCGGCGGGAGCCGTAACTATCGCGACAGGGGGAAATGGGGGACGGAGCCCCAGGAGCAGCGACGACTCACCCTCGCGGCGCCGGCCGGGCCCGGAATGAGGCCGCGCCCGCCCCGCCCCGGGTTATCAACTGGCCCCGCCCCTGCCGCGCGTCACGGCCGCACCGCCACGCGATTGGCCACCCGCTGGGACCCGCCCCCCCTTGCGCGGAACAGACCATTGGGGGGGGTGGGGAGGGAAAGGAGCGCGTGGTACCGCCCGGGCCGAGGGGATCTCGGGCCCTCGTGGGGTGCGGGGTCGGGGCGGTCCCGGTGGGTCCCGATGGGGACCCGGGGGATCCCGGGGGAGGTGGGAGGGAGGACGTACCCGAGGGCTCTCGAGGGTCACACAGGGTCCCGGGAGGGGCTGGGAGGGCTCGGAGGGGTTCACACGAGGGGTCCCGGGGGGGCTCACACAGGGTCACACCGGTCCCGGGGAGGCTTTAATGGTCGGTCCCGTTACAGCCGAAACGCCGCGGCCCCGCCCCGTCCCCTCCCCCCGTGATGCCGGGGGAGCGACCCCCGTAGAATCCATGACCCCCCCGGGGCCAGAGGGGCTCCGCGCACCCCATTCCCCCCTCCCGGGCCCCCGTGTGAGCTATAGGGAACTCCCCCACCCTATAGAGACCCACAGACCCCCGGGGCCACAGGGACCCACCAAGGGGGCCATAGGAGCCCCCGCGGACCCGCCGAGCCCCCGAACAGTCCAAGGGCCCTTCCGAGGGGCTCCCGCGGCCCCGCAGGGCGCTATAGGGGGCGGGGGGGCCGGGGCGGGCCCCCCCCCACTGCATATAAAAAGCCACGCCCCCTGCTCCTCCCCCTGTACATATATACACGGTACCTATAGAGACAGGGACGGGACGGGTGGGTGAGGTTTGGCGATCCTGAGTGAGGCTGGATGGGAGGGGGGTGAGATGGGAGTAACCTCAAGGTAAAGGGTGAGTAACCAATGAGTTCTCTCTCCCCCAGGGCACGAATCACCCTCAATGTAAAGTGTCCATTTTGTGCGGCCTCGGCCTCGGGGTGGGGGGCATGTGAGTAACCCAAGAGTGAAGTGTCACCTCGGCATCAAGTGTGAGTAACTCTGGAGTAACACCTGATTAGCCCAAGGATGGGGCTGGGTAACCCTGGAGTGAGAAGTGGAGGCTGAGTGCTCTTGGAGTAAGAGATGAGTAATTTCAGAGCAAGGATTGACCACAGAGTAACAATTGTGTGGCCACTGGGTACGTAGGAACCTTGGAGTAAGGGGATAAGCAACTCTTGAGTAAAGACTACTCCCCTCCCACCAGTATACTGGGTAACTTTTGCAATCTCAGTGTAAGTTGTGATCTCTAGTAGCATCTGAGTAATTTCAACATAACAAACCTCAAGTAACTTCAAGATACTGGACAACAGCAAGGGCTGAGTAACCTTGGAGTAAGAGCTGTGAGGCCCAGAAGATAGTTGAGAGCATCTTGGAAGTGCAAAGGGTAAGTAACACCACAGCAAGCAGTGAAGGAGGTGTATCCATTGGGTATCCTCAGAGAAAAGGCCTGGAAGAACAGGGGAGCAGGAAACACCAGAGCTGAGACTGAGTAACATATGAGTAAAGATGTGACACAGGTCAACTCAGCAACCTCTGAGTAGCACAAGGAGGGGCTAAGGAAGCGACTGGAGGGCGGGGGAAGCTCGTAAGCAGAAGAGGGGCTTCGTATCATCTGAGTAAAGGTTGAGTAGCAAAGAAGGCGCTGCCATGTAACCCCAAACCCACTGGGGGTAAACAGGGCTGGCCCACTAAGGCCTTAGTAACTTCTGAGTAAGCATTAAGTGTTGAGTAAGGCCTAAGTCCCTTCTGAGGACCCACTACACAAGCCCAATTACAAGTGTGGAGCAAGTCAGCGTTAAGATGCATTTAAGTAACCTGCTAGTAAGGGCTGAGCAACCTCTGAGTAAGATGAGGCAGGCCAAGACTTGTGTAATGCCGGAGTACAGCTTTGAGGATGTGAGAACCTGGGATTCAAGCAATAAATAGGGAGAGCTGAGTAGCAGAAGGTGGTAAGGGCTGAGTAACTTCTGAGTAAGGGCTGAGTCACTGTGGCGAGTAGCTGGGCAGCAACAGAGGAGCACGCGCGTAACTTCCACGGAAGCACTGAGTAGGCCAAAGGGTTGGTAACACCAGAGTAAGTGTGGGGCAAAGGCAAAGGAGAATGAACCATATGGAGTAACCCTGGAGTAAGGTGCGAGTAGCAATAAAGTATCAAACAACACAAAAGGATGAGCTGAGCAAACCCAGAGTAAGGGCCCATATGAGTAACCCTGGAGTAAGTTCTGTCTAGAAGTACTGAGTAACCTCAGACTGAGTAAACTCAAAGTAAGGACACCCAGAAGGAACCCTGGAATAAGTTCTGAACAGGGGCAACGTATCAAAGTGACTTCAGACTAAGAGCTGAGAAAGCTCAGAGTAAAGACCACCCCCCTCAATCATGAGTAACGCTGGAGTAAAATCTGGGTAGGAGTAAAGTACCAACCAACCTCAACATAAGGGCCAAGAAGGTTCGGAGTAATAATCTCCACGAGCAACCCAGGGGAGGGAGCCCCAGCTGAGTAGCATCTGAGTAATCAGAGTAGAAACTGAGTAACACCACAGCAGTGAGCAAGGAGAGGCTGAGGAGTCATGAAATAAGGCTGGAGTAGGGCAGATACGGCCACAGAGCTGGGCCTGAGCTGCCTTGGAGTAAAGTCAGAGTTGGGCCTGAGTAACCCTGGGGTAACCCTGGAGTGAAGTGGGACCAACCTCAGAGGAAGACCCGCCACCCTGGGGAACCTCCTGGGAGATGCTGAGGCCCCAAATAACAACAGGGTAACCCTGGAGTTGAGTGTAAGTAACCTCAGAGTAAGCACAGAAGGGCACTGTAACTCACCCTCCCCGCCCCAAAACTGCTCCCAGGGTGGCCCTGCCCCTGCTAGGCCCCACCCTGCTGTGCTCCACCCCCTCTGAGCCCCACCCCTTGGGGGGAGGGACCCATATGACTCTTATTTATAATATTGCCTTGAAAAAATAAAACTCGAAGTAAATTGGGGGAAAAACCCCAGACTCAAGGGAACTCCCCAAAAAATAGGGGGGACCCCAAACCCCCCTCCAATGGGGGGTCCTACATGACGCCCCCCAAATCCAGCAGCGGTTCCTCAGGGGGTCTTTTGGGGGGCTGTGGTTACCGGTCCAGGGGCCCTCTGTAGTTCTGGGGTGACCCCTTATCTTGGGCATCACCCCCCAGTTTTGTGGCAACCCCCCCCCAGTTTTGGGGGGTCCTGGGGCGTTGCAGCAGCAGTCCAGGGGCTGTGGGGAGAGGAAGCAGTTAAGGGGGGTGACTCCAAATGGATGAGCCCCTAAATTTGCCCCCTCCTCCCTTTTTAGAGGTTTCCCCATTCATAAGAGTTATTCCGTTTTGGGGGTCTCTGAGCCCCAGATATCATGGGGGCCCATACTGTAGCAGCTCTATGTTTTGGGGGTGTTCTGACCTTTAAGGGTCCCTGTTTGGGGGGTGTTCCCTGGTTTTGGGGTAGATCACCCATTTCTGGAAAGTCCCCTTTCCAGGGGACCCTCCCAAATTTTAGATGTTTGGGGGGGCTCGTTTTTTGGGGTGTTCCCCATAGTTTCAGGACCTACCCCTAATGCTACTGCTCCTCGACTTTGGGAAGAGTCAATTAGGCAGTCCCATGGGAGGGGTCCCCCATTTTGGGCAGGTCACCCGATTTTGGGAGGCCCTACCTGCTCAGCATCAGAATTCAGTGTCGAGCACCCGGAAGGCGGAAGAACCTACAGAGAAAACGAGGGGGGCAGGGTATGGGTTTGGGGAGGTCGCAGTTTCGGGGGGTCACAGTTTCGGGTGCTGACCTGGGGGGGCAGGGGGGCCGCGCGCAGCCCCGGCTCCTTCTGCAGCTGGATCTCCTTCAGCGCGAAGAGGGAGGTGGCTGCAGGGGAAGAGGGGGGTGGGCAGGGCCTCACATCAAGAGGGTGTTACCACAGCAGAGGGGATGTGGTCGTTTTCAAGCCCCACCCACTAGAAAACCACACCTCACTGATTTGCATTACCCCACATCATTGATTTGCATAGCTCCTCCCCACCTTATTGATTTGCATTACCCCACATCATTGATTTGCATAGCTCCTCCTACACCTCTGAGGCTCTACCCACCAATGGCTAAACCCTGCCCCTGGAGTTCCTCCCACTGCCACCCAGTTCCACCAATGGGCGCCCTCCTCCAGGGGAAGCTCCACCCCCTCCAAGGCTCCACCCTGCCCAACAAGCCCCACCCCCCACAAGTGCCCCACCCACTCCCAGCCCTCACCATAGACTTCTCCCCACCCCTAGCCCACCCCAAAGCCACACCCAAAAAGCTCCACCCAGTGCACAAAGCCATGCCCACTACAGCCCCTGCCCTCAGGTCACGCCCACACGACACTCCCCTGGCACCAAGTGTTGGCAGCCCCACCCCCAGGACCCCGTCCCCTCGTCCCCACACTCACTGTCGGGCAGGGCGCTGACCCGCGGGCCCAGGCAGCCGAAGAACGGGTGAGCCATGGCCTCCGCCGCCGGCAGCCGCCGTCGCCCCTCGAACTGCCCTGCCTACCGTCAGGACACGCCCACGGGGCGGGGACACACCCGCAGAGGGCGTGGCCCCACCACTCCCCATCCCCTCCCTCCCTTGTGTGCCTCCCACCCCACAGTAGGTGGAGCCTGTGTAAGCCACGCCCATGGGGGGGGGGCCTTGGGGAGGCCACGCCTCATCTGGGAAAGGGGCCCGGTCCCTTGGACTGGGGGGGTGGGAATGGCACAGGGAGGGGCTCGGGGCAGGGCTGGGAGGGGCCCGTGGGGAGGGGCGGGGCCAGCACAAGCCCATCCCCCTCACCTGCAGCAGCTGCCCCAGCAGGTCGGCGCCGTCGTGGTCCAGCCTGGGGGGTGGAAAAGAGGGAGTCAGGTACCCCCCCATGGGGCAGCAACCTCCCTATGGGATTGGGACACCCCCTATGGGGCAGAGACCCCCCCTCATGGGGCAGGGGAAGCCCCTGCTATGGTGCAAAGAGTCCCCCTATGGTGCAGAGACCCCCACTATGGTACAGAGACCCCCACTTTTGGGCAGTAACCCCCCCCCTTTTGGGGCAGCCCTCCCACGTGCCCCCCCCACCGTGGGGCGTGGTGCCGCAGCCCCTCGGGCGGGTACAGCGGGTACTTGTGGGCCCGGAACTCAGCGTTGGCCCCGATCCCCGGCCACGTCTCCTCTGTCGGGGTCCCTGAGGGAGACAGGGCAGGTCAGAGGTCCCCAAAACCCCACTGAGCCCCCCCAAGTGCCCCCTCACCCTCCAAATCCCAGAGGACCAATCCAAAATTCCCCACAGCCCCCAAACCTTGGACCCCCCCAACCGTCCAATTCCAGGGACCCGCAAAATAACCCCAAATCCCTTTATTCAACCCCAAACCCCTTTAATTTTCCCCAAGCCCCTTAATTTTCCCCAAAGCTCCTCATAGTACCTCAGACCCCCTTCAGTTATTCCAAAACCATTTATTTCCCAAACCCCTGACTCTCCCAAATTTATCCAAACCCCTAACTTCCACCCAATTTTGATTAAAATCTCCTAGATTTCCCCAAGGCCCTTAATTTACTCCAAGTCCCCTGAAATTTTCCCCAAAACCCTAAATTTTCCCCAACTTTCCCCAGTTCCCCCCAATTTTCACAGAATCTCTGAATTTGCCCTAGTCCTGTCAAAAAAACCCCACATTTATCCCCCCCCAAGCCTGTTTATTCTCCCCCAGCTTTGCCCCAAAAACTCTGATCTCACCCCAATCCCCCCAGGTTCACCCCAAACCCCCTGGATGGCCCCCAAAGTCAAGTCCCCCGTACCCAGCAGGCGGAAGATGAAGTGCAGCTGCTCCTCCACGGTGGCTCCGGGGAACAGCGGCCGCCCCGTCACCATCTCTGAGAAGATGCAGCCAACGCCCCTGTGCCCAGCGAGACCCTCAGGCAAGAAACCCCCCCAGACATCCCACTCCCAGCGAGACCCTCCTGCGAGAGACCTCCCACCCCAAACAGGGCTCGTGGACCTCATGCAAGACCCCCAGGCTGGCACAGAGCCCTGTGCCCCTCCTCATGCAAGACCCCCAGGCTGGCACAGAGCCCTGTGCCCCCTCCTCATGCAAGACCCCCAGGCTGGCACAGAGCCCTGTGCCCCCTCCTCATGCAAGACCCCCAGGCTGGCACAGAGCCCTGTGCTCCCTTCTTATGCAAGACCCCCAGGCTGGCACAGAGCCCTGTGCCCCTCCACTCGTGCAAGACCCTCGTGCGTGAGAGCCCTGCAAACCACTCCTGGAGCTGTGCAAGAGCCCCCGGTCCCTGTGCAAAGGGCCCCTGTGCCCCCCGAGCCCCCCTGCACCCACCACATGTCGATCTGGGTGGAGTACTCGGTGGAGCCAGCAGGATGTCGGGCGGGCGGTACCACAGCGTCACCACCTCACTCGAGTACGTCTTTGGTTGGGATGGACTTGGCTCGGGCCAGGCCTGGGGGGCAACAGGGGGTCAGGGTCCCAGAAGGGTTCAGGGGGGACAATGGAGGGCCCCTAAGGGGGTCCTGGGGTTGACTGGGGTCCCGGGGGGAGGGAATTGGGGTCCCTAAGGGGGCTCCCATTATCCAAGGAGAATGGGAGTCCCTGGAGGGGAAAACTGGGGTCTACAAAGGAGTCCAGATGGGGCAATGGTGGCCCCTAAGGGGGTTCTGGGGGTCCCTGGAGGTAAAACTGGGGTCTCTGGGGAAACAAATGGGGTCATGTGGGATAACTGGGGTCTCTGAGGAGGAAATTGGTGTCCCCACAAGGGTCTCCAAGAGTGTTCTGAAGGGTTCTGGTATCTGGAGATGGGAGACTTTTGGGGGTCTCAGGTTGTGTTTTGATACACACCATGTTTATTTTAGAAATGCAGGGACAGGGATTTGGGGTATCCGGGAGGGAGGGCAGGGAGGGTATTGAGGGTTCCAGGGGGGAAGCTGGGGTCCCAGGGCACATTTTTGGGGTCCCCTGACCGAAGTCGGCGAGCTTGAGGTCCCCACGGCGGCTGAGCAGGAGGTTCTGGGGCTTGAGGTCGCGGTGCAGCACCTTGTGCCGGTGGCAGAACGCGAGGCCCCGCAGCAGCTGGAACAGGAACAGCTGCCCCCACCCAAAAATGGGCCTTGCATGCTCAGGGCACACTCATTGTGCACTCATTGCATGCCCCTGGCACAATACTGGTCCCTCCGTGGGTACAAACCCATAAACAAGTCCTAAACCCCCCCACCTCCTGGGAGACACCAGACCCCTCAACACCCTCTCATCACCCTGGCCCCCGTTAACCCCACACCCTGACATTGTGCACCCTCCTGACCTTCCCCCACACCTCCCTGATCCCTACACACACTGGGATGAGTCCCCCCCAAAACTTCCCTCACCCTGACACTGTGCATGCTGATGACCCCCCAGACCCCCTCACCCTGACATTGTGCATGCTGATGACCCCCCAGACCCCCTCACCCTGACATTGTGCATGCTGATGACGTTGCCACAGTCATCCAGGTACTGCTTGAGGTCCCGATCCTGGAGAAGGAACAGGGGGACCCCAAAATGGGGCAGTTAGGGGGGGGTCCTGGACTTCCCGGAGGGGGTCTATGGGGAATTTGGATGGTTCTGGGGGCATCAGAGAAGGTGTGGGCGTGTGGGGGAGAGTTTGGGGGTGCTGGAGAGTTTTAACGAGCCCTGGGTGCAACTGAGGGGGTCAATAGGGCCCTACAGTGATCTGGGGGGTCGATGGGGATTTGGGAGGGCCCTTGGGGAAGATGGAGGTCCTTGGGGGGGAACCTGGGAGGGCTCCAAGTGCCCAGGAGTGAACTGGGGTGCAGGGACTGGATTGGTGTTCAGAGGAAATTCTGGAGTCCAGGGGTGTTTGGAGGTGCAGGGAGGGATTCTGGGGGTCCCAGAAGGGTTTTAGAGGTGCTGACCAAGTACTCAAAGACGAGGGTGAGGCACTGGGGCGTGTGGACGATGTCATGCAGCGTCACCACGTTGGCATGTTTGAGATCCCGCAGCAGCGACACTGTGGGGGACACGGGAGGGGATCAGAGGGACATGGGAGGGACACAGAGAGGACACAGGGGAGACACGGAAAGGGGGACACGGGGGGGACATGAGGGTAAGCGGCCTCAGCCTTCGTGTGAACCACGCCCAGACCTCCAAACCAGCCCTCCCATTTCCACCCAGCCCCAACGCCCCCAGTGTCCCCCAACCTCTGCATCCCCCCCATGGTGTCCCACAGCTCCCACCCTGCTCCCCAGCCCTCAGATGCCCCCAGCCTCCTCTGCCCCCACCTTTGTGCCCCCCAACCCTCATAGGGTCCCCCCATGCCTCCTCTTCATGGATGGACATGCAGACCCCCCTCGGGCCCCCCGGATGGCCGTGCAGGCCTCCCTGTGCCCCTCACCCTCGCGGATGGCCGTGCACGGTGCCCCTCCTCGTGCTCCAGCCGAATCTCCTTCAGGGCCACCAGGTTCTCGGTCAGTTTGCTGCGGCCCTTGTACACCGTGGCATAGGTGCCCTGGGGACAGGGGCACAGGGACATCAGGGACACGGGGGGCATGGGGACATCGGGGACATAAGGGGGACATGAGGTCATCAGGGATACAGGGGGAGGCAGGAATATGGGGGACATGAGGACACAAGGATAGTGGGGACATGGGGACAGTGGGACATCAGGGACACAAGGGGGAACACAGGGTGGCCCCGTCCTCCCACCTACTGGGCACCCCCCTCACCTCTCCCAGTTTGTCCAGTTTGACGTAGGTCTCCAACTTCCCAAAACCGATCTCCGACTGGCCAGAGAAGAGGGAAACGATTACTGGGAAAACTGGGAAGTACTGGATGGGGTGATGTTGATCCCTCCCACCCTGTACTGATTCATATTGGTCTACACTGCCTATACTGGTTTACACCAATTCACACTGGAACACGTTGATATTCAATGGATGCCACTGCAGAGGGCTCAGAAAAACTGACAAGCGCTGGGAAGCCCCAGGAAGTGACACTGGGATCAGCTGCTCTATATACTGGCCTGTACTGGTCCACACTGGGATGCAGCAAGGGATGCCAGAGCAGGTGAAGGCTCATCAGCTGCCCCCCCGAGGAGACCAAGGGGCACACTGGGGGATGTTGCTGTCAGTTCCTACCCCTCAGTATCAGTTTGTACTGGTCCGTACTGGGACGCACCAGGGAGACGCGGCGCAGGCGGCGGCTGAGGGGCCCGGGCAGCCCCAGCCCCCCCTCAGGCAGGCGGGGTGTCGGCCGGCAGGGACAGGCGCTTGGTGAGTCCTGGGGGACACGGGTGACACGGGACCCCAAAACCACCCCAGGATGCCCCCAAAACCCCCACAGGCTCCCCCAAAAACCCCCGTGCCCCCAGTACCCCCCAGTTCCCCTGAACTCTACCCAGTGCTCCCCATTCCTCCCAGTCCCCCAGTGCCCTCCATTCTTCCCAGTGCTTCCCATTCCTTCAGTGGCTTCCAGTGGCCCCCAGAGCCACCAGTTCCCCCAGTGCTTCCAGTGCCCTCCCAGTCCCGCATACTCCCTCAGTGCTTCCAATGCCTCCCAGTCCCATTGGTCCCCCCAGTGTCCCCAGTCCCCCTAGAGTTCCCCAGTGCCCACAGTGTTCTCCAGTGCTCCCAGTCACCCCCAGTGCTCTCAGTGCCCCAGTCCCCCACGTGCCTCCAGTCCCCCCAGTCCCACCTCGCAGGCGCTGGGGCCGCGGTGCTGGCGGCAGCGCACAGGCGATGCCACCTCCTCCGAGGATGTCCCCGAGGGGGGGTCACTACCTCCCCATCCGATCCCATTCGCCCCCTCCCCCCCTGCCTCTGGGGGCAGGGGGACATCAGGACCCCCCGAAACCCCTCAGGATCCCTGAACCCTCCTGAGACCCCCCCAAAATCTCAGAACCCCCCTCAAAGTCAAGGGATCCCCCCCCGGGATCCCCCTGTGTCCCCAAGCCCTCCCAAAGTCCCCACTCAGGGGACCCCCATCTCCCTGATCCCAAGAGCCTGCCCACCAAAGCCCCAGGACTCCCTCAAACCCCAAGGGACCCCCAAAGGTCCCCAGGACTCTCCCGAACCCCCCTCTAAAGCCCCCAAAGGTCCTCCATCCCCTCCCACAAGTTCCCCAGGGATCCCCAATTCTGTGTCCCCTCCTCCGGGACAGGGGCACAGGGGGGACCTGGGGAACAAGTCTGGGGGGGTGATACGGGACACAAGGCAGGGGGGGCCGGGGACAGGTGGTGACACCGGGGGGTGGGCAGGGGACAGGATATGGGAACAGATGGCATGGACAAGGGGGGGTCCTTGGGGACAGATGGACAGCGAAGGACCCAGGGGGTGAAGGGGGGGGCACAGAAGGGACCCCAGAGCTCTTAAAGGGACCGTGCCCCGCCGGGGGTGACTTAAAGGGCCAGGCACCTCCAACCCCTGCCCCGCCGTCTTAAAGGGGTAGATGCTCTCTTAAAGGGTCAAGCACCTCCTCAGTCTCCCCCTCCTCTCAAAAACGCTCTTAAAGGGCCAGGTACCCCCAACCCATGTCCTGTCCCTCTTAAAGGGCCAGGCCTCCCTTAGAGGGGCGGGGTTCCCTCAAAGGGGGCGGGGCTCCCCTTAAAGGGCCGGCGCTCACCGGCTGTCCGCTGCCGTGGCCGTCGCGGGGGTCCCCCAGACCCTTCTCGGGGGCGCGGCCCCCCCGCAGCGTCATCGACAGCTGCCGCTTGATCTTCTTCATCCGGTCCATGGCCGAGCCCTGGGCGGCGACACCTTTGTCCCCCCTGCACACCTGGGCCCCCCCCCGGATACCTGGAGCACCCCACACGCCTGGGCACCCCCTGCACACCTGGACCCACCTGAGGCCCTGCAAAAACAGGATCCTTCCAAGCCTGAGTCCCCCTCCCCAACTGCCAGAATCCCCTCAATTCAGGGTCCCCCCGCGCCCCACCGCCCCGGTGCGCGTGGCCAAAGGGGGCGTGGCCTCCTCCCTTCCTCCCCCCATCTGCTTCACAGAGGCGGGGCCGGGCCGCGGGATCCCGGGGGGCTCCCTGGGGGGTTCCTGGGGGTGTCCCCGTTACCGGCTCAGCGGCGCGGGGCCTCCCAGAAATCCTCGGCCATGGCGGGGCCGGGCCCGACCCCGCGGGCGGCTCCGGGGGGGCCGGGGCCGGTCCGGGCGGGAGCGGCGGGAGCGGCGGCGGCGGCGGCGGCGCAAGATGGCGGCGGGGCGGGGCCGGGTGACGTCAGTGAGGGGGCAGGAGCCAATTAAAATCCTCTTGGGGCGGGCCAGGTGAGGGCACGCCCCCCGCAATGATGGAGGGGCCTCGGGGGGCCTGCGGGCGGTTCTTGGAGCCCCCCAACCGAAGGACTCCTTGGGGCCGGGACCCCCCTGAACTGCCCCGCCGCGGAAGGAACGGGGGGATCCCCGCTGGGGAGGGCTGGGGCAGCTCCCGGATCGCGGGTCTCCCTCTCCACCAGCCCAATGTCGTCACGCCCGGCCGGGCGCCCACCCGCCCCCCCATTTCCATCTGCTCCTTCTCCGCCCCCCTCCACCCCGGGACCAGCCGCCCCTCACCCCCCACGCCGCGTTCGGCTCCTCCCCCACTCCCAAACATCCAATAGGAACCCCTCACCCTGCTCCCCCTCCCCTTGGGCTGGAGGGGGCGGGGGACACCCCAAGATGCTCCAACCCCTTTTTTGGGGGGTGAAGGAGACCAGACTTTGGGGTTACTCGTTATTTATTCCACAGTCACTAATGGGCCAGGAGTGCTTTGAGATTACTCCAACATTACTCCTGGGGCTCCAGCAACTACTCCGAGTTAGTCCAGTGTCAGTAACAGGATACTCCTGGTACCTGAGGTTACTCAGGTCTTATGCTGAGGCTACTCAAGTTTGCTCATACGTTACTCCGGATTGCCCGCAGTTTCCACTGTGATTACTCTGAGGTTGCTCCTGGGTTATTCAAAACCTCTCCAGCCACTGTTGAGCTCCTGCTCTGGGTTACTCATAGATCGTGCCAGTGTTGCATATTGGGTAGTCCAGGGTTACTCCAGGATTACTAAGAGGGACCTGCCGGGGCTGCTGACAGGTGGCTCACTGTTTACTCACAAACTACTCCAGGTTCCTCCTTGAAGGCACAAGCCTTTACCCGATGTTTACACACGTTACTCCAAGGTTACAAAAAGCTCTTTACTCCAGGTTTACATACACGATACACAGGTGAGAGGAGGGCCCAGGTGTCCATCAGGGCTCAGAGGTGGCAGGGGGATCCTGGAGCCCTGGAGCTCCCGCAGGCCCTGGGGGGGCAGAGTATTGGGGTGGGGTCAGGAGGTGGAGGGGCAGGGCCAAGGGGAAAGGAGGGGGTCGGGGGGTGTTACCTCCAGCACCAGCCGGATGTGCGCCCGGATCTTGGCCCCATCCCGGGTCAGGGAGTCACTGAGCCTGTGGGAGGGGTGGAGCCTCAGCAGGGGGTGGAGCCTCCCACATGGAGGAGGCGGGGTCACACTCCCCATTTTTTGGTCATGGGGCAAAGACCTGGTCTCCTCTTATGGTGAGGGGCGTGGCCTAGGTAGGGTGGGCGGGGCTGCAGGGGGTGTGGTTTATCCACCAGGAGCTTCCTGTGGCCACAGCTGTGGGCAAAGGGGGTGTATCCCGAAGCAGGCGTGGTCCAGGAAGGGGTGGGGCTTATTGGGATGAGCACTGCCCCTCCCACCCCACCCATCCCCAGGCAGCTGGGACAGGGGGCGGGGCATGCTGAGAGGGCGTGGTCTTTGACAGGAGTATGGGTAGAGTCTTGGCAAAGTAGGGGAGAGGTTTGTGAACCTTCTGTAACCACCCAACAGCCAGGTATGGAGTGTCAAGAGCCACCTGCTGGGGGGCGTGGCCTAACTGGGGGCATGGCCAAGGCTGGGGTGTGGCAAGTGTTCAGAGGGTGTGTCTAGGGTGTGTCCAGAGGGTGTGTCCAGGGCCCAGAGGTGTTTTGGGGGGTGTGTCCAGGGCCCAAGGCCTAGGGCTGTGTCCCGGGGTGTGCCCAGCCCATGTCCGGGGGGTCTCACGCTGCAGGAGGCGGCTGCGGCGCTCAGGTGCCGAAGGGCCTCGGGCAGCGTCAGCTCTGCGTAGAACCCGTAGCCCAGGGCCCAAACACACGCTGCGGGTCCGGGCTGGGGGAAAAGGGAGGTTTGGGGAGCTATGGGGGTCCTTGGAGGGTTTATGGAGTGCCACAGGGGTTGTAGAGGCCCACGGGGGTCACAGGGGCTGTCCAGAGGAAGTTATGGAATTCCAAGAGATTCCCAGTGGGCTCCCAGGGGGATTCCCTGGGTGGTTTTGGGGTCCCTGGGGAAATCCCACCAGGCTTTGGGATCTCTGGGGATTGAGGGTGTCTCAGGGGGAATACGAGGGTCCCAGGGGAGTCCTGGATTCCTCTGCAGGTCCCAGGGGGAGGTTGGGATCCCGAAGCATCCCATGGTAACCCTGGGGGTGGGGTTGGGTCACTCAGGGGGTTTTTGGGATCCCCTCCAACTCACACTTCTGCAGTAACGAAGAAGTTGCAGCCGAGGTCGACCTGGGTGCGCAGGGGGGCGGTGGCTTCCTGGGGACCCCCAAACCCCCCAATGCAACATAGGGACCCCCAGCCACCCCAGGGACCCCCAACCCTCCTTCAGGAACCTGAAACACTCCCCAGGACCCCAAATCACCCAGATTCCCTCCAGTGCAACTCAGGCACCCCAAACACACCAGGGACCTCCAATCCCACTTCAGGGACCCCCAAATCCCCCCAGGAACCCTCAAATACCCCAGATCCCCCAATATAATGCCTTCAAATAGCCTTCAAATAACCCCTAATCTCCCCAGGGACCCCCAAATACCCCCAACTACCTTCAAACATGCCCAAACAACCCACATACCCCCAAATATCCCCCAAATCCCCCCCATGAGATCCTCAGTGCCCCGCAGGGTCCCCAGCTGCCCCCTCAAGACCCCCAACCCCTCCAGTGCCACCCCGGGGCCCAAAACAATGCCCCCAGTGCCCCCCAAAAACTTGCACTCCCTCCCCCCCAGCCCCCACTATCCCCCAGGCCCCGCCCCCCAGGCCCCGCCTCCAGGCCCCACCCACCTGTAGGCGGGAGAGGGCGGAGCGGAGCTGCAGCACCTGCGCCTGCTGCTCGAACACGGCGTCGCGCTGCTCCTGCACGCGCCTGCGGGGGGCGCTGTTGGACAGGGCGGGGCCTCGGCGCGGGGGTGGGGCATCGGGGCAGCAATGGGGCGGGGCTCGTCGAGAGGGGGGGTCAGCGGAGGGGGCGGGGTTGGAGCGGGGGCGGGGCCTCGGTGCTGTTTATAGGCGTGGTCATTGAATAACGCGGGGTGGGAAGGGGGCGTGGCCAGGCCGCGGGGACTGGACCTGAGCGGCCTGTGGGGACGGGGCGGGGGGAGTGGGCGCGGGCAGAGGCCGGGGCGGGGCCCGGGGCGGGGTGTGACGTCACTGACCGCAGGTCGCGCTGCAGGACGTCGCTCACGAAGGCCTCGTAGCGCTGCGTCTTCTCCGCCGCCGCCATCGCCGCCCTGACGTCATCGCCGACAGACGCGGCGCGGGGCGGAGCCGGACTGCGTCATCGCCGCGCGTCGCGCCGCTGCCTAGTGCCTGGAGCGCCCCCTGGCGGGTGGGAGGTCCAGCCGCCTTTCTTTCCCCTGGGCTTATCGGGACTCATGTCGCGACATTCCCCAGGCTGGGCCTGTCGGGACTCCCCCGCCTCTGCAGAGGCCATAACGGCCCCGGACTCTCCAGGGCACGGAGCCCCCCCCCCAGAGCAATGGGGGTCTGTAGGGTCTACGCTCCACTCCCGGTTCCACCCCCCTCCCCCGGTCTACGGGCCCCCAGGCCCAACATCACCCAGTTCTGGGGGGGTCTATAGCCCCCTGCCCGGGGTCTGTACATTGTACTCGCGTGGCCCCCCGCCGATCTTTAGGTGCCACCCTCAGCTCCAGAGAGTCCGTGAGCCCTCCCTGCCTCGGGGGCCCCCTTCCCCGGCAGAGACACAGCGGAAGCAGCTCCAGGACTTTATTGCCCCTCCCAAAACACAGCAGCGAAAGGGGCGGGGCGAAGCGGGGGCGGGGCGAAGCGGGGGCGGGGCGAAGCGGGGGCGGGGGCGGGGCTCACACACAGTGTCACGAGCACACAATGACGGACCCCCCAGGCTCTTGGGGGGGGGACTTGGGGGTGCGCAGAAAATGGGAGGGGAGGGCTTGGTGCCTGAGTCCCCCCCGGGTGGGTTCAGGGGGTCCCAGAAACCTGGGCACCCCCGGGTGCATTTGAGGGGTTCCTGGGGCTCCCCGATGGATTCTCGAGGCTCCCGGGATCCACCCAGGGGGCGTTTCATGGTCCCAGGTGCCTGAGCACCCCTGTGTTTGGGGGTCCCAGAGCCAGGACCCCGGGTGGGCTGGGGGTGGCGGCCCTCAGTCGGTGAAGAGGCTGGCGAAGCTCTGCCGCAGCGCCCGCAGGCTCTCGGGGGGGCCCTGCTCGGGGGCGGGGCTGCAGAGGGGGCGGGGTCAGGGGGCCCGGGGTCGGGCCCCGCCCCCTCCCACCGCACCCCTCCGACTTACCTTGGGGGAGGGGCTCCGCCCGGTTTGGGGGCCAGGGCCGGTTTGGGGGCGAGGGGTGGAGCCTGTGGTCGGGGCTGCCTAGTGGTGGGCGGGGTCTGCGGGCCTGGGGGGCGGGGCTGGGCAGCGGGGAGTGGGCCTTGGGGGCGGGGCTGGGGCACTGAGGGGGATCTGGAGAGGCGGGGCTGGGCAGTGGGGGGCGGGGCTTGGGGCCGTGGCTGGGGGGCCGGGGCTGGGCCTGGTGGGCGGGGCTGTGGGGAAGTGGGCGGAGCTTTGGGCCTCGGTTGGGGAGATGTGGCTGGGCCTGGTGGGCGGGGCTGTGGGGTGGTGGGCGGGGCCTGAGGGCGAGGCTGTGCAGTCGGTGGGGCTTGGGGGCGTGGCTGCGGGGAGGTTGGTGGGGCTTGTGGGCGGGGCTGGGGGTGGGGGGGCGGGCTGAGGCACAGATGGAGAGAGTGGAGGGCGGGGTTGGACGGTGGAGGGCGGGGCTTGCGGGTGCGGCTGTGGGGAGGTGGGTGGGGTTTGGGGGCGGGGCTGAGGGGAGGTAGGGGGTGCTTGTGGGCGTGTCTGGGGGGATGTGGGTGGAGTTTGGGGGCGAGGCTGTGGACCAGGTGGGCGGGGCTGAGCGGGAGTGGTGGGGTGGTGCTGGGATGGGCGGGGCGTGGTGAAGCTCCACCCAGCGGGGGGCGAGGCTGCCCTTGCGGTGGTGGGCGGGGCTGGGCGGGGCCAGACAGCGGTGGCGCCCCTGTGGGGGAAGAGAGACACCTGAGAGGGCCAGTTAGGGGGAGGCAAAGGAGCCCATTTTGGGTGGAATCCCCCAAATTTGCATCCAGCTCTGTCCAAGCATTGGATGGAAGGGCAGGTTTGGGAGCAGATTTGGGGGGATGTCTCAGCAGGGTGGGGTCCCAGATTTTGGGTGTCTGAAGGGTTTTCTTGGTCCCTGCTTTGGGGATTCCCAGGACTTGGGGTTACACCCAAATTTCAGGGCCTGGTCCCAGTATTTTTGTGGGTCCCACTTTAGGGGAGGTCAGGTTTTGAGGGGGATTGTCACATTCTTGGGAGGCCCCACAGATCCACAAATTATGGAGTTTCCTTAGTTTCTGGGTTGTCCCAGGATTAAGTAGGTAAGGAGGGGTCTCAGTTTTGTGGGTTCACTCACCCTGTGGTTGGGGCCGTTGCTGTGGGGGGGTCCCTGGCCGGGGGGACCCCGATGTCACTGATGTCTGCGGGGCAGAAAGGAAGGGCAGGTTTAAGACTTGGGGGGCTCAGGATGGTTCTGGGGGACTGTGGGGGGAGGGGGAGTTACCTGTAGGCGTGGCCGGGAAGGGGAGGGGCTCCGGGGGCATGGCAGCTCCTCTCTCATCCGCGCCAGCACCAGCTCCACGATCCGGGCCCGATCCTCGGCCGCCCCCGGCCACCAGTGGCAGCCACGAGCCCAGAACCTGGAGGGGAGGGCCCCAGGAGTGACCCAGGTGCCCAGGGGGTCCCCCAGGGGTTTGGGAGGGCCCCCGGTGCCAGGGAGACCCCAGGTGTGGAGGTACCTGCACGATGTGCTCCTGCCCGTCGGGGCCCCGCAGAGCCTCCACGCCGCAGATGTCGACGCCCCCAAAGAGGCCAGCGCAGGCATCCACCACCCCCGGTGCCTGCAAGGCAGGGGGAGGGGCTCAGATGGCCATGCCCAGAGACTGGAGTCACGCCCACTAACCCTGGGCACGCTTCCCTGAGCACAGGGACACCCCCCTTGGGTATTATTGCACCCTCGCCTGAAGCTCCTTCTCCAAAGCCCTGCCCACAGAGCCACGCCCCCAGCCCCAACTCCTTGATGTAGCCCCTCCCCCAAGCAGAGCCACGCCCCTTATGAAAGCCACACCCTTTCCCAATGGCCACACCTCCAATGCCCCGCCCCTTCCCACCCTCATGGCCCTGTTTCCTATGGCCCCACCCCTTCCCATGGCTCCACCCTTCTATGTAGCCCCACCTCTTTTTGCATAGCCCCGCCTCCTCCACACAGTCCCTCCCTGTTCTGTCTCCCTGCCCTTCTGTAGCCACACCCCCTCCCACAGCCCACCCAGGCATTCGACCCCCCTCAGCACTCTGAGAACCCGCCCCTCAGAGACAAGCCCCGCCCCTCATGGGTCAGGCCCCGCCCCCACACTCACCGAGGGCTGAGGGCAACTGGTTCCACGTGAGGCCCCTCCCCGGCAGCATCTGCGGCCCCCAGAGACCACCTGGGTTGTGGAAAGGGGGGCACAAGTGTCAGGGAGGGCCTCAAAGGCCCCATGGCCTCTGTTACCCCCCCAGTTCCCCAGTTCCCTCACACCCCCACAGGCCCCCCCAGGTTCTGTACCCCAAGCCCCCCCCCCCCCGCGGAGGCCCCCCCTCATGAGAGTGCCCAATACCCCCAAAGCCTGACCCCACCCTGACCTGGGCCCTACTCCTCACCACTGGGCAGGTACCCTAAGCCACGCCCTAAGCCAAGCCACACCCCCAGGCCATCACCCGACCCCACCCCCCAAATCTTGCTCCACACCGAGGCCCCCTCCGTGGCCCCTCCCCCACCACAGGACCCTGTACCTCCAAGCCCCGCCCCAAGGCCCAGGCCCCACCCCAGGTCCAAGCCCCTCCTCCAGGTCCAAGCCCCACCCATCACCACAGAGGCCTGTACCCCAGTCCCCGCCCACAAGGCCTGGCTCCACCCCTCAGCCCCACCCCACACAGGACCCTGTACCTCCAAGCCCCGCCCCCCGCCCCGCCCCCGTGCCCCGCCCTCACCGCAGAGCCCGGTACTCGTCCCCGATGCGCTGCACCCGCAGCCGCTGGGTCCCCGCGGGGCCCCCTGCACCAGGGCCCCGGCCCGGGCCCCGCCCATGGCGGCCGCCACCGCCCCCAGCACCTGCGGCGTCCCCACGCGCACCTGGGGGGACACGTCACACACGCCCCACCCCCTGGCCACGCCCACCGGGACCGCCCCCGTGAGCCCCTCAGCCCTCCCAAAGGGATCAGCTTCTCATCTTGGGGCAGGGACGTGGATGAGCCACCCCACAGGGCCACACCCCATTTGGGCACACCCAAAAAGGGCCTCTCCTGTGAGCCCACCCATCGATCCCCCTCCCTTCTGCCTCTGGGGGCGGGGACAACGCTAAGCCACGCCCACTTGTACCCCCACCCCCAAGCCACACACCCCCCATTGGTCCACATCCCCAGCTGGGACACCCCGGCCCTGCCCACTGTGGGCCCTGCCCTGGCCACACCCTCGGGACAGGGCAGGGCTTGAGGAGGGGTGGGGCTTTGAGGGGAAGGGGCGGGGCCTCACCTGGCCCACCCCAGCGGGGGCGGGGCTGAGAGTCACCGTCATGGGGAAGGTCGGGGCAGTCAGCTGGGGACAGATACCAGTGACACCAGTGACACCAGTGACACACCAGTGACACCAGAGACACCAATGACACACCAGTGACACACCAGTGACACACCAGTGACACCAGTGAGACCAGTGACACACCAGTGACACACCAGTGACACACCAGTGACACCAGTAACACACCAGAGACATCAGTGACACCAGTGAGACCAGTAACACACCAGTGAGACCAGTGACACACCAGTGACACACCAGTGACACACCAGTGACACCCCCACTTGCCCGAAGATAGATCCCAGTACTCCCAGTCCCCTCCCCACCCCTCCCAGTCCATCCCAATGCTCCCAGTCCCCTCCCATTGCTCACCAGTCCACGGGGGTGGTTGCAGAAGCGCTGTGGGACCAGAGGAAAGGCCTCGGGGCCCAGTTCCCGCTGCAGCCGAGCCAACTGGGCAAACTGGGAGCACTGGGAGTGTCAGGGGGTGTGCAACCACCCCGCCCAATGCTCCCAGTCTGCCCGATTATCCCTCCCAGTGCCTCCCAGTACACTCTCCATCTCTCTCAGCCCCAGTCTCCCTCCTCCCAGTCATCCCAGTCACCTCCCAGTCCACCCCAGTGCTCCCCAGTGCCCCTCACTCCTTCCCCAGTCCCCCACAGTCCCTCCCAGTCCCCTCCCAGCAGCTCCCAGTCTGTTCCAATCACCTCCCAGTCCCTCCCGGTTCCCCCAGATGCCGTCCCAGTACCTCCCAGTCCCGCCCCAGTGCCCTCCAGTGTCCCTCTCCGTCCCTCCCAGTCCCCCAGTCCTTCCCACCCCCCAGTGCACCCCCCAGTGCCCCACACACCAGGCAGGGGGGGTGGGCGAAGCCGTACAGGGCGGGGAGGGGGTCGGTGCTGGGGACCCCCCCCAGGTGCAGCCCACCAGCAGCCGCCGAGGGGCGTCCCGGCCCCCCCCTCGGGGGGTTCTCGAACCAGCACAAAGTCAGGGCGCACCCGCCTGGGGGGGAGGGGGTCAGGGGGGCCCCAGAGCCCCCGCCCACCCCAAAATCCCACCCCAGAATCCCTCCCTCCACCCCAAGGCCCGACCCCACACCCCGAATTCGACTCCCCATCCCCAAAAACGACACCCGGAACCCAAAAATTCACCCCCACCCCCCAATAACCAAATTCACCCCAAAATCCACTTTGTTCCCCCTAACCCCGGTGTCAACAACCCTCTCCCACACCCCAACATCCAACTCTGCACCCAAACCCCTAAACTTCCCCTGCACCCAAATTCTGCCCTGTCCCTCAAACTCCACCTGTGGCTCCTCAAAAACAACCCCCGGGCCCCCAAAATCCTCCCCACAGCCCAGATTCCCACCTAGTGCCCCCCAAGACCTCCCCAGCCTCCCCAAACTGCCTTCCCCCCTCCCATAGCCCCAGTACACAATTTCAGCCCCTGAATGGGGGAGGGGGGTCCCCAAATCCCACCTGGTGCCCCCCCGGGGGAGTCGATGGTGACACTCAGGGCTCCGTGGGGTGGAGGCAGCCAGGAGAGCTCCGAGAACTGGGCCTGGGGAACCCCAAAAATCCAGGGGGGACCCCAAAGCCTCCCTGGGACCCCTGAACACCCCCCCACCCCAAACCTGCCTGAAGCCTCAAATTGGGTCGAGAAAAGAGGATTCAGATACACCCTCAAAATTCAGGGGGGACCCAAAATCTCACATGGGAGACCTCAAAATCTAGGGAGACCCCCCAAACCTGTCCTGAACCACCCAAACTGGATTGAGGAATAGGAGGTTTAGGGGCACCTGAAATTCAAGGGGGGAACCTCAAAATCCAGCAGGACCCCAAGACCCCCCAAAACCTTCAAACTGAGGTATAGGAAAGGAGTTTAAGGGCACCCCAAAATCCCCCAAAAGACTCCTCAGTATCTCTCAGGGCCTCTAAACTCTCCCTGAACCTTTCTGACCCCCAGACTGAGTCAAGAATGGGGGGGGGTTAGAGCATCCCAATAATTAGGAGGGGACCCAAAAATCCATAGGGATGCCAAGTCCCCCAGAGCCCCCCAAAAACCTCCCTGGGGGCACCCTCCAACCTGTCTGAACCCCCAAACTGGTACATGAAACTCTATGGGCAGGTCCCAGAAATCTGAGGGAGAGCCCAAAGGATTGAGAGACCCCGAATTTTTAGGGGTTATCCAAAAGTGGGGAGGGCCCCCAAACTCACCTGCTCCACTCGCAGCTCCACATCCCCATGGACCGATTTACCCCTGAAGAGCTTCACCCTGGGGGGGTCAGAGGGTGCAAAAACCCAAAACTGGAGGGTTTGGGGGCCTCAAAATGCCCCCCCAGGGTCCCCTCTCCAACCAACCCCCCCCCGAAAAGACACCCCCAAGTGTCCCCACAAATCTGAACCTCCCCAAATCTGCACCCTCAAATGACCCCCCCCAAAGTGCCCCCTCCCATACTGACCCCCCGTTAATGTGACCCCCCAAATCTCCCCACCCCAAACTGACCCCCATACCAGCCCCCTCAATACGAGACCCTAAATCTGCCCCCCAAACTTGACCCCCCACCAAATGTGACCACCCCAAACTGACCATCCCCCCAAAATGTTCCCCGGTGGGGAGGGGGTTGAGGTCCCCCAGGTAATCGGGGGGTTCCACGGGAGGGGTGCTGGGGGTCCCAGAGGTGACGGGGGGTTCCCCGGGGGAAGGGGGGGTTGGGGGTCCCAGAGGGGGTCCCAATACCTACCAGTCGGTGCCAGGGGGGGCAATGACGAGCAGCAGCGGGGCCAAAGCGGTGCTCCGGGGGGGTCTCCCCGCCGACCCCACTCCAGGCCCCCCCCCCCGCCCCCGGCCCCGCCCCGGGGGGGTCCCCGCCCCCCCCCCGCCAGGAAATTCCCGTCAGAGAGACGGCGCCGCAGGAACTCCATCCCGCCGCTGGGGGGCGCTAAGGGGCTGGGGGAGTCACCCTATAGATGGGGGGGGCACCCTATAGATGGGGGGGGCACCCTATAGGGTCCGGTCATGGGGGGGCGTCACCTATAGGTGCCTCCGAAGGGGTCCCGAGACACCCGAGGGGGCTGGTGGGACCCCGCTATGGGCAGCTCTAAGGGTCGGGGGGGTCAGGGCTGGGGGGGTCAGGGCTGGGGGGGTCACCCTATAGGGTCAGGGCTGTGGGGGGGGGTCACCCTATAGGGTCAGGGCTGTGGGGCCCGGCAGGATTCAGGGATACGGGGGCGATGTGAGGGCAGGATCCCCTATAAGAAGGTGGACTGTGGGGGAGGGAGAGCTGGGGGAGAGGGTCGGGCCGCCCTATAGGAAGTATCTGTTGGGGGGGGATCTATAGGGGATGGGGTCTATGGAGGGGAAGGGACCCCGGGAAAAGCTGCTCAATCGGGGGAGGGAGCTGGAGTGGTTGGGGACAGCGGCCCTATGGCCGGGCCCTATAGGGGATGGGGGGCTGTAGGGATGGCCTATAGGGGGATCGGGAGCTATAGGGCTTGGGGAGCTACAGGGATATGAGGGGGCTACAGGGGATGGGGCGCTGTAAGGGATGGGGGGCTATGGGAGAAGGGGGGCTGCAGGGGATGGGGCTGTAAGGGATCGGGAGGGGGGGGGGCGGCCCGGGGGGGGCCGGGGGGGCCCTGTGGGACCCTCTGGAATGACCCCCCTGCAGGATGAGCCCCCTAAAGCATCCCCGGGCGGCCCCGCCCCGCCCCGCCCCCGCGCGCTCACATCCGGCCCCGCCCCCGCCCCGCCCTTCCCAATCCAAAACACACTGAGTGGGCGTGGTCTCGTGGTGACATCATCATCAGTCCCGCCCCCGGCTCTGCAGAGGGAAGGGGCGGGGACTTGCGAGGTGTGGCCGGTTACGTCATCGCGGGCAGGGACACCCGAAAAAAGAACCCCTGGGCCGCCCCTTCTCCCCCCCGAGGCTGCCCCTCCCCGGGACCCCCCTCCTCCCCTCCCCTCGGGATTTCGCTCCCCCACACCCCCCCAGGCCCTCGGGGGCCGCTTCAGTGCCGGGTCTTTATTAGGGGGAACGGTCGGGGGGAGGAGCCAAGCGCGTTTCGGGGGAAATCCAGGCGAGTTTGGGGTCCGAGGAGCGTCCCACGAGGTCACCGGGAGTCTCATTCCTCTGGGGGGCGGGAGGGGGGCAGGGGGTAAATGGGGGACCTCGAATCCGAGGACTACCCCCCTCCCCCCAAGGGACCCACATGTTCTGCCCCTCCCCCAGGGGACCCCCCCTCCCCCCGCTGACCGTCGGGGGGGGCAGGGCAGGACGTGCAGGCAGGGCCGGGTCTCCTCCAGGCGCAGCTTCTGCCCCAACAGGGGCTCGCAAAGCGGCCTCGGCGTCCCCCAGAACGTCACATTCCTGCTCCCGCTGCTGCCCACGTTTGTCACCGTCAGCCTGCGGGGGACACCGTCAGCCCGGGCCCCACGGCCTCACAGACACCCCACAGGGACCCCAGACAGCCCAGAGAGACCCCACAGGGACCCCAAAGAACCTCCATAGAGACCTCGAAGAGACCCCATAGGGACCCTATAAAGACCCCCAAAGAAACCCCACAGAGGTCCCCTAGAGCTCCCAAAGAGACCCCCCAGAGACCCCACAGACACCCCATAGAGACGCCCCCAGTACACAGAGCCCTCCTGACCCCACAGAGGCCTTATAAAGTCCCCCTGGCCCAGTCCCATAAAGCTCCCCCAGCCCCCCCCAGCCCCTCACGCACTTGTAGGAGGGGTAGGTGGCCCGACACTCCCGGCTGCGGCTCCGCGTGGGGTTGGTCCCACACGGGGGGGTGCAGAGCCCCCAGGGGCTCCAGTCTGACCAGTTCCCACGCACTGGGGGCACAGGGCAGCGTCACCCCCCACCCCCCGCACTATGGGGCGGCTCTGGGGCAGCTCTAGAGCTCCGAACGAGCCCTGTGAGACGGCTCCGGGGCAGCTCTGGGGTGGCCCCGGGGGGCGGGGGTCACTCACGGAGGCAGTTCTGGATGTTGTAGCAGGCACGGACGTGGATGGTGCCGAGCCCCTCCCCGGCGGGGCACGAGGGCCCCCCCTGGCCGTGCCCCACACACGCCCGGGTGCGCCGCTGCTGCCCCACCGTGCTCTTGCAGGCGATGGACTCCCAGAGCGGGCGGGTGCAGGGGCTCCAGGGGCCCCACGGCCCCCAGTGCAGCACCTCTGAGGGGCACGGGGGGGTCAGCGGGGCCGGGGGGCCTCGTCCTGACCCACGTGGAGGGGCATCGTGGGCAGGGAACGGGGGGTGGGGTGGGTGCCCCACAGCAAAGGGGAGGGGACCCGTGGTGCCCTGAGGGTGCCCCATGGCAGTGGGTTGGGGGGCCCCCCCCCCCATCTCCTCTTCGAGCCCCGCCCCTGAAGGCCAAGCCCCGCCCCAGGACTTGCCCCGCCCCATGTCACATTTCCCCAGGCCACGCCCCTCCCCGCTGGAGCCCCGCCCCCTCAACCAGAGCCGAGCAGCGGTGCCTGCCCGGGCCCCGCCCCCTCCAACCCCCCCCCAAAGCCACGCCCTTCCAAATCCACACCCATCTCCAGCCTCACCCCTCCAAAACCCATCCCCTTGAAGCTCCGCCCCTCCAGAGCCCCACTCTCACAGACCCCGCCCCTTCAAAACAAAGCCCACCCTCAGACACCCCGCCCTCGAAGCCCCGCCCCCATTGGCCCCGCCCCAAAAGCCCCGCCCCGCACCCGGGCAGGCCCCGACGGGCCCGCAGACCCCCCGCCGGGTGTCTTTTCCTGCGCAGGCGCGGCCGCCGTGCTGGGGGGGAGGGGCGTCGCACGCGCGGCGCAACGTGACACCACCCAGCCCGCACGTGACCGGGCAGGGCGTGGCCGCTGACCACGCCCCCCACGCGCCGTCCACTGCGGGAGGAAGGGGTGGGGTCAGGGCCGTCCGGCCACGCCCCCCTCGCGGGGGGCCACTGGGGGGGGGGGGGGCCTGGGGGTCCCAAGGGTGTGGGGGGGTCCAGGATGTCCCAGGGGAGTTTTGGGGGTTCCAGGGGCTCCTGGGGTTCATGAGGGCGTCTTGGGGGTCCTGTGGGTCCGGGATGTTCCAGGGGAGTTCAGGGGAGTTCAGGGCTCCCTAGGGCATCCTGGGGGTCCTGGGTGTCGGGGATGTCTCAGGATAGTTCAGGGGTCCCGGGGTGATCCTGAGGGGTCCCATGTGCCCTGGCTGTCCCAGGGCAGTTCGGGGTGCCGGGGGGTTCTTGGGGGTCTCATGTGCCCTGGCTGTCCCAGGGCAGTTCGGGGGTGCCAGGGGTCTCACCGGGGCAGGGCTGCAGCCCCGGGCACTCCTGGCTGTCGGTGGCACTCCCGGCACACGGGGCCCCAGGCGGGTCCGTCGAAGGCGGCGGCGAATCACAGTGGCGCTTGCGGCTTCCGCCTCGGCTTCGGCCCCGCCCCCCAGCACGTGCCAGAGCAGCCGCCCCACGGGCCCCACGGGCCCCAGGCCCCGCCCACTGCGAGGGGGCGGGGCTCAGTCCCATCCCCCACACCCTCACACGTCTCCCCCACCCCCGGCCTGTCCACCCCCCTGCCTCCCACTGCTACCCCTTCTGCCCTTCCTCCACCTCCTCCCACCCCTCCCCCTCCTTATCCCACTCCACTCCAACCCCCTCCCCCCCTCCCTCCCCCCAAAATCTGCCTCGCTTCATCCCCTCCCCTTCTCCTCCCCCACCTGCTGCCGCTCCCTCTCCTCCAAACCCTCCCCACCCCCTCTCCCGTGCCCCTCGTCCTCCCCTCACCGGGACAGGTCGGGGTCCTGCCCTGGCACTCCCGGGTCTCCTCGTTGGCCCCCGGGCCACAGCTGCCCCCGCAGACAGGGGGGGGGTTGGTGCAGCTCCGCTGCGCCTCTCAAACCCCCAGCGCACACGTCACGGAGCAGCTGCCCCACGGTGACCAGGGCTCCAGCCCCCCGGCTCTGGGGACAACCAACGGGTCACTCCACGTCCTCCGTTCCCCACATCCTCCACGTGTCCCTTATGTCCCCCCAATGTCCCCATGTCTCCTCATATTGCTCCAATATCCCCTATATCCCCCGTGTCCTCCATGTGTCCCTCTGTGTCCCCCCCCGTGTCCCCACATCCACCCACGACCCCTCTGTCTCCCCACATCCCTCATGTTCCCCCATGTCTTCATGTCACCCTATGAATTCCCATATCCCCATTGTTCCCCCATGGCCTCCCCATGTCCCTTCATGTGCCCCCGTGTCCTCCCCATGTCCTTCATGCCCCCCCCACATCCCCCACACCTCCCCCCATGTGTCCCCATGTCCCACCTGGGCAGCAGGGCAGGTGACACGCTTGCAGCTGCCAGTCCCTCCTGTCCCCATCGTCCCCGCCGGAGCTCCGGCTGCGTCCCCGCCGCTGGGTCCCCTCCCCACAGGTCACTGAGCAGCTGCTCCAGGGGCCCCAGGGGCCCCACTCACCCTGTCTGGGGACATGGGGTACCCAGGGTCACACAGCATCACCTGGCGTCACCGAGGTCACCCGGGGTCACCTCGGGTGTCACCTGGGGTCACCCAGCACCACTCAATGTCACCCGGTATCACACGGGATCACCCAGTGTCATTTGGTGTCAGCCAGGGTCACACGGTACCACCGGCAGTCTCATTCAGTGTCACCTGGTGTCACCTGGTGTCACCCAGTGTCACCCAGTGTCACCTGGTGTCACCCACTGTCACCCGGGGTCATTCAGCATCACTCAGTGTCATCTGGAGCCATCAGGTGTCATCTGGAGTCACCCAGGGTCACTTGGTGTCACCTGGAGTCATCCCGTGGCACTGGGTGTCCCCCAGCGGCCCCTGGTGGCACCTGAGGCCACCTGGTGTCCCCCAGCCCTGCCCAAAGTCCTCTGGGTGGGGCACAAGAGAGGCGGGGCATGAGAGGGCGGGGCTGGGAGCAGCGAGGGGGGTGGTGGGTGGAGCTTCAGTGGTGTAGGTGTGGCCTCACAGGGGGAGGGGCTTTTGCACTGGGTGTGGCCACTTGAGTGGAGCTCATCCAATGCGGTGGGGCTAGAAGGGGGTTGTGGGCGTGGCCATGGAGATGAGTGGGGTCAGGTGGGTGTGGGTTTTAGTGGGCAGGGCTTTGTTGTGGGTGGGAGTACTTGTGGGTGGTGCTGGTTGTGGGCAGGGCTCATTTTGGGTGGGGCTAACCGGCAGGAGAGGCAGCTGCCGTGGGGGCGGAGCCTGTAGCCATAGGCGGGGTTGAGGCAGCAGTCAGCCAATGGGACGGGCTCGTCGCCCAGTAGCTCCACGCAGGCCTCGCCCCCCTCAGCCTCCTCCAATCGGGCGAAGCACCAGACGGGTGTGGCCGCTGGGGGCAGGACCATGAGGGGTCACAAAGGGTCACTGGAGGAAATGCTCCCCAGTGTTCCCAGTACTGCCCAGCATCGCTCCCAGCATCCCCCACCCCCCACCCAGCCACACCCAGCCCCTCCCAGTGCCCCCCAGCGCCCTTTAACCCTCCACTTCCCCCTCCCTCTGCCAGGCCCCCAGTGCTTCCAGAATCCCCTCAGTCTCCTCCAGCACTCTCAGTGCCCTCCCAGTCCCCAGTGCCCTCCCAGCCCCCCCCCCAGTGACCTAAGTCTCCCCAGTGCCCTCCTAGTCCACCCCAGTACCCCAAGTGCCCCTACTCCCTCCTCCCAGTCCTCCCAGTCTCCTCCCAGTGCCCTCCCAGTCCCCCCCAGTTACCCTGGTCCCCTCCAGTCCCCCGAGTCCCCTCCAGTGCCCCACCCAGGCCAGGCCCCCAGTCCCTCCCAGTCCCCTCCCAGGCCCCCAGTCCCTCCCAGTCCCCCCAGTACCGCTGGGCCCCAGGGCAGCACAGAGCAGCAGCAGGATCAGGCCCATGGGCGCCATGGGGGGAAGTGGGGGACGATGGGGAGAGAGAGGAGAGGGAACTCTGGGGTCCCACCCACAGGAAGGACCCAGCGGCCTCTTCCTTCCCCCTATTCCAGCCCCAAATTCCGCTTTTTTTCACTCATTTATTAGAAAAAAATCCACCACCAAAACCAAAAGGGGGAAGGGGTGGGGTCACACTGGGGCCAGACACTGGGGCCCCTGGGAGGGCATGACCCAGGTGGGCACGTCCGAGGAAGGGTGTGTCCAGGGAAGGGCATGTCCTCACAGAGGGTGTGTCCGGGGGGCTCAGGGGCCTTCGCTGAACCGTGTCACCCCCCCGGGGCGGGACCGGGCGGGGGCCTGTGGGGACAGTGGGGTCACACAGGTCACACAGTGCCACCCCCACAACATTAACCCCCCGCCCCTCCCTGTGTTCCCAGTGTCCCCCCGTGTCTCCCCTACTGTCCTGTGTCACCTCCAGCCACCACCCCGGCCTGTTCTCTGTGTCTCCCCACGTCCCCCTGTCCCACCCTTTTCTCTTGTCCCCAATGTCCCCATGTCCCTCTGCCCCCCCCCAAGTCCCTTTGTCCTCCCCAGTGCCCCATATCCCCCCCATCCTGTGTCATCTCCAGCCCCTGACATTCCAGCCTGTTCCCTGCCAACTCTCACGTCCCCGTGTTGTCCCCCTGTCCCGCTCATACCCCCCCATCCCATCACTCCATGTCCCCCTCATGTCCTCCCACGTCCCCCTTGTCTCTCTCTGTCCCCTGGTGTCACCTCCTCCAGCCTCCTCCAGCCCAGCCTATTCCCTGTGCCCCCTCATACCTCCCCTACATCCCACTCACGTCTGCCCCCATCCCATCCCTCCCATGTCCCCCTGTCCCCCTCCTGACCCCCTTGTCCCCCCATGTCACCTCCGGCCTCCTCCGGCCCAGTCCACTCCCCTCCTTCCAGCCCATCGCCTGCAGCATCCGACAGCCCAGGGGGGGCTCCCGGGGGGGCCCCTCTGCGTCCCTGGGGGGCACCATGGGGGGGAGTCACTGGGGATCACGCACTGCCCCAGGGACCCCAATCCCACTGGGGGTCCCAGCACCCCCCAGCACCAGCACTGGGGTCTCTGCACCCAGTTTTGGGGGTCCGTCCCCCACAGCACCCACCTTCAAGGTCCAACACCCCCACTTTGGGACCCCCACACACACACCACAGTACCCCCTTTTGGGGTCTCCACCACCCATTTTTGGGGTTCCTCACCTTACAGCACCCAGTCTGCGGGGCCCACCACCCACTTCAGGGTGCTCAGTTCTCAGTTTGGGGTCTGCCATCCAGTAACACCCGTTTTTGGGTCCCCACCCCCCTTTGGGGTCCTCCCACCCCCATTTCGGGGTCATTCACCCCACCTTCAGCTGTTGGCCCCCCCCCCCACTTTTGGGGTCCCCCAGCCCTCCATGTTCAGCCCCCTTCCCCTCTGAGTCCTGGGGTGCCCCGGGGGTATGTCAGGTGCTCACCCAGGGGTCGGGGGGGGTCCCCCAAATTTGCGCCGCTTGGGCTCGGTGGGGTCGGGGCCCCCCTGCTTCTCCCGGCGCTCGGCAGCACGGTCCCGGTACTTCATCTGGGGGGGCAGCACCCATGGGTGCCCCCAGCCCCCAGGGACCTCATGGGTGCCCCTCAGCCCTCAGGGACCCCTCAGCCCCATGGGTGCCCCCCAGCCCATTGGGGGGTCACACAGCACTCATGGGGGGCTCCCCACCCCCTGGGCCCCCCCTGCCCCATGGGTGCCCCCCAACACCCCTGGGTGCTCTGGGCCCCCCCCAGTTGCCCCCATGTCCCCCCGGTCCCCTGGGTGCCCACCCAAGTTCCCCCCCTGCCACACTGGGATCCCCCTTTCCCAGGAATGCCCCTCAGTTCCCCCTCCCTGGGTGTCCCCACCCCTCCAGGGGCCCCCCTGCCCCTCACCCCCCCGTGCCCCCCATGTGACACCTCCATGTCCCCCCGCTCTGGCCCCTCGGGGGGGGGCAGGTGGCTCCGGCGCTGCAGCTCCAGGTTTTGCTGGGGAAGGGGAGGGGGGACACCCCGTACTGGGGCTCCCAAGATCTCAGGAGGGGGTCCCCCAACCTTGCAAGAGCCCCTGATATCCCCCCAACATCCTGGGGGGGTCCCTAAGACCACAAGGGGCTCCCCCAACCCCCCTTAAAGAGCTGTGACACCTCTCACCGGGGTCCCACCTGCCCAGGGGAAGCTCCTTGCTCTCCCATGGGGTCCCCATTACCCCAGGGTGCCCCCCTGGATGTGAGGGTGTTTGGGGGTACCTTGTGCAGCCCCAAGAGCTGCTGGTGCAAACCTGACACCTCCCAGTGTCACCCTACGAGGCCATGGGGGGGGTTCCTGATCTCTTGGCGGTGTCCCCCTTATCCTAGGGTGCACCCCCGGATTTGGGGTGATTTGGGGGTACCCTGTGCAGCCCTGAGAGCTGCTGGTGCCTCAGCAGGGTCCAACACCCCCAGTGTGACCCTGCCAGCCCTTGGGGGCCCCTGATCTCTGGGAGCATCCCCATTACCCCAGGGTGCCCCCCTGATTTGAGGTGTTTGGGGTACCTTGTGCAGCTCCAAGAGCTGCTGGTGCAGCCCTGACACCCCTTGTGTGGCCCTGACACCCCCCAGCATGACCCTGCCAGCCCCTGGGGGGGTCCCTGATCTCTGGGGGGGTGTCCCCCTTATCCCAGGATGGCCCTCCGGATTTGGGGTGATTTAGGGGTACCTTGTGCAGCCCCGAGAGCTGCTGGTGCCTCAGCAGGGCCTCCCTGCTGGGGAACTGCCTCCGGCACAGCAGACACGCCAGTTTGGCCCAGTCCGTCAGCGGCTCCTCGGGGGGTCCCGGGCCCCCCCCCCCGCTCCCCCTCCTCCTCGCTCTCGCTCTCGCCGCTGTACGCGGCCACCAGCCCGCGGGGGGGGCTCTGGGGGGAACAGGGGTCAGAGGGGCTGGGGGCTTTGGGGGAGAGAAAGGGGTGTGGGGAGCTGGGGGCCAGGTGAGGGGATAAAGGGAACGAGCGGGGCCCTCAGCATTCGGGGGGGTCTAAGGTGTCTGGGGGTGTCTGGAGTGTCTGTGATGGGGGGTGGGTTTAGGGGTCCAGGAGGATCCCAAGTGTTTGGGGAGGAGGTTTGTAGAAGACCCCAGACCCCAGGGAGTTTTTCAGGGGGTGTTGAGGTTTAGGGGGGATGTCAAGGGGTTCAGGAGAGGTGTCTGGGGTCCAGGGGATGTCTGGTGGGTGTCAGAGGGGTCTGTGGGATGTTGGAGGGTCCAGGGGGTGTCAGGGAGGTCAGGAGGATGTCAGAGGATTGAGGGGTTCAGGGTTGGGGGTCTCACCAGCCGCTCGTCGCTCGCCAGCCGGGGCAGCTCCAGGGGCAGGTGCTGCCGCTCAGCCAGAGCCCCCTGGGGAGGTGGGGGGGTCAAGGGGGTTGGGGGGCTCGTGCGGCCCCACGGTGCCCCCATGGGTCCCCCACATCACCCCCACAGCCAGCACCTCCCCTCCACCAACAACCCCAGACCCTCATGGCACCACCCAGCACCCACCGCCACCTCCCCGGACCCCCAGACCCCCACTTCCCCCCCGCACTCACCATGTAACACCCACAGCCCCTCCTACAGTCCCTCCCATATGGCCCCATGCCACCCCCAGCCCCCCACACAGCCCCCCAGCCCTCCCTGACCCCCCAGCCCTCCCCCAAATCCCCTCAAACAACCCCCACAGCCCCCCAACCAGCCCCTCAGCCCCCCAACCCTCCCGGCCCCCCCGCGCCCACCCAAAGCCCCCTCAGACACTCTCCCCGTCCCCCCTGTCCCCTCCAGCCCCACCTTTTTCTCCAGGATGGCGTATCCGGCGTCGGCCGCCGCCGCCTCCCTGCGCTCGTCCTCGCGGGGGGCCGGGGGGGGCCCCGCGCTGCGCCCGCTCTCCCGCTGCTTGTTGAGGCTCCGCGCCCAGCGCTCCATGTCCTTGGCGATCTGGGGGGGCCGGGGGGCTGCTGGGCTGGGGGGCACCCCGAGGGGCCCAGAGACCCCCAGCCCCCCGAGGGGGGAAGATGTGGGGGGGTCAGGGGGTACTGGGGGTCTGTGGGCACCTGGGGGTGATGAGGGGAGACACAGCGGAGACTGGGGGGCTGTTGGGGGACCCACAGGGGATATTGAGGATGCCCACGATGCTGTTGGGGTGGGGGAGGGTCCATGGGGGTTCTTGGACATCCCTGGGATCTGTGGCGACTCACAGACCATACTGGGCCCCCCCACTAACAGAGGAAGTCTCTGATGACCACAACTGCTCTTGGGGTCTCTCCCCTCACTTCTGAGAACCCGGGAGGGCTCCTGAGCCCCCCCCAGCCCCTCCGTTTTTCGGGTCCCCACAAACCTGCTGGGCCGTCTTGGTCTTGTGCTTCTCCTTCTTGTCCTTGGGCTCTTTGGGGGGGCCCGGGGGCCCAGGGGGGCCGGGGGTGGGCTCGGCGGGGGGCGCGGCCACGTAGGTGCGTCGGTCCCCGTCCCAGTACAGGTACTGCCCCGCCCCCGCATCGTAGTAGTACTGGGGGGTGGCAGAGGGGTCAGGGGGGATCCCTGCACCCCAAGATGGGCCCTCTGGACCCCCACCATTCCCCCCAGGGCCCCAAAACCATCTCCCTGCACCCCAAGATGGGCCCTCTGGAGCCTCAGTAGTACCCCCAGCACCCCAAAAATCATCCACTGCACTCCAAAATCACCCCCAGGGCCCCAAAACAGGACCCTAAATGCTCCCCAACTCCCCCTTTTTCACCTCAAAACACCTTCCAGCCTTAAAAAGACATTTCGGGCCCAAGTTCACGCTGTTTGGGCCCAAGATTTGGCTGGAAGGGTTTAAAAGTGTCTCCTGTACCCCAAAACTTTCCCCTGCACCCAAAAACCTCCCACTGGCCTCAAACAAACCTGTAAAAAGTCCTTAAATATGTGAATTTTCCTCCAAACACCTTCCAGCCGTAAAACACTGTTTTTAGCCTCAAATTGCACTTTTTTGACCCAAAACTGTGCTCGACAGGTGGGGAGGACCCCCCGCCCTCCCAGTCCCTCCCTGTACCCCCCCAAAAGTCCCACCTGGGAGTGGGGGTCATAGTAGAGGCCGGTCAGGGGGTCATAGTAGTACCCCGAGGTCTCGTCATACTGGTAGGTGGAGACATCGGGCACGGCTGGGGGGGCACGGGGGGGTCAGGGGGGACCCCCAAAACCCTGGGACAGCCCCCAAGATCTTGGGACCCCCCAAAATTCCCCTCAGCATTCCAGAAGTCCCCCTCAGGACCCCCTAAAACCACCCCAGGACCCCCCCAAACCACCGAGGACCCCCTCGACATCCCCCCAGACCACCTCAGGACCCCCCCAAACCTCTCCCAGGACCCTTCCCCAAGCCTCAGGCCCCCAACAGTCCTTTCAAGCCCCCCCAAGCTCTCCCCAGGCCTCCATTAAAGCCCCCCCAAAGCCCCCCAGCCCCCCCCAGCCCCACTCACGGTACTGGCCATAGGGTTCAGTGCTGGGGGGGGCGGCCGGGGGGGGCCCAGAGGGGGCTGCATTCGGGGTCTCAGCCTTGAGGGGCCCCGAGTAGACCTGAGGGGGGTGAAGGACCCCAAAATTACTCACCACCCCCAAAATCCCCCCCAAATCCTCAAGTCTCTGAGCTCGCCCTTTTCTGGGGTCCCCCCACCCCATTTCCATCCCCCCCCTCCCCAATTTCAAGCTCCCCCTTTCCCGTCACCACTTGCAGCCCGCCCCCAATTTTCTCTTTTTGGGGTTCCCTCCAAACTCAACCCCTCCCCCATTTGTTGGGCCTCCCCTCCTCTCCCCCCCCCCCCCATAAGGACACCCCCCCGTCCTCCACGACTTTCAGGGTGCTCTCCCTCCCCCCTCCCTTTTGGGGACCCCTCCCCGATTTTGGGGACCCACCTGTCCAGGGGCTCCCGGGGGTGTCGCCGTGGGGGTCTCGGCAGCAGGGGAGGGGTATGGGGGGCCGCCGGGGGGGGGGCGGGAGAAGGGGCCGCCCCCTCCCCCCGCGGGGTCCTGTGCCGGCTCCTCCGGACCTGCAGGGGGCGCCAAATGCTCGGCAGGTGCCACCACAACTGAGAGGGCGGGGCCAAACCTGGGGGCGGGGCCACACCTGGGAACACACCTGAGGGGGCGGGGCCACATCTGGGAACACAGCGGGGGGGGCCCACACTCACCTGGGGCGGGGCCATCGGCCTTGTTGGGGGTGGGGCCTGTCAGGGCGGGGCCAGGGGGCGGGGCCGAGCTGCCCTTCAGGTAGGTAGAGCCATAGATAGTGGGGGCGGGGCCAGCAAAGGGCTCCTCCGATTGGTAGAAGCCACTGAAGTCGGTGTTCGGCTCCTCCCCCCCTGACCACGCAGAGTCGCCTCCCGGGGCTGCCTGCGGGGGCAGGGCCACGTCAGGACACGCCTCCTCCACTGCAAGCCCCGCCCACACATCACCAACCCCCACCCCATTCACCCACCAGACCCCGCCCCCCAGTGAGCTCCACCCACTCCAGCCCCTCCCACTGCACCACTCCCCGCCCCACCCCGGCCCCGCCCACCTGTGACAGCGCCCATTGGGCGGCAGCGATGGCCGTGGAGGCGACGGAGGCGGCACTGGCGCGGGGCGGCCCCTCCCCTGGCCCCGCCCCCTGCACCTCCCTGGGGGTGGAGCCAACAGTCAGGGGTGGGGGCAAGGACTGTGTGGGCGTGGTTTAAGGGAAGTGGGTGGGGCATCAGGGTGGGAGTTCCCACCCAGCAGAGGGGGTGTGGCTTCATGGTGGTGGGCGGGGCTTATGTGTGAATAGTGCAATGGGGCAGGGCTGGTTATGGGGCACAGCTGGTTACGGGGCAGGGCTTAGGACACCTGAAGGGAGAGCTTGGGGCAGTCACAGGGTGTCTCAAAGCTGGGCCTGTGGGTGGGGCTTAGAATGGGCGGGGCTTGGGGTTATGGGTGGGGTGAGGATGGGGGTGGGTTTGCACAGGTGAGCGGGGGGGGGGGCCCTGGGGCAGGGGGCGAGGCCAAGGCCTTTAGGGCGTAGCCTGTCCTGGGGTGTGGCCTGTGCCAGTCATGGCCTGGCTGGGGGTGTGGCCATGGGGGGGTGGCCAGGCTGGGGGGCATGGCTTCTGCCAAGGCACAGCCAGCAGTGGCTGGGAGTGTGGGGCTGAGCCGGGGGCGTGGCCCATGCTGGGGCGTGGCTGGGCGTGGCTCTCACCGCTTGGAGCCCTTGGCAAACTCCACGTTGATGCTCTTGCCGTCGATGTGCAGCGGGGGGTGCAGGGCCTGCAGCATCTGCAGCAGCTGTGCCGCCTCCTGGGGGTGTTTTGGGGGGGCCCCACGGTCACAGTGGTGGGGTGGAGACCCCAAACAGGCCCTGGTGTCCCACCCACCCCACGCAAAGCACTCTGGAGACATCCCCATGTGGGACACCCCAGGGACAAGGCCTGGTTGTCTGGAAGGGTTCGGGTGTCTGGGAACACCCGGCTCCCTCAGCCCCCACCCCGACAGTGACCGGCCCTCTCGGGTCCTCCAGCCCCCCCCCAAATTGTGACCAGCCCCCCAGGCCCCCCCAAGCCCCTCCAGGCCCCCACCACGATGGTGCTGAGCTGCACGAAGGCGAAGCCGCGGTTGAGCTGCGTCTGCCGGTCCTTGATGACCCTCACGTTGGCGGCCGAGAGGGCGGCGAAGGGGGCGAGGGCGGCCAGGATGGACTCCAGGCTGCTCTGGGGGTGCAGGTTCCGCAGGATGATGGCTGAGGGGGGCAGGGCAGGGGGGGACACACACACAGTGTCAGGGGGAGCCAGGTTTGGGGGGGACCCAGGTGTGCAGGCACCCCCTAAGGTTCTAATAACACTCTCAAGACCCTCCTAAATCTGCCTTTAGGCTCTTCTGGACCACTCCCCTCCAGATCCAGATCCTTCAAACCCTCCTCAAGGCCCCCAGTACCCCCCAAATTCCCCCTGGACTTGCCCACAGACCCAAAAGGCCCCTTCAAACCCCATAAACCACCCCAGGATCCTTCAAGACCCCCCCTGTGTTCCTCCAGACTCCACTAATCCATCCCAAGACCTATCAAGTACCTCAGAAAACCTCCAGGACCCCCATCAGCCCCTTCAGCCCTCCCTAGACTCCCCCCAGTCCCCCCAAGTCCCACCTCACCTCTTCCGGAACCCCCCAAAAGCCCCATACACCCCTCAGGACCCCCATAATCACATCAAGACTCCTGGAGATGTCCCCAGATCATCTCAGAACCCCAAAGACCATCACAAAAATGCCCTTAACCCCCCCTGAGGGTCCCCCCAACTCACTGTCATTGGCGTTATCGGCTCCGGGCTCGGTGCCCCCCTGGGATCCCCCAGGGGGCCCCCCCAGTGTGGGGCCATAGGCCTGGGGGAGGGGGAGCAGCCCCCCCCCTCCCGGCACCAGCTCCGGTCGTGGCCCCCCCGGGCCCCGCTGCTCTGCCTCTGCACCCCAAAACAGCCCCCGGGACCCCCGTCAGCCACTGAGCCCCAAAACGGGGGGTGAACCACCAGCTGGGGGTTGGACCCCAACATTGGATGGTCACCCCCAAATTCTGTGAGCAAACCCCCAATCGGGGCTGTGAACCCCAAACCACCCCCCACCCTCCAATTCCAATTCCTCCCCCCCCCCCCGGTTCATTACCTGAGCCCCCAAATTGCTCAGTTCACCCCCAAACTCCTCCCCTTTCCCTGCGACACCTTTGGGGACCCCCCCAGGACAGTTTTGGGGACCCCTCAGGGTAGTTTGAGAGCAAATCTAGGAGCAATTCTGGGAGTAAGTTTAGGAGAATTTGGGGGATCGCCTGGGTGTTGGGGAGAACCCCAATAGTTTTGGGGTGAGAACAGCCACTTTTGGGGCAGCGTAGGGGAGAGAAAGGGGGTGAATCCCAAGGGTTTGGGGTCACTCACCAGCTTTGGGGACTCCGCACTTGAAGCATTTCTCACGTCGCTTGAAGTTCTGCACCCCACACTGAGACCCCACAAATCCGTCACACTCAGAGCCCCCCGGACCCCCAAACCTGCCCAGAGACCTCCCAGCTGCAGCACCCCAAAACAATCCCACTCTGAAACCCCCCTGGACCCCCTCAGACACCCCCCCAAGATTTCCCAGGACCTCCCAGTCTCCCTCCCGGACCCTCCAAACCCCTTCAAAGCCCTGCACAGTCCCCACCAACCCCTTTGCACTCTCCCTAGAACCCCCCAAGCCCCCCGTTCCTCCCGGGACCCCCAGAAATCCCCTCAAGAACCCCCAGGACCCCCCAGATTCCCCCTTCAGGACACCCCCACCCTGATGCCCCCCGGCTCTCTCACCTTGGCACACAGCCAGTCCTCGTTGATCTTGGGTTTGGGGTCGCTGTAGTGCAGGGACACGCGGTGCCCCAGGAGGGTCAGCCCGGCCTGGGGGGCACAGTGGGGGCAGGGGGGTACAGGGGGGGTCAGGGGTGGCACAGGTCAGTCAGGGGGAGCACAGAGCGGGTCGGGGAGGCACAGGGACACACGGTGACCCAGGATGGTCAGCCTGGCCTGGGGGGACACACGGGGCAGGCACCACGGCTCAAACAAGGGGGGCACCAGGATTTGTATTGGGGGACACCAGAGGAGGCACCAGGACTTCTTCTGGGGGGCATCAGAGCTCATGGTGGGGGTGCCCTAGTTAGAGCAGCCAGGAACAGTTCATCACTGGGTGGGTGTAACCCAAACTCTGGATTCTACACTCTCCATGTCGTTTCCTAGGAACTGCTAACAACAGACCATCTGCAGCAGCTGCCCACAACACACCTCATCCCTCAGGCCATAAGCTGGGTGTCAGGAAGCCCTTGAGACAGGAGGATGTTCCTCTCCTCACACCAATGACTCAGGTGGGATAACTCCCCTCTAGGGAGTCATCAGCACCTCCACACCCAACCTGAGGGGTCACCTCTGCTAATGGGCCACCAAGGACTCCAAAAGTGTCTCACAGCTCACAATCACCCATTGTGGAACTCCCCGCCCTGGGGGAGGTGCTGGGCATTCCCACTCCAACCTGAGGGTGTAGAATCCTGGGGTCGGCATTTCTGGGCCCCAATTGTCGGATCCAGAGCAGGACCAGAACTTCGAACAGACTGCGACTACCACTCTCGACCAGACTGTAACCAGCACTCTCACCAAGAGGTTTTCCCTCCTCTTTTACTCTCGACTCAGGGGGACCACGTGGGGCTCAGCACAGGGGCCAACAAACACCACTCTCTTTGTGTCCCAGGGTGCTGAGTTATAGATCTGGGTTTTGCGGGTTAAAACCAATTGTCTGTCTGTATAATTGTATTTATTCTATTCTCGTTATTAAATTGTAACTCTGACTTACACTGTCTTTTGAGTCGGGTTTGTTTCTCCTGCCAGTTTACCTGTAAACCAGCACAGGGAGGCACCAAGACTTGAATCAAGGAGCACCAGGGCTCAGTAGTGGCACCAGGTCACACAGCCCTCACACTGGGAGCACTGGGGGCACTGGGGGGCACGAGGGGGTACCAGGGCTCCCCTGGGGTTCTCCCCAGGGCCCCCAGCCTTGGCCGAGGCCTCACACAGAGATCTGCCCCAGGATTTGCCCCAGAGGGCACAAGGACCTGCACCAGCATCAGCACAGGGCTGCAGCAGAGCCCACAGAGTGGAACAAGGGCTCCCACCACAAGGGCACGAGGCCTCCCACTGTCCCTCAGAACAGCCCACACACAAAGGGCACGAGGCTCCCCACCAGGGCTGGCACCAGCGGGCACAGCTCCCATCCCAGGGCTGGCACCAGGGCCCCCCCCCCAGGAGCCAGCACAGAGGGACACACCAGGGACCACCAGAACACACCAGGGCTGGCCCAAGACAAGCTCGGGGAGCACCAGGGCTGGCACCACCAGCACAAAGGCCTGCCCAGGGCTCACAGCTGCCCTCATACCACAGCTCCCCAGAGCACCCCAAGGCTCACCCAGAGCACCCCAGGGCTGGTACAAAGCTGCCCCAGGGCTGGCACAAAGCTGCCCCAGGGCTCACACGGGGGGCACGAGGAGCTCGGCATTTGCACGAGGGTCTCACAACCATCGTCCTGCACTGCAGCGCGCGGGGGGCACCCGAGGGGGGCACCCGAGGAGCTCAGTCCTCACAAAAGGGGCTCAGTCCGCACACAGGGACACCCCAGGGTGCCACCCAGACATCAGTTCCCACACAGACCCACCGGAGTCTGTCACACAAAGCACTCAGGGGCACCCCAGGGTCTCGCACGAGGGGCTCAGTCCTCAGCCAAGGAGGTCAATTCCCACACAAGGGCACCCCAGGGTGTCACCCAGGGGCTCAGATCCCACACAAGGACACCCAAGAGTGTCACCCAGGGGCTCAGAGCCCACACAGGGGCACCCCAGGGTGTCACCCAGGGGCTCAGATCCCACACAAGGACACCCCAGAGTGTCACCCAGGAGCTCAGAGCCCACACAGGGGCACCCCAGGGTGTCACCCAGGGGCTCAGATCCCACACAAGGACACCCCAGAGTGTCACCCAGGAGCTCAGAGCCCACACAGGGGCACCCCAGGGTGTCACACGATGCTCACAAGGTCACAAGGAAGCAAATATGGCCCCTGACACCCGGGACACCAGCACAGACCAGTAACACCGGTATCCCCCCACGAGGCCCAGGCACGCCCCTCAAGCCCCTCCCCCCCGGCCGCCCCTCCCCCACCTGGTTGGCCTCCATCCATCTCGCCGCCTCCTGCACGTGGTGGAACTCGACGAAGGCGAAGCCGCGGCTCTGACCTGGAACGGGCGGGGGGTTGGGGGGGCACCCAGGGACCCCCTGGGTGGGGAAGGGCCCCCCTGGGTGCTCCCAGGACCCCACAGGGTGGGGATGGGCACCCCTGGAATCCCCTGGGTTGGGTTTGGGTGATCCTGGGACCCCTCTGGGACCCCCAAGGAAACCTGGGAGCTCCTACAGACCCCTCTGAGCCCCCTCAAGAGTCTGGACACCCCTGGGTGCCCCCTGGGAAGGGCTCAGCATCCCTGAGCGCCCCTGGGGAAGGGTCTGGCGCCTCTGGGGAAGGGTCTGGCACCCCTGGGTGCCCCTAGGACTGAAGATAGGCACCCCCATGTGCCCCCAGCTTGGGTTTGGCACCCCTGAGTGCCCCCTCTGTGTAGCACAGCACCCCCGGGTGCTCCTGGAAGGGCTCCAGCACCCCTGGGTGCCCCTTGGGTGTAGAGATGGCACCCCTGGGTGCCCCTGGGGAAGTGATGGGCACCCCTGGGTGGCCCTCAAATGTGGTGCAGCACCCCTGGGTGCCCCTAGACGTGGGACCAGCACCCCTGGGTGCTCCTGAAGAAGGGACTGGCACCCCTGAGTGCCCCTGGGGAACAGGACCAGCACCCCTGGGTGCTCCTAGAGACAAGATGGGCACCCCTGGGTGCTCCCTAAGGATAAGATTAGCACCCCTGGGTGCCCCTGGGGACTTGATGGGCACCCCTGGGTGTCCCCCAAGTCCAGATCAGCACCCCTGGGTGCTCCTAGAAATGAGACTGGCACCCCTGGGTGCCCCTGGGGAACAGGACTGGCACCCCTGGGTGCCACCTGGGAGAGGACGGGCACCCCTGGGTGCCCCTTAAGTATGGCACAGCACCCCTGGGTGCTCCTTGAAAGGGACAGGCACCTCTGGGTGCCCCTGAGGATGGGACTGGCACCCCTGGGTGCCCCCTAAGGCTGGCAAAAGCACCCCTGGGTGCCCCTGGGAAACAGGACCAGCACCCCTGGGTGCTCCTAGAGAGGGGACAGGCACCCCTGGGTGCCCCTGGGAACAGGATCAGCAGCTCTGATACCCCCTGAGCCTGGTGCCACACCCCTGGGAGTCCCTAGAAACAAGCCTGGCACCCTGGGTGCCCCCTAAGCCTAACACAAGCACATCTGGGAAACAGAAACAGAACCCCTGGACGCTCCTAAAAATGGGACAAGAATCCCTGGGTGCCTCTGGGGATACAACCAGCCCCCCTGGGTGCCCCCCAGCATGGGCAGGGCATGAACCCAACCCCCTCTGAGGGATCCAAGTGTCTGGGTGCCCCCCCCCCCCCCACACCCCAAAGGGGATCCAGGTGCCCACCCCTCCCCCAGAGCAGGGCACAGATGTGCAGAGAAGGGCCCAGGTATGCAGAGAAGGGCCCAGATGTGCAGAACGAACCCAGGTGAGACTCACCTGAGGACTTGTTGCGCATCAGCCGCACCTCGCGAGGCTGCACCCCCTGGGCCTGGAGCTGTGCACGGATCTGGGGGGACACGGGGCGGACACGGAGGGACACACGGACAGAACCACATCAGGAGGAACACGGGGGGACTACAAACACCCCAAAACTTGCCCAGCTCCCACCCAAGAGACCCCAGTGTGTCTCCAGGGGGTTCCCAGATTGTCTCCACCATGAACTGTCAGTTCTGTGGGGGTGTGGCCTAAAGGAAAGAGGGTGTGGCTTTCTGGGGTAGAGCTGAATTTGGGGGGGGGCCAGGGGGAGGGGCACTGCCAACCCTTCCCAGGGCCCTCTATGGACACTCAGGAGCTGCTGGCACAGAGCCCTGGTGGGATTTGAAGGGACACTGTCCTCGCAAGGGCAGGGCTCAGAGGGTGGGCCCAGGCTGGATTGGGGTGGGGCTCAGTGGGGAGGGGGCGGGGCCAGTGAAAACACCTCATACATAGGGCACGGCTATTAAGAAAGGAGCAGGGTCACTCTCAATGGGAGTGAGGCTCAACGAGTTGGGATGGGACCATCCCTGGCAGAGAGTGGAGCCATCCCAAGTATGGGGCACAGTCATCTATGGCACAAGGTGGGGCCATCCATGTATGGGGCGGGTCCATGCTGGGTGGGGGCAGGGCCATCCTGGGCTGTGGGCGGGGCTGCTGTGGGGGCAGGGTGGGGCCGTGGTGGGGGCTGGGGGCTCACATCGTTCTCGGTGGCCGCCTGGGGCAGCATCCTGAGCATGACGATGGTGCTGGCACGCGGCTCCTCCTCGGGGCCCTCCCGGTAATCCTGGTCCCGGTAGTCGCTGTCGGCGCCGAAGGGCAGCGCTGGAGCCGCGGGGGGGTCCCGGGGAGGGTCTCGCTTCCGGGGGGGCTCCGCAGCCTCGTAGGACGCCTGTGGGAGAGGGAGGTGTTGGGGGGGTCCCAGCACCCACCGCAGGGTGACCCAACACCCCCCTCAGGGTTTGACACTCACCTGCGGGGGGGTCCCGGGGGCAGGGGGCCCCTCTGGGGGTCCCCCATAGCCCCGATAATCCATGTCACGATAGTCGTGGTCCCTCTGGGTGCGGGATCCATCCTCGGGGGGGGGTGGGGCCCCCCCGTAACGCCCCGTCCGGTCCCCACGGCCACCCCTGTGGAGAGGAGTGGGGTCAGGGGGTACCGAGGTCCTCTCTGGCCTTGAAGGTCTCCAATGATTGTCCCCACATCTCACCCCCAGGAACCCAAATGGCCCCTTGGTGGTGCTCAGTGAAATCACCCCCCATTAGAGGTCACCAAATACCCCCCATAGGTGACCAAATGTCCCCATATGTGTCCCCTGTGGGGTCCCCAAAGGTCCCCTCCCACCCAAAGTCCCCAGTGTCACTTTACCCCCTACGAAGTCTCCAAAATATCACATTTTCCTCCGTGGAGAGTCCGCAAGTGTCCTCTGAGAGCTCCCCAAATGTTCCCCCCCCCCAGGTCCTCGGTTTTGGGGTCCCCTGGGGCCCCCCTACCTGCGCTCGTACTCCATGGCACTGACACCTGTAGGGGCGGCAAGTGGTGAGACTGGAAGGGACTGGGAACGGAAAGCTGGGGTGGTCACTGGAAGAGCCTGGGTTTAACTGGAAAAGATCTGAATGAACCAGTGACGTACTGGGACGGACTGAGAAGAGACGGTTCTGTGACAAACTGGGAAGCGTCGAGGGGCCGACTGCGAGGGAAATGGGATGAATTGGGAGTCACTGAGACCTGCACAGCAGAACAGCTGGGGAAGGAGCCCCCGTGATGCCCCGCCCCATCATTAGCATACAACGCGCGCTCAGCCCTGGGTCCCATCCCCTCCTCATCAGCGCGGGGGGCCCCGGTCAGCCCCACCCCTCCCGGTATTCCCGGCCTTGCCGGTTAACCCCACCCCACCCGATAAGACACGCCCCTCCCGGTCAGCCCCGCCCCTCCCGGTAATCCCGGCCCTGCCGGTCATTCCTGCCCCTCTCCGGTCATGCCTGCCTCTCCCAGTAATCCCGCCCCTCCCGGTCCTCCCCGCTCCTCCCGCTCGGCCCCGCCCAACCAAGCCGCCCGGACCTGCCCGCACGGCGCCGCCGCCGCCGCTCCCGAGCGCCAAAATGGCGGCGCCGCTCCCACTCGGCCTGGTCCGGCCCGCGTGCCCGCCCCCTCCGCCCTTTCTATTGGTCGCGATGTCCGCCCATCTTCATCTCTCGCTTCGCCATTGGTCGTCGCGCCGGGGGGGCGGGGTCTGCCCAGAAAGGGCAGGGCGGTGCGACAGTGGCAGGCTGTGATTGGCTCCGCGGCGCGGGGGGCGGGGCGCTGCGAGGGGGCGCCGTCCCGATTAGGCGACGTGAGCGGAAAAGGCGGGGCGGAGCGCGGCGAAGATGGCGGCGCTGGCGCGGGCGCTGCGGGCGCTGCGAGCGCTGCCCGGCGGGGCCCGGGGGCCGCGCCACGGGGCCGACCGGGGCCCTGGCGCTGCCGCGGCCGCTCGGCGCTGACCCGCACGAGGAGGAGCCAATGATGGCGGCGCAGAAGAAGGTGGGCGGGGGCAAGCCAAGGGCAAACCGTGAAGGATGGGGCTTTGGGGAATGGGGGCGTGGCCTCACAAGGGGGAGTCCAGGGGGTGGGGCTTGGGAACAGGCGGGGTTTCCATGACAGCGGGTGGGTTGGGAGGGGCGTGGCTTCGTCGAGTGGGCGGGGTTCAGAGGGCGGTGCTTTGTATGGGGCGGAACCACGCGCTGGGGGCGGGGCTTTGAGGGGCTCATTGATGGGCAAAGGTTCTGGGCGGAGCTTGTTGCCTTAGGGGCGGGGCCTGGTATTGGGGGCGGGGCTTCGGAGCGGCGGGGGCCAGGGCTGGGTGGGGAGGGGGGCCACACCTGGGGGTCCGTGACAGGGAACCAGGGTGGGGGGGACACATCTAGGGGGGTTTCTGGGAGGGGCTCAAGGACAGGCCCCTCATTATCCCCCATCCGCAGAACCCCGACTATCACGGGTTCTCAGCCGACCCCGACGCTGACGTGCTGAACATGCACGCGGTGTTCTTTACCGGGGTTTCTGTCGCCATCGTTCTCGGCTCCGTGTTCCTGCACTACCTGCCCGACTACGGGTCTGTCAGGGGGCCCTGGGAAACCCCCCTGGGCTGAAGGGGGTAGGGGGTGGCCCCAGCCGGGGGGGGAGACTTATAGGGAGTGGGGGGGGCTTCCAGATCCACTATTGGGGTCTACAGGAGCCCGTGGTGGGGTGTACGGGGCTTCTGGGGGGTCTTAGAGTGTCTATTGGGGTCTGTGGGTGTAGGGGGCTCTTGGTGGGTCTTGGGCTGTCTATTGGGGTCTGTAGGGCCCAGGGGCATTCAATAGGAGCCTGTTGGGGGATTTGGGGATCCCTGAGAGCCTCTCTGGAGCCCACGGTGGTCCTTTGTGAATCCCTTGGCGTTTTCTGGTCTGTTGGGCCCCTGGCAGCCCTTGGGGGGTCTATAGGAGCCCATGGGGGACCCTAAGCCATATGGGAAGCTATATGATACCCTGGGGACCTACGGGGTGTCATGGGAGGCTGGGGCGGATCTGTGGGTGGGAGGGTATGGGGGGCTACAGAGCCCTGTGGGAGGGTATGGGGGGCTGTAAGGATCTATAGGGCTCTGTGGGAGGGAGTTGGACACGGGGAGGGTGGATTTGGGATCCCCAGACACGTGGATCCCTGGGTTTGGGGGTTCCCTGGCAGGGGCTGCCCCCCATTGCTGTCCCCTCCCCCCAGGTTGATGGAGTGGGCCCGGCGCGAGGCCGAGATCCAGGTGCGGGAGCGGGAGCGGCTGGGGCTGCCCCTGCTCACCTCCAACTACTACGACCCCGCACGGCTCTCCCTGCCCCCCCCGGAGTGACCTGGACCACTCCGAGTCTCCGCGGTCCCCCCTGGGGGGCCGGGGCGTTCCCACTGTCGGTCTGTGAATAAAGCGCTGGGTTTCATCATGTCTCGGTCTTTTATTTTTGGGGGAGGGAAAAGGGGGGGGGGGGCGCCAAGATGGGATTGTGTCTCCTGGCTGCTCTCACGGTGCCGTTACGTCATCAGCGTGCGACATCACGTGTTCCTGATATGGCTTCTCCCGGGCCCCCGACCTCTCCCATGTACCCCTGTGGCCCCTCCCACGGGCCCCTATAGACCCCCACGGGCCCCTAGAGCCGTTCACCCTACAGCCCCCCCCAGAGCTCCCCGTAACTCCCGAATGAGGCCCTACGGATCTCCGAGGTTCCCCACACCCCTCTCGGTCCCCCCAGGGTCCTGGAACCCCTCAGGTCCCCCATAGGACGCTATGTGACCCCCCCGCCAGCCCCTCCACAACCCCATGTGGCTCTGCAGACCCTCTCAGACCCCTGGACCGCTCTGGATGTTCCTGCATTATCTCAGGGACGCCCCCTTACCCCGCCATAGTCCCCTGTAATTTGCTCTATTCTCTTTATAAACTTCTGTAGGTTTTTTAATCTATAGTTCGCCATATACGCTCCGTAGGCCCCTATAGGCCCTGGTAAGCTTCCATTACACACCACAAACCCCCTTTAGGTTCCTAAGTCGCCCCTGTAGATCCCCCATGGGTCCCTCCGCCCCCCACCCCCCTGTGCCTCCCATAGCCCCCCGTCCCGGCCGCGCTGCCCCCCGTGTCCCTCCTGGGCCGCCGTCGGGGCTGCGCGCGCCGCGCTGTGTCACGAGGCCACGCCCCCTAAATCCGTATGCGGGAAGGGCGGGGCCTCCGCATCCGGGCCCTACGGCGGGAAGGGGCGTGGCCAGCGAGGGCGCGCCCACCCAATCCGCGCGCCGGGCGAGGGCGGGGGGCGAGGGGGGCGGGCGGTGGCGGGAGGCAACGGCCAATGGGCGCGCGGTACCAGGCGGCGGCAGCCAATGGGGCGGTGCGGGGGGCGTGGCCGGGCGCACGCAGGGAGGGGGCGGTGGGTGGCAGCGGCCGCGGCCGCCATCTTGTCGCGGAGGAGCCGAGCGGAGCGGGCGGGACCCGGCGGCGGGGCCTGGACAGCGACATTGGTGCGGCCCCCGCGGGGCACAGGGGGGGCTCCGGGGGGCGCCCGAGGACGGGGGAGGCGCGGGGGGGCCTTCTCGGGGCGCACGGGGCCGGCACCGGGCGGGGGGACCCCGGGCCGGGCCTGAGAGGAGGCGCTGAGGGGGGGCCGGGGGGTCTCCGAGGTGAAACCGCCCCCCCGCAGGGATCCTGGGACGGGAACCGACCCGGGACTGGGACCCCTCTCTCGGGGACCCCGGGGGCTGGGAAAGGCCCTCGGCGATGGGAACTCCCGCAATGGAACCCCCGGAACTGGGACCCCCCGGTTAATGGGGAACCCCTGCAATGGAACCTCCCCCAGTGATGGGACCCCAGGACCGGGACCCGCACCGGGACCCTCATTTCTTGGAGCCCCCGGTGCCCGGGTCCGGGGGGTGCTGGCGGTGTGACCTGGTGTCCCCTCCTGTCCCTCAGTGCCACTGTCCCTGTTCCCCAGTGTCTTCCTCCATTCCTCAGTGTCACCCAGAGTCCCCCTTGCACCCGTGCATCCCTCGTTGTCACGCAGTGTCACCGTATTCATCCCTGGTGTCACTTGATGTCACCTGCCGTCCCACCTGGTGTCCCCACCCCTGACTCCATGTCACCCTGTCTGTCCTTAGTGTCACTTAATGTCACCTTTGATCCCGTGGTATCACCTGGTGCCACCTCCCATGACCCAGCGTCACCTGGTATCACCCAGCATCACCCTGTCCATCTCTAGTGTCACTTGGTGTCACCCTGTCCATCCTGTGGTGTCAACTGATGTTACTCTGCATCGCCCTCCCCATCCAGTGTCACCTGGTGCCACCCCACATCTCCCAGCATCACTCCTTGTTCCTGCTGTCATCCCGTGTGCCCCCTGTCCCACTCATTGCCCCCCCACATGTCACCCACCCCTGACAGTGTCACCCGACATCCCCACAGACATCACTTCTGGCCCCCAGAGCATCCCTCCAAGTGTTCCCCTGTCCCTGGCTGCCTCCTGTCCCCAGATGTCCAGCTCCCTGCTCTCCCTCCTCCTGTCCTCATGTGACTCCTGCCCCCTTGCTTTCCCTGTGACCCCAGCTGACCCCTGGTTGTCCCTTGTCCCCAGATGTCCAGCTCCCTGATGTCCCTCTGCCCAGCTAACCCTGTTTGTGTCCTATCCCCTGATGTCCACCTCCGCAGTGTCCCTGTAACCCCGTCCCTGTCCCCGTTTGTCACTCCCATCCCTGTTTGTCCCCGTCCCCAGATGTCCAGCTCCCCAGTGTCCCTGTGACCCCAGCTGACCCTGTTTGTCCCCATCCCCAGATGTCCAGCTCCCCGCTGTCGAAGAAGCGCCGCATCTCCGGGTCTGAGCCACCGACGGGCTCCAGCCACGCCCCCGCCCCCGCCGTGTCCCCCAGCGTCACCCCCACCAACGTGAGTGTCGCCTGATGGGACCGTGCAACCCACAGAGGCCCTGGCACCTTCTGGGGGGCCTGTCTGTCGCCCCGTGGGAGACCGGCACTTTTTCTGCTCTCACTGTCACCTCTGAGGTGCTCGGAGCTGCTCCAGGTTACATGGTGTCTCCTGGACGTGGCCTGTGGTCACTTGGTATCACCTGGGTGTCCTTATGTGTTCTGGGGCTGACGTGTGTCCCTTATCAGGGGCGATGTCACCGAGCAGCGGTGACACAATCTCTCACCCCTGGTGTCACCCCTGGGGGGTCCTGCTCCTGATCCCGGGGCGACACAGCCCCGGTGTCCCCTGGGTGTCCTCCCGGTGATGCCTCTGTCCCTCCTGTCCCCAGGGAATGGCGAAGAACGGGGCCGAGGCCGAGATCGATGAGGGGCTCTACTCCCGCCAGCTGTGAGTGATGGGGGGCTTGAGGGGGTTTGGGTATCCCTGGAGGGATTCGGGGGCTCCCACCTGCCTGGGTCCTTCCCAAGGGGTTTTGGCATCCCCATGGATTGGGGGGGCTTCCTGTAGGCTTGAACGGGGTCCTTATGGACTTGGGAGGTGGTTCCTGTAGGTTTGGGGTTCCTTATAGAGTTGGGGATTAGTCCCCATGGATTGAGGGAGAATTGTGTGGGCTGGGGAGTCCCTACAGGTTTGGGGGGGCCCTGGACACTTGGGACCATCCCAGGTGCCTTCAGCTGTTCCTGTGGCATTGAGGGGCCCTGTGAGGATCAGGGGGTCCTGTGAAGACTGAGGGGGCCCCGTGAGGATTGAGGGGGCCCTGTGAGGATTTGGGGGGCACTGTGGGGATTCAGGGGTACCCGTGAGGATTGGGGTCCCCCGTCCCAGGTACGTGCTGGGCCACGAGGCCATGAAGCGCATGCAGACCTCCAACGTGCTGGTGTCGGGGCTGCGGGGGCTCGGCGTGGAGGTGGCCAAGAACCTGGTGCTGGGGGGCGTCAAGTCTGTCACCCTGCATGACCCCCACCCCGCGACCTGGACAGACCTCGCCTCCCAGGTAAGTCCTCTGGGCAGGTAACAGCGCCTGGGCAGGTAACACCCCCTAGTACAGGTAACAGTGCCGGGGCAGATAACACCCCCCAGGGCAAGTAACCCCCCCAAGTGCAGGTAATACTCTTTGGGCAGGTAACACCCCCCAGGGCAGGTAGCACCCCCTGGGCAGGTAACACCCCCTGGGCAGGTAACTCCTCCACCTCATCCCCTGGCCCAACCCCCCTCCTAGCTGAGTCCCATCTGGGGTAATTCATTTGGCGGAGAGAGTAAATAGTCTCCACGTTTGTTTTGGGGTGGGGTCAGGTTCCTTTGGGCCATAAGTATTTCCAGGAATATAAATACCTCACTTGGGTTTTGGATATTGCCTGTGGTCCTTGGATATTTTCCGTGGGTTTTAGCTGCTCTCTGGGTACCTGAACACCCCCCAAGGAGAATAAATCCCCCACAATTGCTCCATTTGGGTTGTTAAACTCGCCCTGGATTCAGGGGTGGGGGGTCCCTGGGTGCTTGGGGAGGTTGGGGGGGTTGTGAGTTGCTGGGGCTCCCCTGATCCCCCTTTTTCCTCTTGAGTTCTGCATGAAGGAGGAGAAGGTGGAGGTGTTTGGGGGTGCTGGGCCCCCCCTGATTCCCCTTTGCCCCCCCAGTTCTACCTGCGGGAGGAGGACGTGGGGCAGAGCCGGGCGGAGGCGACGCTGCCGCGCCTGGCGGAGCTCAACTCCTACGTGGCCGTGACCAGCACGCGGGAGCCTCTGTCCCAGGAGCTGCTGGCGCCCTTCCAGGTACCCCAGCCAGGTGTGCCCCCCCCGCAGGGGGCAGGTGTAGCCCCCCCAGACAGATGTGTCCCCCCCTTCCCCCAGGGACCAGGTGTACCCCCCCCGGGCCACCTGTACCCACCTGGGGGTGCCTGTACCCCCAAACCCCCCTGATAACCATGTCAAGGAGATCATCCCCCCACCCCAGGTAGGTGCCCCAGGTGACACAGGTGACCCTTGTTCCCCCACAGGTGGTGGTCCTGACCAACTCCCCCCTGGAGGAGCAGCTCTGGGTCGGAGACTTCTGCCACAGCCACGACATCAAGCTGGTGGTGGCCGACACGCGCGGGCTCTTCGGGTGAGGGGGCCGGGGGGTTCTTGGGGACTGGGGCCTCTTCAGGTGAAGGGGGGTTGGGAGGGCTCTTCAGGGGATTCCTGAACACTGAGCTTCCTTTTTTGGGTCTCCCACTGACCCTCCCCTTGCAGGCAGCTGTTCTGTGACTTTGGGGACGACATGGTGGTGACAGACCCCAATGGGGAGCAGCCCCTCAGCGCCATGGTCTCCATGGTGACCAAGGTACGGGGTCACCTGAGCACCCCGTGTGTGTCCTCCCCCTTCCCAAGGGTACCCTGGGGGGTTCCTGCATGTCAGGGTCCCCTCAGCACCCCCTGTGTGTCCTCCCCCTTCCCAAGGGTACCCTGGGGGGTTCCTGCGTGTCAGGGTCCCCTCAGCACCCACTGTGTCCCCCCAGGGGTGCCCCGGGGAGGTGACGTGTCTGGACGAGGCGCGTCACGGCTTCGAGACGGGTGACTTTGTCACCTTCACCGAGGTGGAGGGGATGGAGGAGCTGAACCGCTGCGGCCCCGTCGAGATCCGCGTCCTCGGTGAGCCCTGGGGCTTTGTGATGACAACCCTGGTTATCTGGGGCTGTTCTAGGGGGTGTCTGACACACCTGGTGCCCTTTTTGGGGGTCTCCTGGATGTCAAGGTCCCTTTTTGGGGTGCCCTGGAGCGGGGGTGCCCTGGTGACACCCCTCCCCCAGGGCCGTACACCTTCAGCATCGGGGACACCAGCGGGTTCGGGGACTACGTGCAGGGGGGCATCGTCACCCAGGTCAAGATGCCCAAGCACATCCACTTCGTGAGTGGCACTGGGAGCTCTGGGGGGCACTGGGAGGGTTCTGGAAGGCAGGGAGGGGCAATGGGAGAGATGGGGAGGATTGACAGGAGTTTGGGGGAATCTGGGAGCACTGGAAGGGGGCAGGGTTGTATCGTGGGGCACTGGGGGAGATTGGGGAGCACTGGGAGAGGTGGAAGGTTGTGGGGAGGGCGATGGGACATACTGGGGGTGTGACAAGAAGAATTTATGAGGGAATTAGCTAGACATGGGTTTACAGTGGGCGTCACTGGTGTTCACCTGTACCTGTCTCGCTGCCCACGAGCGGCTGTGAGGAGGCGCTGGGGAGTCACTGGGTTGTACTGGGGGCACTGGCACATTCAGCTATTGCTGTCCCAAAAGTGGCTGTGGGAGGCACTGGGGGGTCACTGGGATACACTGGGGGCAGTGACCCTCACCTGTCCTTGTCCCTGTCACTGTCCCAGAAGCGGTTCCGGGATGCTCTGGCTGAGCCGGAGATGATGGTGATGGATTTCGGGAAGGTCGAGAGACCCGCAATGATGCACTGGGGGTGGCAGGGGCTGCACCACTTCATGTGCCAGCACGGCCGCCCCCCCCGGCCCCGCCACCAGGTGGGGACATGGGGGGACAGTGGGGTGGGGGACGTTGAGGGTCTTGGGGATGTGGAGGCTACCAGGCCCTACCCCAACGTGACCACCCCTGTGGCCCATCTCCAGGTGCTGGGAACACTGGGGACGCTGAGGGTGTTGGGGACACGGAGGGTACTATGGCTTTGCCCACATTTGAGGTTGTCAGAGCTATTGGCGGCTTGAAAGGACACAGGGAGCATGGAGTCATCAGGTCCTGCACCAGCAGAGACCCCCACCATGGTCCTGCCACCATTTGGGGACACTGGGGCCATTGGGGGTGTCAGGGACACTCTGGAGGTTTTTGGGACACTGTGGGGACCATTGAGGCCATAGAGACCACCAGCCCTTTCACCCCCACCACCACTGCTGGTCGTGGCCCCTTGGTGGCATCCCCAGCTCTGTGTGCCTCCCCAACGCCATGTGTGTGTCCCCCAATGCCATGGGGGTGTCTGTGTGTCTCAGGGTGACGCGGCCGAGGTGGTGGCCCTGGCCCGGGAAGTGGCTGCGGGGGCAGAGCTGGACGAGGAGCTGGTGCGGGAATTGGCCTTCCAGGCCACCGGGGACCTGGCTCCTGTCAACGCCTTCATCGGGGGCCTGGCGGCTCAGGAGGTCATGAAGGTACCGCACTTGGGCCCCTGGGAACCCCCAGCCCCCCGTGTCCCCCCGGTGTCCTTGTCCTGTCCCTGATGTGTCTCTCCGGAGCTCCTGCCTCGTCCCTGACGCGTCCCCGGGGTCCCTGCGCTGTCCCTGCACAGGCCGTGTCAGGGAAGTTCACGCCCATCACTCAGTGGCTTTACTTCGACGCGCTGGAGTGTTTGCCCGAGGAGAACCGCGACTCGCTGCTCACCGAGGAGCAGTGCCGGCCGGTGAGGGGCTGGGGCACCCCTGGGTGGGGCACCCCCGGGGGTGTCTCCTCGGTGGGATGTTGGTTATTGAATGTTTGTTGGAGAAGACCCATTCGTCACCTTGTTGGGGACACCCTTTTTGGGGACACCCATGAGCGGGTACCTCGATGGGGTTGGGGTGGCCCCTGAGCCCCCGTGGGTGGCTGTGCGTTGAGGACCCCTTTGCTGTACCCCCTTGGGGACACCTATGGGCAGGTGTCACCCCTGGGCCCTGTGGTGGCTCTGTGGCCCCAGGGGTGTCCCCTGGAGGTGGCCCAGCCGGGTGACCCTGGTGTCACATCATCCACAGCGCAACAGCCGCTATGACGGGCAGATCGCCGTGTTCGGGGCGGAGCTGCAGGCCAAGCTGGGCGCCCAGAAGTACTTTGTGGTCAGTGTCCCCAACTGTCCCCAGAGTCCACAGCAATCTATTTTTTGTTTTGTTTCACGTCCTTCAGATGTCACAAAATGTCCTCCTATGACTCTGCTAAGCACCGCCGCTCCCACCCGCTTGTCCGCAGCCCTCCTGGGTCATTTTGGGTCATGTTCCCAGGTGTCCCCATGTGTCTTTGGCGGTGTCTTGATTGTCTTTGAGAATCCCTAAAGTGTTCCCTGGTGTTTTCACAGGTTTTACTCTGGTGTTCAGTGTTCCCAAAATGTTCCCATTTCCTTTCAAGTGTCTTCCAAGTGTCCCTGTATATCCCATGAGTGTCCCCAACTGTTCCCTCAGCCCCATCTGTTCCTACCCACATGTCCCCAACCCCCTGACCCACCTCGGGTTCTGTCCCCACATGTCCCCCCATGTCCCTGGCAGGTGGGGGCGGGGGCCATTGGTTGTGAGCTGCTCAAGAACTTTGCAATGGTGGGGCTGGGCTGCGGCCCCGACGGCAGCGTCACCGTCACCGACATGGACACCATCGAGAAGTCCAACCTCAACCGCCAGTTCCTGTTTCGGCCCTGGGACGTCACGGTGAGGGGCCGAACGGGGAGTGGGTGGGGCCTCAAGGGGTGGGAACGTCCATAGGGTTGGTTGACTTGGCCAACAGGCATTACCTGAAGGTGGGCGGTGATTGGAGGGGCCTAAGGAAGGAGTCGGGGTGGAGGATGAGTAGGTAGAGGCAGTGGTGGGACTTGGGTAACCACCACCAAGGTGCTGCCATTGAGTTGCTCAATGTCAGCTCAGTGTTAGTCAGCGGTTGGGTGGAGTTTCCTGGATGTGTCATGGCACTGGCAGAGGCACAGGGAGGTGTGGCTCAGGAGGGTGTGTCCTGGAGGGGGGTGCCTTCACCGGCTCTGTGTCCCCCCCACAGAAGCTGAAGTCGGAACGGGCGGCGGCGGCGGCGCGGGAGATGAACCCGGCGCTGCGCGTGAGCAGCCGCACCGACCGCGTGGGGCCCGACACCGAGCGCGTCTACGACGACGACTTCTTCGAGGGGCTGGACGGCGTCGCCAACGCCCTGGACAACGTGGACGCCCGTAAGCGGGGCCTGGGGGGCTCGGGGAACATCCTTTGGGGGCTGCAGGGGGCTCTGGGGGTCCTTAGGGGTCTGGAGAGACCCTTGCAGGTGTATAAGGAACGGCCTTTTCTGGAGCTGCTCCTGGGGCCTGGCACCACTTGGGATGTCCTATATCCAGGGGATGCCCCGTGGCTGTGGGGTGCCCCATAGCCCCCAGATGTGTCTCCAGCTGACCCCAGGTCCCGGCAGGGCTGTACATGGACCGGCGCTGTGTGTACTACCGGAAGCCGCTGCTGGAGTCGGGCACGTTGGGCACGAAGGGCAACGTGCAGGTGGTGATCCCGTTCCTGAGTGAGTCGTACAGCTCCAGCCAGGACCCCCCCCGAGAAGGCCATTCCCATCTGCACCCTCAAGAACTTCCCCAACGCCATCGAGCACACACTCCAGGTGTGTCCAGGTGTGCCAAGCACCTACCAGGGGTGTCCAGGTGTGCCGGATACCTGGTGCCCCATGAGGGGTCCACAGGTGCCAGGGTCCTGTTTTAGGGGGGCCTCAGATGTCTGCGTCCCCCGTGGGGGATTCCCAGATACCTGGATCCTGTTTGAGGGGTCCCAGGTACTGGGGTCCTATTTTGGGGAGTGCCAGGGTCCCTGTTTTGGGGGGTCCCAGGCACCAGGGTCCCCCCAGTGACAGCCCCTCCCCTGCAGTGGGCACGTGACGAATTCGAGGGGCTCTTCAAGCAACCAGCTGAGAACGTCAACCAGTACCTGATGTGAGTGTGGGGGAGAGGGGGCACCCCCAAAGCCCCCATGAATCCCCTCCATGTGTCCTGCATCTCTCACATGCAGCACCCATATAGTCCCATGCCCATCCCCCATACCCCATGGCCCCCCATTACCCCCATTTCTTCTGGGGAGTGGACACTACACCTGGGCAGGACCCCTGTACCCCCCATAACCCCCCCATAACTCACCTGTACCCACCATAAACTCTTGTAACCCCCCTGTACCCCCTTTTCCCCCAGGGACTCTAAGTTCCTGGAGCAGACGCTGTACTTTGGCAGCACCCCTGTAACCCCCTGTACCTCCCATAACCCTCCTGTACCCCAATTCCCCTGGGGACCCCAAGTTCCCAGAGCAGACACTGCACCCGGGCAGGACCCCTGTAACCCCCTTGTACCCCGCACGATCCCCGTTTCCCCAGGGACCCCAAGTTCCTGCAGCAGACGGTGCACTTGGCTGGGACCCCTGAACCCCCCATAACCCCTGTGTCCCCCTGTAACCCCCTTGTCCCTCCTTTTCCCAGGGACCCCAAGTTCCTGGAGCGGACGCTGCGCTTGGCGGGGACACAGCCGCTGGAGGTGCTCGAGGCCGTCCAGCGCAGCCTCGTGAGCGACCGGCCCCGGGCCTGGCCCGACTGCGTGGCCTGGGCCTGTCGGCACTGGCACCGCCAGTACAGCAACAACATCCTCCAGCTGCTGCACAACTTCCCCCCGAAACAGGTGGGGGGCTTGGGGGGCACAGGGAGGGGCCCTGGGAGAGGGGAGGGCACCCAAGGGGAGCATCGTTAAAGTCAGTTGGTTTGTTAACCCCTACTTGCCTCGTTCACCTCCTCCCCTGCAGACAACGAACTCGGGGACCCTGTTCTGGTCGGGGCCCAAGCGCTGCCCCCACCCCCTTGTCTTTGACCCCGACAACGTGAGTTGGGCCCTGTGTGGGGAGGGGGGGCCTGTCACCTGGTGGGGGGGCATATCCTTCAGGTGCCATCAGTCCCCATCAGGGGCCATCGATCACCCCTGGGTGTCTTTGGCCATCTTTGGGTTCCACTGTCTTTGAGTGCTCTCTGTCCATTTCCAATGTCACCCCACGTCCCTTGGGGGTGGCCATTGCTCCTGGGAGGTCTCGGTCACTCTTGGGTGGAGGATGTCACCTTTGGGTGATGGACGTCGCTCCTGATGGCTGTTGTTCACCTTTGGGTACTGCCCCGTGGCACTCAGCTAATGCCTCTCACTCTTGAACGTGCCATCTTTGGGTGTCACCTGTCCCCCTTTAGTGTCATCCCATCCCTCTTCGGTTACCCCGCGTCACCTGTGGGTGTCACCCGTCAGCCCTGGGTGCCGCCCACGCCCTGTGGGTGCCCCCTGACCCTGGTGCCCCTCCAGCCCCTGCACCTGGACTACGTGATGGCGGCGGCGAACCTGTTTGCGCAGAGCTACGGCATCGCGGGCTCGCGGGACCGGGCAGCCGTGGCCGAGCTGCTGCGCCACGTGCACGTCCCCCCCTTCACGCCCAAGGCCGGCGTCCGCATCCACGTGTCTGACCAGGAGCTGCAGAGCGCCAACGCCGCCCTGGGTGAGGGGCTGGGGGCCATGGAGGGGCTCAGGGGGGCTGCCAGCACTGCCCTGGGTGAGGGGGACACAGGGGGCTGCCAACGCCGCCCTGGGTGAGGGGCTGGGGAGGCTCGGGGGGCTGGGGAGAGGGGCTGGTGGTTGGATCAGGGCGCTGGGGTAACTGCTGGGGTTGAGGGGTACTTGGAGGGCTGGGAGGGTCCTACACATGTAGTGGGGTCCCACTGGGGTCCTGGGGGTGCCAGGGTCCCACTCGTGTCCCCCCCCCAGACGACGGGCGCCTGGAGGAGCTGAGGGCATCGCTGCCCAGCCCGGAGGAGCTGCCCGGGTTCCGCATGTTCCCCATCGACTTCGAGAAGGTGGGTGCTGCCCCCCCACCCCACAGAGGGCTCACCCCCACCCCTGCGTGCCCCCCAGCCCCGGATGCTCACCCCTTGCCCCCCTGGGTTCCTCCAGGATGACGACACCAACTTCCACATGGATTTCATTGTCGCCGCCTCCAATCTGCGTGCAGAGAACTACGACATCCCCCCGGCCGACCGCCACAAGGTGGGGGCTGGGGAGGGGTCCCAGGGTGTTAATGGGGCTCCTGTGGGTGTTGGGTGGATCCTAACGGGTGCTATGTGGGGTCCTGTGGATGCTGTGGGGGACCTGTTGGTGCTGCAGGAGGTCCTGTAGGTGCCAGGGGGATCACAGGGGTGCTATTGGCGGGTGCCTGGGGTTGTTATGGGGGTTGTGAGTGCTGGGGAGGGCCCTGTGGGTGCTGGGGGGGGTTTTGTGAGGTGTTACCAGAGCTGTTACTGGGTGTGGGTCACACATGGGTGAGTCAAGGGCTCACACGAGGCCTCTTGGGACTGTGGAGCCCTGGGGGGCTGCAGACCCCTGGGGGGGGATCAGTGGGGCCGTTGCCCCCCCGGCCCTACAGGCCCCTCCCGCCCCCAGAGCAAACTGATCGCCGGGAAGATCATCCCAGCCATCGCCACGACAACGGCGGCAGTGGTGGGCCTGGTCTGCCTGGAGCTCTACAAGCTGGTGCAGGGGCACCGCCGGCTCAGCTCCTACAAAAACGCCTTCCTCAACCTGGCACTGCCCTTCGTCACCTTCTCCGAGCCCCTCGCCTGCCCCCGCAACAAGGTGGGGAGAGGGGGTGGAGGGGGTGGGGGGTCACTTCTGGAGGGGATTTGAGGTCTCGGTTGGGCTGAGCTGCTGCCCCACGGCTCCCTGACCCCACAGGGTGGGGGAGAACCTACAGGGGCCCTGACTCACCCCATGGTCTTAGTGACTCCCCAAGACCCCCCATTGCCCCGTGGGTGTTTGTGGCCAGCCGTGGCTCTGTGAGTCAGACCTGCTGACACCCCCCCACATTGGGCTGATCCTTCCCCCCCCCCCATGGCTCTGACCCCCCTGCTGTGCCCCACAGTACTACGACGTGGAGTGGACGCTGTGGGACCGGTTCGAGGTGCAGGGGCTGCAGCCTGACGGGCAGGAGATGACCCTGCGCCAGTTCCTCGCCTACTTCAAGGTGCTGGGAGGGACTGGGGGGACTGGGCAGGGGGCGGGGCAGTCGTGGGTGCCTGTGCCACGCTGAGCCCCCTGCGTGTCCCCCCCCAGAAGGAGCACCAGCTGGAAATTACAATGCTGTCCCAGGGTGTCTCCATGCTGTACTCCTTCTTCATGTCGGCGGCGAAGCTGCGCGAGCGCCATGACCTACCGTAGGGCCAGGGGGCCACGTCCTGGGGAGGGGGACAGGGTCTGGGGAGGGGGACACATCCTGGGGAGAGGGACAGGGTCTGGGGAGGGGGACAGGGTCTGGGGAGGGGACAGGACATGAGGTTTCAGAGACATCCCAGGGGTAGGGACGTATCTTGTGGGAGAGGGACAGGGTACCAAAGAGGAGGACAGATCCCAGGGGTGGGGACAGGCCATGGCTGCATTCCCTCTGGGTGCTGATTCCCAGGACCGGGACCCCCCGACCCCCCTGTGACCCCGCTTTGCCCCCAGGATGACGGAGATCGTGACCCGGGTGTCCAAGAAGAAGCTGGGCCGCCACGTCAAGGCGCTGGTGTTCGAGCTCTGCTGCAACGACAACACTGATGCCGACATCGAGGTGCCCTACGTGCGCTACACCATCCGCTAGGGGACGCCACGCCCTGGCCACGCCCCCACAGACCACACCCCTGCACCCCACCCCTCCCCATAGTCGTTGTTGTGTCGGTCCCGCCCACCGGGGGCAGGGCCTGGGGGCGGGGCGAGGGCCCCGCCCAATAAACATAGACGTTGGCAAAGGGGCTGCTGCTGATTGGGTGGGGCAGAGGCGGGGCCACTGAGGGGTCACATGGGACCAGCATGGCTACCAGGTGACATAGGGTGCACAAAGATGGTGGCACATTGGGAACAGAGGGGACACAGCGCTGGTGGCACCACAACAGCTTTATTGGGGGAGACACGGGGGCCCTGGAGCGGTCCTGTCACGAGGATGGTGACAGCACCGCCACCCACTGCTGGAGCTCAGTGTCACCCACAGGGTCCCTGGGGGCTCCATGTCACCCACGAGTGGGTCTCAGTGTCACCTGCAGCGTCCTCGGGGGATCGGTGTCACCCACAGGCAGGTGCTGTGTCACCTGGGAAGGCTCCGCTTCACCTGGGAAGGGTCAGCACGTTACCTGTGTCCCTGTGGGTCGTGGTGCCACCTGTGCTCCTCTGTGTCCCCCGTGTTACCTGCAGAGCGTCCCTGGTGCTCTCAGTGTCCATGTCACGCAGTCCCCATGTCCCCCGTGGTCACTGTGCCACCCTCAGTGTCCCCTTGGGTCTTGACGTCACCCAGCATCCCCGTGGTCTCGGTGTCCGCTGGGGTTCCTGAGGAGCTGCTGTCCCTGGGGGTGTCTCTGTCCCCTCTCTCTCTGGCCAGGAGCCGTTTCTGCCGCAGGAGGTGCCGGTACCGCGTGGCCACGGCGTCCACGGTGCCCTGGAGCTCGGCCACCTCCACAGCCAGTGTCACCCCTGGGGCCAGGGGGCCAGAGGGGTCACATGGGGTCATGACCTTCAGGCCCTTCCCAGTTTTGGTTGATCCCCTGTTCTTTGGGGACACCCCAGATTTTGGACCCCCACAGTTTGGAGACCCTCGCCCTGCTTTGGGGGACCCCTCTGGTTCAGATCCCCCAGTTCCCACCAGAGTTCAGGGGCCCGCCCAGATCCCCTGTAGTTTTGGGGCCCCCCCCAGTCCCAGGCCCCCATTCTCACCCCTCTGGAAGCTGCCCTGTGCCTGCCGCAGACTGGGGGGCACCAGCACCCCAAACCAGCCCAGGGGGTCTGGGGGGGGCCGGGTGGGGGCCCCGCCTTTCTCTGGGGCTCCCCGGCGCTGCCGCAGCCCTGGGAGAGGGACAAGGTCAGTGACACCCCAGAAAACAACTGAGAATACCCCCAGCACCCCCAGTTCCTCCCCTGCACCCCCAGCATCCCCCCCCAGCACCCATGGGTGATGTCCCCAGGACCCCAAATTCCCTCCCAGCACCCCCAGGGGACCCCCCCCGGGCACCCTCAGTTCCCACATGGTCCTCCAAGGGACCCTAAACCCCCCCGAACTCCCCAGGGACCGCCTCACCCCCCCTCACCGTCACCCCCGTCCTGCTGAGGGTTGGGGTCCTCGGAGTCCCCCCCTGTTCCGAGCACCTCCTCAAAGTGGGGGCGTCCTCCTGGGTCCTGCCTGGGGGTGACACAGGGACATGGTGTCACTGCCACCCCTGGTGTCCCTCTGCCACCACAGAGACCCCCCAGCACCCCCTGACAGCCCCCAACAGCCCCCCGACACCCACCCCGCACCCCCCCATGGGGACATCAGTGTCACCCCTATATCACCTCCCCAAATCAAGGACATCCCTTTGTGTGTCCCCTGGTGTCCCCTCCAGCCCTGTGTCCCTCTGCCAAGTGTCCCCAACATCCCATGTCCTCCCCATGTCCCTGCCACCCTCTGCCATGGTCCCCCTGATGTCCCAGTGTCCCCCCCCCGTCCCTGTGCCCCCACGTCCCTGTGCCCCCCATGTCCCTGCCCCCGTGTCCCCACCTGTGGCTCACACGCACTCGGGGCACCATGGTGGCCCCATATTGCAGGGACGAGACGCGGTGACACCCCAGGGAGTACCGGGTCTGGGCCAGGGATAGCCAGCCCTGGGGGGATAGGGGGGACAGTGGGGACACAGGACAGGGACAGCCAGCCCTGGGGGGACAGGAGGGACACAGGACAGAGGGGACCCGGGAGTGCACATCCCAGTGGTGTGTCCCTGTCTGTCCCCACAGCGGTGTGTCCTGGTGCCGAGTGGCACGACCCCACATATGTCCCCCACAGTGGGTGGTGTCCCCCCAATGTCTCCCCACACCCCCTGTCCCCGCTGTGTCCGCCCGTTCCCCCTGACCTGCCGCAGATGCTCCTCCAGCCGCTCCCGGCGCTCCTGCAGCAGCTCCAGCGCCTCCATCAGCTCCAGCGCCGCCGCGTCCAGGGACAGCGACAGTGACCCTGAGGGGGACACAGGACCCCACATCAACACCGGGAGGACTCCAGGGACCCCCAACCCCCCCGGCCCCTCACTCACCCTCCATGGCCGCCCGCGCCACGGCCTCAGCTCGGGCCCCGCCTCCTCCAATAGCAGCCGCCCCCGGGACGCTTTGGCCAATCAGCGCGCGCGCGGGGCCTGACTGAGGGCCCGCGGCGCTGGGAGGTGACACCGCCCCAGGCGCCATCTTGGGTAAGGGCGCAGCGTTACCCGCCCCAATGGCAGCACCGCGCGCTCCCATTGGCCCGCCGGCGCTCGGCCAATGGGCGGCGGCGGTGCTGGGGGGTGACTCCGGCGCGTGCGGAGCGGAGCGGCCGCGACCATGGTGAGGGGCGAGGGGGCGGTTGGGGGAGGTTCGGGGTTCCGTGTCCCCCCCGTGTCACCCACAGGGTCCCCCGGTGCTCCCATCCCTCTCGTCTCCCCATGTCCCACCCCACTGTCCTGTGTCCCCCCAAACGGGCTCCCCGCACATCCCCCTGTGCCCCTCCCAGTGCCCCCCCAGTGCCCCGCATCCCTCTCATTTCTTCATGTCCCCCCGCCAGTGTCCCCTGTCCCCCAAAACGGGCCCCCCCTACATGCCCGTGTCCTCTCCCTCCACTGTCCCCCCCGGCCCCGTGTCCCCTTCCGCAGTGTCCCCTTACCAACGTCCCCCACCAGTGTCCCCCCACACATCCCCATGTCCCCCTCCCCAGAGTTCCGATATCCCCCCATTGCCCCCCCGGAGTCACCATTGACACCCCCCGTGTCCCGGTGCCCCGCCGGTGTCCCGGTGTCACCACTGACCCCGCCGGTGTGACGGTGACCCCCGTTCCAGCTGCGCCGCCAGGCCCGGGAGCGCCGGGAGTACCTTCAGCGCCGGGCGCGGGAGCAGCAACTGCAGCGGCAGCGGGAGAGGAGGGAGAGCCTGCGGAGGGCACTGGACGGTACCGGGAACCGGGAATGGTCCCCAGGGGGGGTAAAGGGGGGCTGGGAGGCCGTAAAGAGGGGCTGGGAGGGGGCTGGGGGGGTTATAGAGGCTTTGAGAGGAGTTATGTGGGGGGTTGGAGGAGATAAAGTAGGGGATTAAAGAGGGTTTGGGGGCTGTAAAGAAGGGTCAGGAAGCAGAAAAGGGGATTTGGGAGAGGTTAAGGGGGAGTTTGGAGGGGATAAAGAGGAGGTTAAAGGGAGTTTGGGGGGGACCAGAGTGGGGCTAACAGGGGTTTGGGGGGATAAAGGGAACTTGGAGAGGGAAAGGGGGGATTGGGACATTTGAGAGGGTTAAAGATGGGTCAAAGGGGAAGACTGGGGTGCTATGGGGCCAGGGTGGGTTATTTGGGGCTGGGGGGGTATTTGAGGCCAGGAGCATTGAGGGTCCTGTGTGAGCCCCCAGTCTCCCCTCTGTCCCCCAGAGAACCAGCTGCTGCCCACGGAGCTGCGGCGCGAGGCCCTGGCCCTGCAGAAGGAGCTCGAGTTTGACTTCAACACCCCTGGGGGTGAGTGGGACCCCCAGAAAAGGGGGTGAGCAGGACCCTGGAATGGGGAGTGACTTCAACCCCAAAATGTAAGGGGCTGCCTCAAAAGAAGGGTGGACTTTACCCCAGATTAGCCCCGAATTCAGGATCAAATTTGCCCTGTTTTCTCCTAAAATATATGTCGCTTTTTCTTAATGCCCTCACCAAACAAGATTAAACTCACCCCAATGCAAGGAGAGGATTTGGCCAAATTGTCCCAAAATGGGATCAAATCTGCCCCATTTCCCCACGTTGGGCCAAGAACTCCCCACAGGGACCCCAAAATGGGAGTGGATTTTTCCAAATCGCCCCAAAATAGGATCAAATCCGCCCCACCCAAATCCCCCCAGAACTGAGTCAGCAAATCGACCCAAACAGCCCCAAAGGGGCTCAGCTGCCCCCATGTGGGTGTGGCTGTGGCAGGAGGGGGCACAGTCCTTAAACCCCCCACCCCCAGGTGCCACCAGCAGCCAGGATGACGAGTACCGCTGGGCGGGGGTGGAGCCCCCCAAGGTGATGGTGACGACATCGCGGGACCCCAGTGCCCGCCTGCGGCTCTTCGCCAAGGTGGGTGGGGTTGGGGTGGGTGTGTTTAATGAGGGTGTGGTCAGATGCAGTTGGGGTGGGTGTGGTCAAGATAGGTGTGATCAGGATGGGTGTGGTCAGGGTGTGGTGGGTGTCCTCTATTAGGGGTGTAACCTCAGGCAGGGGTGGGGCTTGTTGCTCTACAAAGTGGGTGTGGGTTGGGGCAGTGGGAGGGGCTTGGTTGTCCCCACCCCTTTGGGGGTGGTGCTTCATTTGAGCCAATGATTGTACATGGGAGGTGGAACCTGTTTAGGTGGGTGTGGTCATTTGTGGGCGGGGTCTGTAGGTGGGTGTGGCTCCCTGTCCACAAGTTGGCCTGGAGGTGGGTGTGTCCTTGAAGAAGGGGTGGGGCCCAGAGGTGGGTGTATTCCAATGGGTGTGGCCTACCAATGAGTGTGTCCCCGCTGACCCTGCCCTGCCCCGCCCCAGGAGCTGTGCCTGCTGTTCCCGGGCGCGCGGCGCATGAACCGTGGCCGCGCCGAGCTGGGGGCCCTGGTGGGGGCCTGTCGGGCCGCGGGGGTCACCGACCTGCTGGTGCTGCACGAGACCCGCGGGCGGCCTGGTCAGTGTGGGGGAGGGGCTCACAGCCAAAGGGGGCAGGGCTAATGGGGATATGCTAATGATCATGGACAGGGTTGTGGAGAACAGGGTGTGGCCATGAGGGTGGGCGGGGCCCTGGGGGTCTCCAGTTGAAGGAGTGGGGCTTATGGGAGTGGGCGGGGTTAAGGCACAAGGGGTGGGGCTTTGGCAAAGGTGTCCTGAGGGCAGGGCCACAGGAAGGGGCGGGGCTCCACCTGCCAGGCAGGTGTTTGCTGAGTGGGCGGGGCCAAGGGGGGCAGGGTTCTTGGCATCAGTGGGGTGTGGGCCATTGGGAGGCGTGTCCTGACAAGGCCCCACTCCCAGACGGGCTGACCGTGTCTCACCTGCCCCACGGCCCCACTGCCCACTTCACCCTGAGCGGGGCCGTCCTGCGCCAAGAGGTCGGGGGGCTCGGGGGGGCCCCCCTGGCCGCCCCCCACCTGCTGCTGCTGCGCCTCGACTCCACCCTCGGCAAAAGGGTACGGCCGGGGGGCTCGGGGGCAAAGGGACATGGGGGGGCAAAAGGGACATGGGGGGAAAAAGGAGGTGTGGGGAGGCAATGGGGACAGTGGGGACATGGTGGGGACAAAGAGGACATGGGGGGACAAGGGAGGCCGCAGACTTGGGGGGATGTAGGGATGTGAAAGGACGTGGAGGGGTCTCTGGAGGCATGTTGGTATATGGGGTGATGTGGGGACTTGGCGGGACGTGGGGATGTGACAAGATGTGGGGGGGTTTCTGGAGAGACGTGCGGGATTTTGGAGGAGACACGAGGGGGACATCAGGTGGAGTGGGGGGACATGGGGGAGGACATGGGGACACGGGGCCATTCATGGGGCACCCAGGGGTGTAGTGACCCCATCCCTGTCCCCCCCAGGTGGGGACCATCCTGAAGCACCTGTTCCCCGTGCCCCGCCCCGACAGCCGCCGCGTGGTGACCTTTGCCAATGAGGATGACGTCATCCTCGTGCGGTGGGTGACACGGGGGGGTGATGGGGGGTGGGTCACACTGGGACCGGGACTGGGCCCCCCTTGACCCCCCTGTCCCTGCAGGAACCACGTGTACCGGCGCCGGGGGCGGACGGTGGAGCTGGAGGAGGTGGGACCGCGGTTCCAGCTGCGCCGTGAGTGTCCCCCCATCCCCAACCACTGCCCCCCTTGTCCCCAACAGCCCCACGAGGGTCTCCCCATGTCCCCTGCTGTCCCCAATGCCCTTGTGTCCCCCCCAGCCTACCTGATCCGCCTGGGCACGCTGGAGCAGGGGGATGCAGCTGACGTGGAGTGGCGCTGGCACCCCTACACGGCCACGGCCCCCAAGCGCCACCTGCTCAGCGCCACCTGAGCTCCCCGGACCTGCCCTGGGCCCCCCCAGGCAGCTGGGATCCTCCTGGAAACCTGGCACCACCCAGGCAGCTGGGAGCCTGTTGGATGCCTGGGATCCCCCCCAGGCTCCAGGGCCCCCCTGGGCCCCGCCAGAACCCCCCGGGTGTTTCACACACCTGGGGGTCACAGAATCATTTTTTATTTGTCACAATAAACCGTTTTTGGCTACTTTGAGCTCTGTGGTGATTGGCCGGGCTCTGCTGCAGCCCCTCCTTGGCAGAAGGGGCCCAGGGGTCCGTCCCCCCTTCACACCCGGGACCACTCGGCCGGGGGGTCCCGTGGGCCCTTGGGCTTCCCGATGCGGAAGTTAAACCCTGGGGTTGGGGGAGACAGGGGGACATTGAGGGGGGGCCAGATGCCCCATGTCCCCCCTGAATCCCCTCCTGAACCACCCCCAGACACCAGGGCCCTCCTGAACCCCTCACTCCCCACCCTGGACACCAGGAACTCTCTGAAACGCCCCCAGAGCCACCCAGACACCACAGACCCCCCTGGACCCCCCATGCTCACCGAGGCAGGGGCCGCTCACGGAGTCCCCGGGGGGGGTCACAACCTCGTAGGCGCCGTCAGCGGGGCGGGGGGAGCCTGGGGGGCAGCAGGGGGGTCGTCAGAGCCCATCAGCCTCCCAAGGTGCCCCAGATCCCCCCCGAGCTACCCCACTCACCTGCCGGGGTGGGGGAGGGGCGGTGCACGGGGCTCCCCGGGAGGGAGCACGTGCCCGAGGGGGCGGGGTCTCGCCCGAAGGGGGCGGGGTCTCGTCCCGCGGCCCCGCCCCCCCGGCGCGCCTTGTTGACCACGGCATAGGTGACATCCATGGGGGGGGGCGCGGGGGGCTCGGCCGGCACCGAGACACTCCTGGGAGAGGGAGGGGAGGGTGAGGAAGGGAAGGGACCCCCCGTCCGGGTCTCCCCCAACCCCCAGCAAGGACTCACCTGAGCAGGGGCGGCCGCAGGGCCCGGCGGGCGACGGCGTCCTGGTACAGGGGGGGCTGGGGGGCAGGGGGTCACCTGAGCCTCCCAGTGACGGGGCCTTCCCGAGCTCCTGGGTCACCCCCAAACTCTCTTGGCCCCCTGGCAGCCCTGGTCCCTGCTCTAACTTCCCCTTTCCGGGGGCAGGAAGTGCCGCTCAGCCCTTGTGCTCCCACCCCGCCCCGGATGCCTGAGGCCCCCCCTGAGCCCCCGGGGCCCCCCCCTCAACTCCTGCACTGCCCCCAACCCCTGGGTCCCCATCCGCCCCCCCGGGTCCCCCTCTAACCTGGACCCCCCGGGCCAGGCTGAGATGGGCAGGGGGCGGTGGAGGTGCCATTGAGGTCCTGGGGGGTCCCAGGTGTGCAGGGGATGGAGGGGACCAGGGGGTTTTCTGTCCCCCAGGCTCCGCCCCCGGGTTAAACCCTGCCCCTGGGCTGGACGCAAGCTGGGGGGGCTAAAGCTCCTCTGGAGGGTTCCCTGTGCCACCTTTAGGGGTCCCTATATACCCTGTACCATCTGTGGGGGGCTCTGTGGGGCTTCTTCAGGTCCCTCTGGTGCCTGTAGTGTATTGGGGGGGCTCTATAGACCCTATAGAGCCTCTGTGAATTCGTCTCAGAATTTTGTGAGTCCTTATGGACTCGACAGCTGCTGTGGCTGTGTGAGGTCCCCTAAAGCACCTCTGGGGAGCCTATAGAAGCTCTGGAGGTCCCTACAGCACCTCTGAGGTCCCTGTGGTTCCTACAGGTCAGCTGGGAGGCCCTATAGGCCCTATGGGACCTTGGGGTGGGTCTGTACAGCCCCTGCAGAGCCCCCTGGGGTGTCCCACAGAGCCGGGGAGCCTCTGAGGGGTCTCCTATGGCCCCGCAGACCCCTGGGTGGTGTCCCTATGGCCCCTTTAGGGCCCCTGGGTCCCTCCCCCCCCCACCCGGTCACGCGGCTCTGAGTGCCGCAGCCCCGCCCCCTCGTGACGTCACCGGGGAACCCGCCAAAAGGGCCGCCCCGCCTCAGGCCACGCCCCGCCACCGCTAATTGGCCGCGCCCTCTGCCTCCGCACCGCGCGCGGATTGGCGGGCGCGGGCGACGCGGTGACGTCACGCGGCGCGCGCGGCGCGGCGGCCCCGGAAGCGGCGGCAGCGGCGGCGGGAGCGGGACCGCGGCGGGAGGGTGAGCGCGCGGGGGGGCGGGGCCAGGGGCGGGGCCTGGGACCAGGGCAAGGGGTCCACGGGTGGGGGAGAAACGCACCGGAGGGCGGGGCTGTGATGAGGGGCGGGGCTTGGCGATGGGCGTGGGTTTTAAGCCTCTGTTGGTGGGGCTGTGGTATGGCGGGGGCTTCCTGGGGGCGTGGCCGAGAAGGGGCGCGGCTACGGGACCACTCGGGGGGCGTGTCTTAGAGCGTGTGTGGGCGTGGTCTCGCGGTCGAGGGCGGGGCCAATGAGCTACGTGTGGGCACCACGTGTTCCGGGGTGGGGCTCTGACGGGGGTGTGTGGCTTAGTGCTTAAGGAGGCGTGGCCTGATACCGAGGGGCGTGGCGTGGTGGGAAGACCCCCCCGGGGGCTGGGGATATCGAGGTGGGGGGACGTGGTCAGGGGCGTGGTTAATGTATGTGGGTGTGGCTCGACGAGCCCCGCCCCTTCATCACCCCCCTCCTGCAGGTGCCTCAAGGGCAGCAGCGCCCGGGACCTCCAAGCCCGGGTCCCCTGAGCCCCGCCCCGGTGAGGCCCCTGCAGAGGGGTGGGGCCGCTCAGGATTTTGGGCACTGCCCCAGCGCCCCGTGCCCATCACAGGTGTGGCGGGGACCCACCTGGTGGGGGCAGCAGCCATGGCATCCTTGGGTCATCACCACGGCAGGCAGAAGGAGGAGGACAAGGTACCAGTGGCAGTGACAGCCACGATGTCCCTGTGGGGCCACCCTGGTGAGGAGGAGGAGGTGGCAGCGGCCATGATGTCCCCGGGTTGCCAGCACGGTGGGGAAAAGGACGAGGCAGTGGCACTGATGGCGGTGGCAGCCACAGCGTCCTCAGGGGACGCTGGTGAGGTGACCATTGCAGCAACGTCTCCACGGTGTCACCCCAGTGAGGAGCAGGAGGAGGAAGACGTGGCGGTGACGGCGGCAGTTACGTCCCTGAGGTGTCACCCCAGTGAGGAGCAGGAAGAGGTGACAGCAGCAGAGGCCACACTGGCCCCAGACAGGCGGCACAGCACAGATGAGGACACGGCGGCAGTGACAGTAGTGACGCCCCCAGAGTGTCACCCCAGTGAGGAGCAGGAAGAGATGACAGAAGCAGTGACGTCCTCGGAGTGTCCCCCTGTTGGAGTTGAAGAGGAGGTGACAGTGGGGGTGACATCGTTGGGGCGTCACCCCAGTGAGGAGGAGGAGGTGGGAGCGGTGACATCCCCAGGATGTCCCCCCACTGGGGATGAGGAGGAGGAGGTGACAGCAGCAGTGACATCCCTGGGGTGTTCCCCTGTTGGGGATGAGGAGGAGGAGGAGGAAACGCAGGCCGTGACGTCCCCAGGGTGTGTCCCTGCTGGGGACGAGGAGGAGGAGGTGACAGCAGCAGTGACAGCGGCAGTGGCCACATCAGCCCTGGGTGGGCGGCGCGGGGCGGACGAGGATGTGGCAGCTGCGGGCTGGCGGGCGCGGCGCAAACACGTGTTCGTGCTCAGCGAGGCCGGGAAGCCCATCTACTCCCGGCACGGCAACGAGGAGGCGCTGGCAGCCACCATGGGTGTCATGATGGCCCTTGTGTCCTTCATCCAGAGCGGCGGCAATGCCATCCGCGCCATCTGCTCTGGTACGGCACGGGGGACACAGGGAGGGCAGGACATGGGACCCCCCAAACTCACACAGACCCACCCAGGGTACCCCTGAAACAACCCCACACAAAACAGCTCCCTGAGTACATGCCTGCCAAACACAACAGCACACTCAAAACAACCCCTCTCCTGGGTCCAGCTGAATCCACCAGAACAGCCCCCCCAGGTATAACCAGCCCCCAAAACACACGTTCCCCCCAGCCCTCCTCCTTGGTACAGCCACCACCCAAAAACAACTCCCCCCCTAAAACAACACCTGGCTCCCCCCAAAACAACCATCACCCAAACCTCCCCGGGGTGTCCCCAACCGCATGTCACGCTCTGGGTCCCCTGCCCCCTGATGACCCCCTCCCCTCTCTCCCCCAGAGGACCGTACGCTGGTGTTCGAGCAGCGGGGGCCGCTGCTGCTGGTGTCGGTGTCTCGCACGCGGCAGTCGGCGGCGCAGCTGCGGCGGGAGCTGGCGTTCGTGCATGAGCAGATCCTGTCGCTGCTGACGCGCGGGGGCATCGCCCGCGTCTTCGCGCGGCGCCGCGGCTTTGACCTGCGCCGGCTGCTGGCAGGCGCCGAGGCCGTGCTGGACCGGCTGCTCGGCGGGGCTGCGGCGGACGGGCGGCTGCTCCTGGGGGCCGCGCGCTGCCTGCCCCTGCCCGGGGGGCTGCGCCGGGCCGTGTCCGGGGCCCTGCGCCGTGCCGCCGCCGCCGCCCGCCCCGCGCCCGCCCTGGCCGTGCTGGCAGCCCACGGGCGCCTGGTGACGGCGGCACGGCAGCGGGCGCTGGCCGAGGGCGGGCGGCTCTGTGCCAGCGACCTGCACCTGCTCCTCAACCTGCTGGGCGGCGGGGCGGGTGCGGGCGAGGTGTGGACCCCCGTGTGCCTGCCCCGCTTCAACCCCGACGGCTACTTCTACGCGTACGCAGCGCGGCTGGGCGAGGAGGAGGAGGAGGGCGTGACGCTGATCCTGCTGTCCACGGAGCGCGAGGGCTTCTACGCGGCGGCCGCGTGCCGGCGGCAGCTGGAGGACACGCTGCGGGTGCAGGGCTGGCTGGCGGAGCTCGGCGCGGCCGTGCAGGGGGGCGCGGGGTACGGCCCCTCCCGCGCCGGCGCCCCCGAGCTCCGGCACTTCCTCTACAAGCCCTTGGAGGGGCCCGAGGAGATGCAGCAACTGCCGCAGTTCACCAGGTGTGCGGGGAGGGGAAAACACCCCAGAACCGGGGGGCTGGGGGTGTCCCTGGTGTTCACCTCATGCCCACGTTCCCCCCCTCTCTTCCCCCCCTCTCACTGGCTGCAGCCCCGAGCTGGAGGAGCCCTACACCAGCGAGGAGGAGCAGCACCGGCTCTTCGACCTGTACCACTACCTACACAGCCGCGTGCACAGCCCCCAGCGGCCCCTGCGCCTGCTCTACCACGTGGCCGAGAAGGAAACGCTCCTGGCCTGGGTGAGCTGCAGGGGAGGAGCTGTCAGCAGGTTCCAGAGTTAAGAGGGGTGCTCACAGTCAGCAGGTTCCAGAGTTAACAGACAGCATTCACTCACAGTTCTCTCAGCAGGTTCCAGGGTTACTGAAGTTGTGGGTGTGTGGCACAGTCATCAGATCCCACAGTTAACAGGAAGTGCACATTTGTGCTGCCATGAGTGGGTTCCAGAGTTAATGGGGGTTGCTCTCTGTGACCACTCTTGATAGTTTCCAGAGTTAATGGGTGCTCACTGTCGGTGCTGTCCGTAGGACCCAGAGTTAGCAGGTGCTCACTGGCACTGCTATCAGTAGGTCCCAGAGTTAACAGGCGCGGGTTCCCACAGGTGACCAGCAAATTCGAGCTGTACAGCTGCTTCAGCCCACTGGTGACGAAGGCAGGAGCCATCGCGGTGCTGACCAAGCTGCTGCGCTGGCTCAAGAAGGAGGAGGACTGGCTGTTCATCCGCTACCCGGCGCCGTTCTGCGCTGCGCCCGCGCGCCCCGAGGGGGCCGAGCCCGAGGGCTGACAATAAACACTGAGACCACGGGGAAGAGTCCTGAGTCGGGGGGACAGGGGGGACACGTCCTGAGGGGTGAGGGGAGGGGGGAGAGGGAACATGAACAGGAGTGAGAGGGGACAGAGAAGGGGGAAAAGGGAACACAAAATGGGGGGTACATCAGACAGAAAATGGTGGGAACACCTGAAAGAAAAGGTAGGTAAGAACTTACAGAATAGAGGGAAAATGGGACAGAAAAGAGAGGGAAAGGGGGACAGAAAATGGTGGGAAAATGTGTGAGAAAATGGCAGGAAAGGCTAAAAGAAGTGACAAGAAATGGAGGGCAATAAGGGACCAAAGAGATGGGAAAGGGGACAAGAAATGGAGGGAAAAGGGGACAGAAAAGAGGGAAGAGAAAAAGCTGGAAAAAGTGACTGGGAGTGAAAAAGGGAAAGAAAATGGTGACTGGAAGGGACAGGGCTGGGAAAGGGCACAGAAAGGTGAGAGGAAATGGACAGAAAATGGTGGGAAAACATTAGGGGAAAAATGTGGGGGACAGGGTGGGAAAATGTGACGAAAAAGGCAGGAAAACATGACAAAAAAGGGTGGGAAATCATGAGAAAACATGAGGGAAAAGGCCGGAAAACATGAGGGGGAAAGGCAGGAAAATGTGAGGGAGAAAGGCGGGAAAACATGAAGGGAAAAAGGAGGGAAAGCGTGACAAAAGATGCAAGAAAACTTGAGGAGAAAAGGGGAAAATATGAGGGGGAAAAAGGCGGGAAAACATGAGGGGAAAAAGGCGGGAAAACGTGAGGGGGAAAAGGCGGGAAAACGTGAGGGGGAAAAGGCGGGAAAATGTGAGGGAAAGGGAGGTGAGGAGCTGAAAAAGCTGCAGAAGGTGAGAGGAAATGGGGGACAAAAAGGGACAAAGTGGAGGGACAGGAAAGAGAAAAGGGGTGAAAAAGGACCAGAAAGAGGGGGGAGGTGACAGAAAATGGGGGCAAGAGGGGACAGAACCGGAGAGAGAAAGGGGGGACAGAGACAGAAGGAGCAGAAGAGGCAGAAATTGGAGGAAGGAGGTGACAGAAATGGGGAGAACGGGGAGAAAAGAGGGAAAAGGGAAGCAGAGGGAGGGATGAGGGTCAGAAACAGTGAAACGTGACAGAAAACGGGGCTGAGGGTGGGCAAGGGGGGACGAAGAGGGGGACAGCCCAGCACCCGCTGCCATCATCCCCTGTGTCCCCACTGTGCCCCCACCAAAGGCCCCCATGTTCCCCAATGTCCTCTCCATGTCCCTGTGTCGCCCTGTGCCCCCCCATGTTCCCCAATGTCCCCTCCATGTCCCTGTGTCCCCCAGTGCCCCCCCATATCCCCCAGTGTCCCCCCAGGCTGCAGCGATGGACGTGGACCCGCCCAGTGAGGAGCTCTGTGGCCGGGACTCCCCGAGACCCCCGTGTGTTCCCGTGTCCCCCCGCCCCAGGGACAAGGGGTTCCAGAGTGTTCCGGAGGGACACGTTGTCCCCACGTCCCACCCAGTTTCCCCCCCAGGTCCCCCTGGGGGGGTCCCACGGCTTGAGATGCTGCTGAAACGGATTCACAGCCTGCAGAGCGGTGAGTGGGGGGACCGCCATGTCCCTGTGTCCCTGTGTCTCCCCATGTCCCTCTGTCCATCCCAGCATGTCCCACAGCCCGTCGGACCATGGAGAAGGAGCTGGAGGAGGCACAAAACCGCAGGGAGGGGCTGCGTCAGGACCTGGAGCAGCGTGAGTCACACGAGGGGGACACTGAGGGGTCTGGGGAGTCACTGAGGTCTGAGGGGGACACTGAGAGGTCTGGGAGGGTCACTTAGGGGCCTGGGGGTGTCACTGAGGGCTCTGGGGGGGGACACAGAGGGCTCTGGGGGTCCCTCATCCCAGCTGACCCACCCTCTCCTCCCCACAGTGAAGCAGCGCAAGGCAGCACTGGAGGGCGTCTGGCAGCAGGTGCAGGGTGAGGCCGGGGGGACTCAGGGCCTTTGGGGTGGCTCAGGCCTTGACCCCCCCAAGCCCCCCCTTGATTCTCCCTGATGCCTGTGAAACTCCTGACCCCTCCCAGACCCTTCAACCCCTGTGATCCCCCAGACCCCCCAAATACCCCTAATCCTTGTGTCTCCCTGACTCCCTTGATCCTCCTCTGGGATTCCCCCAATCCTGTGACACCTCCTGACCCCTGTTGCCCCCTGGCCCCCCCAGACTCTCTGCGGGCAGTGCGGCTGCACAGGCAGGAGGTGGAGGCCGAAGGTCAGAGGTGAGTGGGGGGACCTGGACACCTGTGACCCCCTGACTCCACCTTTGCCCACATGACCTCTGACCCCCCCAACCACACCTGGTGCCCCCACAGGCACCGGGGGCTCTGCCTGGAGCGGCAGCAGGGCCTGGAGGGGGCAGAGGAACAGCGGGAACAGCTCCGGCACCTGCGCCGGGAATGCAGGTGGGTCTGGGGGGACACAGGTGGGTGTGTGAGGGGGACACAGGTGGGTGTGGGGACACAGGGGGGTGTGGAGGGACATAGGTGGGTCTGGGGACACAGGTGGGTCTGGCGGGGACACGGGTGTGGGGGGGACACATGTAGGTGTGGGGGGACACAGGTGGGTTTGGAAGGGGCACAAGTGGGTGGGGGGGAAACAGGTGGGTCTGAGGGACACAGATGGGTTTGGGGACACAGATGGGTTTGGGAGGGGCATAGGTGGGTGTGGGGGGACACAGGTCTGTCTGGGAGGGACACAGGTGGGTGTGGGGGGACATAGGTGGATCTGGGGGACACAGGTGTGTCTGGGGGACACAGGTGGGTCTAGGGGGGACACAGGTGGGTGTGGGAGGGATACAAGTGGGTGTGAGGGGGACGTAGGTGGGGCCTTGGGGGACACAGGTGGGTGTGGGGGGACACATGAGGTTCTGAGGGGGACACAGGTGGGTGTGGGGGGACACAGGTGGGTCTGGGGACACAGGTTGGTGTGGGGACACAGGTTGGGGGGGGGTACAGGTGGGCTGGCAGCTGTACCAGGTGACCTACACAGGTCACATAATCCCTGTGTCACCCCTGTGTGTTACAACCCTCAGGAGGGAGTTCTGGCAGCAGCTCGATGCCATCATAGACGAGCACAAGCGCCTGCGCGACATGCACGTGAGGCCTGGGGTGTCCCCTCCCACACCTGGGGGGCCACACACACACCTGGGGGAGCCACACACACACCTGTGCCCCCCCCGCAGGCCCCGGCCCACCTGGAGGCTGAACTGGTGCGACTGGAGAGCACAAAGGAGAAGCTGCTGAGCCTGGGTGAGACCCCAACACCTGAGTGACCCCCTGGACTCCTGAGCCCCCCAGACCCCTCGGGCTGACCCACCTCCCCTTCCCCCCCCCCCCAGAGCGGTGCCTGATGGAGATTGAGGAGCAGGTGGGCCCAGAGGCCCCTGTGGTCACGTGAGTGCCCAGCCCCGCCCCCACACCTGGCCCCACCCCCACACCTGCCCTGCCCCACACCTGGCTCCCCCCTGCCCCCCACCCCTGCAGGCGATTGGTGGAGCAGGAGCAGGAGGAGGCACAGCAGCAGCTGGAGATGCAGCTGGGCCTGCGGGATCAGGAGCTGCAGCGACGGGACAGGTATGTGACCCTACCTGGGACAGGTGTGTGACCCCACCTGGAACAGGTGTGGCCCTGACACCTGGGCCTCCTGGGTCCACGCCTACATCTGGCCCTGCCCCCCAGGCTGGCAGAGGAGCTGAAGCAGCTGCAGCTGCCCGGGGAGGCTCTGGAGTGACAGGAGAGGAGACAGGAGGGACCCGCGGGACACTTGGGTACCTGTGTGGCAACTGTGTGTCACCTGTGGCACCTGTGAGGCGCCTGTGTGGTACCTACAGGACACCTGTGTCACCTGTGTGCCACTTGTGTGTCACCTGTGGCACCTGTGTGGCACCTGTGTTACCAGCGTGTCACCTCTGTGCCATCTGTGTGGCACCCACAGGACACCTGTGTCACCTGCATGTCAACTGTGAGGCACCCATGTGACACCTGTGTCAGCTGCATGTCACCTGTGTGTCACCTGTGTCCCCCCATGTCCTCGTGTCCCCTCAATCCCTCCTTGTCCCTGCCATGTCCCTCATATCCCGATGTCCTTCCACGTCCCCCCCACGTCCCCAATGTCCCCAACATCCCCCACCGTGTCCCTCCATGTCCCTCCATGTCTCCTCATGTCACTATGTCCCCATTTCCCCCATGTCCCCAGTGCCCTCATGTCCCCAATGCCCCCTTGTCCCCCAGTGTCCCCCCATGTCCCCAGTACCCCCCATGTCCCCCAATAAACGTCCCCCGCATCACCGCCGCCTTTCACGTGTCTCTTTGGGGTCCCGCGGGGGGAGGCCCGCAGGTAACACTTCCCCCAACATGGCGTCCCCCGGCGGCCGCCACCATTGCCCGCCATGGCCGCTGCCATGTTGGATGTGGGCACGCCCTCAATCGGAAGCGGAAGTTGGTCACGCCCCTCGCTTCCGGCGGCGGCGGGCCTGGCCCGGAGGGTCCCTCGGTGGCGCTGGCGGCGGCGGCGGCGGCGGCGGCGATGGTGGGGGGGGCGGGGGCCTTGGGGGGGTTAGGAAGGTCTTTGGGGGGCTGGAGAGGGTTGGGGGCTGGGGGTCCGGAGGGGTCTGTGGGGGGCCCGGTGACACCCGGCCGTGACCCGACGGCCCCCACCATTGCCCACCCCCAGGACAGCGAGTTCTCGGACGCGGAGGCGGCGCCGGGCGGGGAGGAGAACGCACCGGTTTATTGCGTGTGCAGGAAGCCCGACATCAACTGTTTTATGATGTGAGGGGGGAACGGGGGGGCCCGATATAACTGCTTCGTGACGTGAGGGGGGAGTGTGGGAATGGGGGGGCTTGAGGGATCCCCAAATGCTTCGTGATGGGGAGGAGAAACGAGGGGATCCCAACATCAACTGCTTTGTGATACGGGGAGGAAATGGGGGTCCAACTGCTTCACGATGGGAGGGGGAGTGAGGGGTTCTATGAGGGGGCTGGGGGGGCTCTGTAGGGCCGTGGACTCCAGGGGGGCCGGAGGGGGGAGGGCTCAGGGCCGGGGGGGAGAGCAGATACCTCTGAGGGTGGGAGTTGGGGGGCTCCGCGGGTCTGTTGAGTGGATCCCTTGAAAGGGGGCAGTGAGGGCTCCTTTGGGGTGGAGGGGATGGAGGGACCCTTGAAATGGGGGGGCGTGGAGGGACCTCTGGGGGGTTCCCCAGCTGAGGGTCTCGGTGTGTGTGTCCCCCAGCGGATGTGACAACTGCAACGAGTGGTTCCATGGGGACTGTATCAACATCACCGAGCGCATGGCCAAGGCCATCCGGGAGTGGTACTGCCGCCAGTGCCGCGGTGAGGGGGCCGGGGGGGCATCTGGGGCTGGCACTGCCACCAGTGCCGTGGTGAGGGGACCGGGGGGGCTTTGGGGGATCCAGGGGGACCCTCCATGAGTGGTACTGCTGCCAGTCCCACGGTGAGGGGAGTTTGAAGGGACTGAGAAGCTGATTTGGGGGGTCAATGGGGAGGCTCGGAGGGGGGTACTGGGGGGTCCTGGACACCTGGATACCTTTTGGAGGGAGGGGCAGCTATTGAGGTCCATTCTGGGAAGTCCTTGATCTCGGGGTCCTGGTTGGCGGGGTCTGGGCTTAGATTTGGAGGGGGAAATGGGGGTCCCTGACATCAGGGCCCCTCAGTGAGGGGTGACAGCAGCAGAGGGGGAGCTGGGGGTGACTGAAGGGTCCCCCTGACCCCCCTTTGTCCCCCCTCTTTCCAGAGAAGGACCCATCCCTGGAGATCCGGTACCGGCACAAGAAATGGCGGGAGAAGGAGCACGAGGGGGCCAAGGGGCAGGAGCTGGAGCAGGGCCGGGTGGCCAAGGTGGGCTTGGGGGGTCCTGGGGATGGCCCTGGGGCCAGGCCACCAAGGTGGGGGGGGACCTTGTGGTGTGGAGGCGCCCGGACTGCCCCAGTCCCTTAAGATGGGGATTTGGGGGTTCCCTATATGTGGTGGTTTGGGGGATGTTTGGGTGCCCCCTGGACCTCTGAGCCCCTTCCAGGTACCTGGGTGGGTTTTGAGGGTTTTGGGGGGTGTGACCCCCCCAGATGAAGAGCTCGGCCCGCACGTGTGGGGAGTGCGAGGCGGGGGCGTCCCTGGGTGTCCCTGGGTGTGATTTGGGGTGTCTGACCCCCCCCGGCCCCCCAGATCAAGCGCTCAGCCCGCATGTGTGGGGAGTGCGAGGCCTGCCGGCGCCCCGAGGACTGCGGGCAGTGCGATTTCTGCCGGGACATGAAGAAGTTCGGGGGCCCCAACAAGATCCGCCAGAAGTGTCGCCTGCGGCAGTGCCAGCTGCGGGCCCGGGTGAGCGGGGCTTGGCATGGGCCTGGTGTGTGCTTGGCGTGTCCTTCGTGTGTCCTCAGCATGTTCTCAGTGTGCCCAGCGGGTGCTTGGTGTGGGGCGAGCACTTCAGGTGGGGCCAGTGTGTGCTGGGCATGTGTGTAACGTGTCTTTAGCGTGTGCTTGGTGTGCTTGTTGCATGGCTGAAGCGTGTGCTCGGTGTGACCTTAGTTTGGTGCTGGTCTGATGTTGGTGTGACCTCGGTGTGTGCTTGGCGTGGTCATGTGTTTTACGGGGTCAGTGTGTGCGTGACGTGTGCTGAGCGTGGCCTCGGCGTGGGGTGAGTCCTTCCCATGTTGTCTGTGTGTGCTTGGCGTGTGTTTGGTGTGTGCTCAGTGTCTGTGGGGTTTGGGGGTCCTGGGGGGGATGTTGGAGGGGGTTGGGGTGGCTCCAGTGTGTCCCCAGCGTGTCCCCGGCGTGGTTCCCTGTCACTGTGTCTCTGACGTGTCCCTGTGTCACCCGCTCCCGTGTCTCCATGTCACCTCGTCCCGTGTCCCTGACGTGTCCCCAACGTGTCCCGTGTCCCTGTGTCACCTTATCCCACGTCCCTGACGTGTTCCATGTCCCTCTGCCACCCTGTCCCGTGTCCCTGACGTGTCCCCACTGTGTCCCCACAGGAGTCCTACAAGTACTTCCCCACCTCGGTGAGTCACTGGGGCCCTGGGGCTGGGGGGGGTCTGGGTGGGAGGGGGACAGGCTGGGGGATGGGGGGTTGGGGTGCCCCAAAATCCGGGATCCCCCTGGGGTGAGGGGGGTCTCGTGGGTCCCCAGGCTGGGGGTAGTGTGGGGGGGGTCCCTGGGGTGGGGGTGCTGGTGCCCGGGTAGGTGCTGACCCCCCCAGCTGGTGTGAGGGGGTGCTGTGGGAGGGTCCCAGGGGGTCTGTTGTGGTGTTGACCCCCCCCAGCTGATAAGGGTGTGCCTTTGGAGGGGTCTGAGGGGGCCCGGGGGGTCCCTGGCAGTGCTGACCCCCATCGAGCTGACAGGGGGGTCCTGGAGGTGCCATCAGGGTGTCCCAGGGATGCCATGGGGGGTCGCTGGTGGTGCTGAACCCCCCCCCAGCTGATAAGGGGTCCCGGGGGTACCATGGGGGGTCCCGGGGGTGCCATGGGGGGGTCCTGGGGGTCCCTGGTGGTGCTGAACCCCCACAGCTGATAAGGGGCTCTTTGGGGGTCCTGGGAGTGCCATGGGGGGGTGCCGGGGGGGGTCCTGGGGGTCCCTGGCGGTGCTGACCCCCCCCCAGCTGGCGCGGGGGCGCGAGGGGGACCTGGAGCTCCTGAAGGCGCAGCTGGGGCCGGGGCCCCCCGAGAGCCTCTCGGACGAGGAGCTGCCCCTCGACCCCCGGCTCTACCAGGAGCTCTGCGCCGGCGCCTTCGACGAGCACGGCCTGGTGAGCCCCCAAACTCACCCCCAGGCACCCTGAACTGACCCCCAGGCACCCTGAACCGCCCCTGGCACCTCAAACTGACCCCTGGGTGCCACTGCCACCCCAAACTGCCTCCCAACCACCCCAAACTGGCTCCCCAGGCACCCCAAACTGACCTCCCAGGTGCCCTGGACTGCCCCTGGCACCCTGAAACCCCATGGCACCCCAAACTACCCCCTGGGCACCCCCAACTGCCCCCTGGGTGCCCTGAACTGCCCCTGGGCACCCCTAAACTGCCCCCCCCCGGCACCCACAACTGTCCCCCAGGCACCCCAAATGCCCTCCCAGGCACCCCAAGCCCCTCCCCAGCATGTTCAACATGTTGAGGCCCCATTCTTAAGCACAAACATCCACTGAGGCGGGTTTGGGGTAGGGGGCTTGGCGTTGTGGGGGACTTTATGTGTCGGGGCAGGTTGGAGCATGTTGGGGCAGAGGGAGAGACGTTTGAACCCAGTTTAAACGTGTCAGAGCATGTTACAAGTGTGGTCGGGCCCCCTGAAGTCTTTAGGTGTGTTTATGCACGTCAGGACGTGTGTTAAGCGTCTCTCAGCATCCCAAACCACGCTTAAACACGTTTGGGCAGGTGGGGGGTTAAACGTGGTCACAGGTAAAGGTGTTCTCGGGGGGCTGGGACACCCTGGGCTGGGCTCTGGCGTGTTCAGGCCCACGGGAGCACGTCTAAGGCAGGGTTTGCGTGTCAAGCCCTGGTTTTGTGTGTCGGGGGGGATTTTGGGTGTCGGGGGTGCCCTGAGCATGTCAGGATGTGTTGGTGCACCCGCTGTGTTCTCAGTCCATGTCGGGGCATGTTGGGATGTGTCTCCCCACGTGTCCCTGTGCTGGGCCATACTCTGGATGTGACCAGGCATGTCCTGGCGTGTCAGAGAGTCGCTGTGCCCCCATGTCAGGGCATGTCCTGGCATGTTGGGGCGTGTCCTGCATGTCCTTGCATGTCCCCACATGGGCCGTGCTCTGGGGCGTGTCAGGGCATGTTTGGGCATGTCCTGGCGCGTCCTGGCACGTCCCCCCCGTGCCCCTCCGTGTCCCTGTGCCCGCCCTGACGTGTCCCCGGTCCCACACAGCCCTGGCTCAGCGACGCCGAGGACGCCCCGTTCCTCGACCCCGTCCTGCGCAAACGCGCCGTGAAGGTCAAACATGTCAAACGCCGCGAGAAGAAGTCGGACAAGAAGGTGGGGGGCACTGGGGGCAACTGGGAGGGCTCTGGAGAGAGGCTGGTGGGCACTGGGAGGGCTCCTGGGAGGTGCGGGGGGTCCTTAAGGCTTACGGGGAGGCTACTGAAAGGGGCACCAGGAGCCTCCAGGAGGGCTCTGGGTGGTTGCTGGGTGGTCGCTGGGCTATGACTGGTGGTTACTGGTGCTAACTGGTGGTCACTGGTGCAGAAGGAGGAGCGGTACAAGCGGCACCGGCAGCGCGCCCGGCACCGGGAGCGCCGGGGACACCCCGAACGCGCTGACGCCCGGGACCCCGCGGGGCTGGGCCAGTGCCTGGGGCCCGGCTGCACCCGCCCTGCCCGCCCCCCCTCCAAGTACTGCAGCGAGGCCTGTGGCATCAAACTGGCTGCCAAGTGAGTACCTACTAGTACAGACCAGTACAGACTGGTATAGGCCGGTACAGACCAGTACAAACTAGTATGGATAGGTACAGACCAGTACAAACCAGTACAGATAGGTAAAGACCATTACAAACCAGTACAGATAGGTGCAGATCAATACAAACCGGTACAGACCAGTACAAACCATTACAGATAAGTACAGAGCAGTACAAACCAGTACAGATAGGTACAGACCAGTGCAAACCAGTACAGATAGGTGCAGATTAATACAAACCAGTACAGATAAATACAGACCAGTACAAACCAGTACAGATAAGTACTGGGAGGTACAGACCACTAATGACACGTATAGACCCGTATAAACTTGTACCAACAATCAACAACCTGTGTAGGTTGACAGAAACCGGTACGGACCAGTACAGATTGCTGCAGGTGATTACAGACCAGTATAAACTGGTGTGGACCAGTAGCGACCTGTATAGACCAGTATAAACTAGTACAGACCAGTAACAAGCTGTATGGGCTGATACAAACCAGTACAGACCAGGCCAGGACAGAGCAGAGCTCCTCTGGATCCAGGGGGCCAGTTCCCCCCGGTGCTTCCTCCCCAGGTCCCAGCTGGCCCAGTGAGATCCCATCCCCAGGATCCTGGGATGGATCCCACACCCATTCCCAGGGTGGATCCCACACTCAATCCCGGAGTGCCCGTTAACCCCATCCCACCCATTCCCAGCCGGATCTACGAGATCCTGCCTCAGGGGTCCAGCAGTGGATCCCAGAGATCCCGGGGGTTCTGAGGTGCCTGTTAACCCCCCCCCCCCCATTCCCAGCCGGATCTACGAGATCCTGCCGCAGCGGATCCAGCAGTGGCAGCAGAGCCCGTGCGTGGCCGAGGAACACGGGAAGCGGCTCCTGGAGCGGATCCGGCGGGAGCAGCACCAGGCGCGGCTGCGGCTGCAGGAGATGGAGCGGCGCTTCCACGAGCTCGAGGGGCTCATCGCCCGCGCCAAGGGGCACCCGCCCCGCGAGGACGAGGAGGTGGAGACCCCCCAAAACCCCCCAGGACCCCCCTGGGATCCCCCAAACACCCCCTGAATTCCAAAACCCCCCGGGACCCCCAAACCCCTCCCACGAGCTCGAGGGGCTCATCGCCCGTGCCGAGGGGCACCCACCCCACAAGGACAAGGGGGGGGGACCCCCAAAGTCCCCCTGAACCCCAAAACCCCCCAGGATCCCCAAACCCCTTCCATGAGCTCAAGGGGCACCTGCCCCTCCATGGATGAGGAGATGGGGGCACCCAGGGACCACCAAACCTCCCCAGGGACCCCTGAACACCAACACACATCTCCTGGAGGCTTGGAGACCCCCCAAACCCTTTAACCCCCCATCCTGGGTCCTCCCTGGTCCCCCCCCCGGGTTCTCCATGGACACTTGGGTCACCCCCAAACCCGTTAACCCCTGGTGGTCCTTGAGCCCCTTAACCCTGAGTGTCCCCCCAATCCCTGTGTCCCCCTAATCCCTGTGGATGCCCTCTGAGCCCCCTGTGTCCCCCCAGAGCACAGAGGGGGACAGTGAGGACACAGACCTGCAGATCTTCTGTGTCTCCTGCGGCCACCCCATCAACCCCAAGGTGGCCCTGCGGCACATGGAGCGCTGCTACGCCAAGGTATCCTGGGATCTGGGGGTCTGGGGGATCCCTGGGCTCTAGGGGGGAGCCTGGGGGAGCCACAGCAACCTCTGGGCTCCTGTGGGTTCCTGGGATCTGTGGGATCAACCATGGGACCTGTGGGATCCATGGGATATACGGGACCCTGGGAGCTCCATGGGCTCTTGGGGGACCCTTTGGGAGCCTCCCAGGATCAGCATCACCCCTGGATCCTGCAGAGGCCACAGGGATCCTGTTCTTGGGCTCTGGAGGGGCTTTTGGGGACGGTGGGGGACCCGTGGGGACCCAACGGAGGAGTCTCGGGGGGCCTCTGTAGGGGTCACGGTGTCCCCTGGGGGGGCTGTAGGGACCTGCTTGGCAGCTGGGGAACCATGGGGACCTCATGGAGGGTCTCCAGGAAGGCTGGGGGGCCACAGGGACCCTGCTTGGGGGACTCTGGGTGAGTTCTCCAGGGGCTGTGGGTCCCTGTAAGGGCTGGGGTTTCCCCTGGGGGTCCATAGGGCCCCAGGGGGTCTCGGGGGTCCCATCTCTGCACCCCCCTGACCCCTCCACTCTGTTGCAGTACGAGAGCCAAACGTCCTTCGGGTCCATGTACCCCACCCGCATCGAGGGGTGAGTGGGGAGGGGAGGGGGAGGAAGGGGAGGGGGGTTCCAGGCCCCTGGGCAGGTGAAGGGCAGTTATGGCTGCCTGGAGGGGTTTTCCCCAGACACCCTGTGTGCCCCCCTGTCACCCTGTGTCCCCCCCCAGGGCCACCCGCCTGTTCTGCGATGTTTACAACCCCCAGAGCAAAACCTACTGCAAGAGGCTGCAGGTGCTGTGCCCGGAGCACTCCCGGGACCCCAAGGTGGGTGTGGGGGGCAAAGGGGGCTGAGGGGGGGCTGGTGATGTGCCCGGAACACTCTCGGGACCCCAAGGTGGGCACAGGGGTTGGGGGGGACAGCTGCCCCCGTGGATGCCCCCATGGGTACTATAGGGCACATCTATGGATGCCCCTGGGACCCCCAGCACCTCATTGACCCCACTGCCCCCCAGGTGCCCATGGATGAGGGGTGTGGGTGTCCCTAATGTCCCCAGTGTCCCCCGTGTCCCTGTGCCCCCCAGGTGCCCATGGATGAGAGGTGTGGGTGTCCCCAATGTCCCTGTGCCCCCCAGGTGCCCGCGGATGAGGTGTGTGGGTGTCCCCTGGTCCGGGACGTGTTCGAGCTGACGGGCGATTTCTGCCGCGTCCCCAAGCGCAAGTGCCACCGTCACTACTGCTGGGAGAAGCTGCGCCGCGCCGAGGTGGACCTGGAGCGTGTCCGTGTGGTGGGTGTCACCTGGGGGGCAGGAGGGGCCCCACGGTGTCCCCTGGATCCCACACTCCACACTGATGTCCTTCACAATGTGCTCGTGTCCCCAAGGCAGTCCCTGTGTCACCACGTTCCCACGTGTGGCCCCTTGTCACTGGTTCTGTCCCCACGTCCCCCAGACTGTCCCCACGCTGTCCTCTGTCCCTGACCCTGACTCCGTGCTGTTTCCAGTCCCCAGTGGTACAAGCTGTCCCTGACCCTGACCCTGGCAGTGTCCCCTCTGCCCCCCCAGTGTTAGAGGTTGTCCCTGTCGCTGTCACTGTCCCTGGCAATGTCCCTTTCCCCCCCAGTGGTACAAGCTGGACGAGCTGTTCGAGCAGGAGCGCAATGTCCGGGCGGCCATGACGAACCGCGCGGGGCTCCTGGCGCTGATGCTGCACCAGACGATCCAGCACGACCCGCTGACCACGGACCTGCGCTCGGAGCGCTGACGGGACCCCCACAGCCCCCACCCCCCAGGCCTGGGCCCTCCCCCCCACAATAAATCGGGTGTAAAAACCGTGTTTGGAGGTGTCTGTGGGGCTGGGGGTGTTAATGGGGCTGGGGGCCCTATAGGGTGGGGGAGCCCTTAGAGCGCTGGAGGGTTCCTGGAGGGCAAGGGGGGCAGGGGCAGCATCCCGGGGATGGGCTGGGAAGGATCTCTGGGGGTGTTGGGGAGGAGGGTCGTCCCTGTGGGGGGTTTGGGGGGGTCTTTGGAAATTCTGTACGGCTCAGGAACCCCTGAGAGTTCTTGGGGATTCTGTAGGGCTGGGGGGGGTCCCTGTTGGGTTCCTTGGGGGTTCTGTGGGACTCGGGGGTCCCTGGGGGGTGTTTGGGGGGCCCCTGGGGGGGGTCCCTGAGGGGCCGAGTGGAACCGTCGCGGTTCATTAGCATAGCCACGCCCATAACGGGTAATCAATAGTGTGGCTCCGCCCCCCTTTCCCACATCACGTGACCCGCGCGCGGCTTTTTCGAGGGGCGGGGCTGGGTTTCTCGTTTCATGTGATCGCTTCATTTGCATAGCCCCGCCCCACACGCGACCCTGGCCGTTTGGTCACATGCCCCCACGGGGTCACGTGTGCCATGGGTCACGTGCCCACGCCAGTCTGCGGGGGTGCCTCGCCCCGCCCCTCCAGTTTCTCCTCCCCTTTTCCATTGGCCGCCGCGGCCTCACGTGACCAGCTGATTTCACCCCCCAGCCTTTTCCCTCGCGGCGCTTCCGCTTCCGGCGCCAGGCCCCGCCCCCACGCGGCCGCGAGGAGGAGGAGGCGGAGGAGGAAGAACCGGAACAGCTGCGACAGCGGGGGGGGATGGGAACGGTGAGAGGGGAGTGTGCGGGGAAGGGTGCGGGGAGAGAGGGGGGTGTGAGGCGATGGGATCGGGGAGGGGGGAACCGAGGTGTGTGGGGGCGTAGGTGAGTGTGAGGGGGGGGGCACAGGGGGCTGAGAAGGGGGGGTTTACGTTGGGGGGGAACGGGAAGGGGAAGACGAGGCCGTGAGCGGGGCGGGGGGAGCGATTTGTGAGAGTTTTCTGAGGGGAGGGGCGGTTTAGGGGGTGATTTTGGGGGGAGAGGGGGCGTGAGACGGACAGGGAGGTTTTGAGGTGTTTTTAAGGGGGAGGGGCGGGGAGGGGGAGTTCGGGTGGGAGGGGGCGTGGCGGGGGGGCTGTGAAGGGAAGGGGGGTTGTGGGGAAGTATTTTGGGGGGGCGGGTTGGCGGGTGTTTTTTGGGGACGTGATGGGGAGAGGGAGTTTGGGAGCTGGTTTGGAGCGGGAGGGGCGGGATAGGGGGTGCTTTTGAGGCGGAGGGGGTGTCCAGGGGCGCGCGAGCTGCGGGGAGGGAGAGTTTTGGGGGTTGTTTCTGAGGGGGAGGGGCTGCTCGGGGTTGTTTGTGTGGGGGAGGGGCAGGGCGGGGGGGAGGGGGTTTCGGTATGGAGGGAGGGGTTTGAGGGGGTCACGTGGGGAGGAGACGCGAGAGCGTGGCCTGGCTGTGTTTGGGGGCTTGGCCTCGGGGACCCGGGGGGGGGGGGGGGGGGCGCTGTGGGCGGGGGCATGTTTTGGGGTCTCTGGGAGGTTTGGGGTGTTTTGGGATCCCGGGGGGGATTTGGGGGTGTTCTGGCAGCCCGTTCCGGTGCTGACAGCCCCCGGGGCAGCAGCCCCCCCCCAGGATGGCCGAGGGCTGGGCCGACTGCCCCGCGCTGGGCCCGGGGTGGCAGCGCCGCGAAGCCTTTCGGAAATCGGGGGCCACGAGCGGCCGCAGCGACACCTACTACAGGAGGTGCCCCTCCCCCAACCCCCTGGCACCCCCCCTCGGCCCCTCCCCCACCCCCCTGAACACTTCCCCCCCCATTTCCACCTGCTCCCCAACCCCCCTCCCAACCACCCCCCCCCAGAGGGCCCAGGGACCCCCCAGATTGTCTCAGCCCCTCACCGGTCCTTGTCCCCACACCCTGCAGCGTCGGGGCTCCCCCCAGGCCCCCCCACCCCCCTGGTGTCTCTGCCCCTCCCAGGGGTGGTTTCAGGCCCCCCCAGGAGCCCCCCGGGGCCATTTCAGTGCCCCCTCACTTCCAGCCCCTCCCCCAGCCCTGCAACCCCAAATCTCTCCACCCACCCCCCAGCCAAATTCTTCCAACCCCACCCCAAACCACTGTGGGGCTTAGGGGTCACAGGGGGAACTTTGGGGTCCCCTGAGCTGTGTTGGGCCCCTCCACTGATTTCATCCTCCCCCTCCCTGTTCCTGCTCCTCCCTCCCAGTGTTTCCCCGGGTCACTGACCCCCTCCCTGGGTTTTGGGGTCTCCCCCCGGGTTGGGGGGGTTTGGGCCCCCCCTGACGGGCCCCCCCGGCAGCCCCACAGGGCAGAAGTTCCGCAGTAAGATCGAGCTGAGGCGGTACCTGGGCCCCGGCCACGACCTGAGCAACTTCGACTTCAAATCGGGGCTGGAGCGGGCTGGGACCCCCCGGGTACGGACCCCAAAACCGTGGGGAAGGCGTTCAAAGGCCAGGGGACCCCAAAAACCCCAGGGAGGGAAATCTAAAGCTCCACTGGAGCAGTGGGGAAGGGGGTGGGTCACCCCAAAACTGGGGCGGGGTGGTCCCAAAAATGATGGGGGGATTAAAGAGTTTGGATTAGGGGTTAGGGGGCGGGAAGAAATTGGAGGGGGGGAAGAAAAGGAGGAGAGCAAAAGGGGTCCTCGGAATGAGGGAAATGAGGGGGCCCCAGATCAGGGGGGGCAGAGGGGAGTCACAATATGGGGGGGATGAGGGGTTCCCAGGGTGTTTCACCCTCCATTTTCTCACCCACAGACCAGGAAAGGCCCCAAATGGCGCCTTCCCGTGGGGCGCCCCCTGAATCCCCCTGAGACCCCCCGGGAGGAGGAGGAAGAGGGGGGCGGGGCTGAGGCCGAGGAGGCCCCGCCCCTGCTGGTCCAGGCCCCGCCCCTGGCCCCCCCTGCAGTGGCCACGCCTCCTCCTCCCACCGAGCCCACGCCCCTGATTACTGTGGCCCCGCCCCCACCCACCGAGGCCCCGCCCCCACCGGAGCCCCCCGTTGTGCGCAGGACCCGCAAACGGATCCCCCCGGAGCCCCCCCAGGACGGGGCTGTGGTGTGAGTGGGGGAGGGGGGGGGGGCCTGGATCCCCCTTTTGGGAGGGTTGGGGGACAGGGAGGGGGTCCCAGAGGAGGGGGTTGGGTGGGTGTTCCCCCAGAGCCCAGGGAGGGAGGGGGGTGGGGAGGGGGTCCCTGCGACATTTGGGGGCTGGGAGGGGTCTCTGGGGGGCAGGTTGGGGTCCAGGGGGGTCCCTGGGGAGGTTTGGGGTTGGAGGGAGGTCCCTGGGGGGGGTGTTGGGGTTTCCCCAGCCCCTACCAACACCCTCCCCCTCCCCCCAGTCTCTGTGCCGGCTGCCAGAGCCTCTTCCCGGGGGTGTCCCTGCCCCCCCAGCGCCGCTGCCGCTGGCTCTGCCCCGACTGCCGCGGTGAGTTCGGCCTTGGTGCCCTCCTCATCCTCCTGCTGCCTCTTGGAGCCTTCCTCCTCATCCTCCTCCTGCCCCCCAGAGCCTTCATCCCACCGTCCTCATCCTCCTCCTGCCCCCGAGAACGTTCCTCTTTCTCCTCATCATGCCCTTCCTGTGCCTGAGCACGTTCCTCCTGGTCTCATTCCCAGTCTCAGAGGCTTCCTCATCATCATCCTCAGCAGAGCCTTTCCCGTGCCTTCCTCCTCATCCCTCTCATTTTCCTCAGAGCTTTTTTCCCTGTTTTGGGCTCTTCTGGGATGGAGTTGGGGGGGGGAAACCGGGGGGCTTGAAGGAACCCTGAGGGGAGTCAGGGTGCCCCAGGGGGGGTCCCAGGTAAGTTGATGTGACCCTGACCTCCCCTCTCCCCCAGCCCAGAGACGAGACTTCAACCGAGAGCAGCGGTTCTACAAGGTACTCCTGACCCCCCTGGGCTCCCCCAGGCTCCTCTGAACCCCCGGGTGCCCACAATCCCTCGGGGGGGGTTGGAGGGATGTTGTGTCCCCTGGGTGCCTGGGTGTCCCCCTGGATCCCTCAGGGATTTTTGGGGGTTGCCCCTGGTCCCTTGAGTTTGGGGAGGCTGTTGTGACCCTGTGGCTCCCTAAGGATTTGGGAGCTGTTGTTCCTCCTTGGATCCCTCGGAGAGTTTGGGGGGGGGGGTTTGTTTTTCACCCCCATTCTCTCAGGGGGTTTGGGGGTGTCCCCCTGGTCCCTTTGAGGTTCGGGGGGCTGTTGTGCCCCCCCAGTCCATCCATCACAGGGGTCTGGGGGATTGCGTTGTGCCTCCCCTGATCCCTTGGCGTATTGTGTTGTGCCCCCCCTGATTCCCCCCACAGCGGGTGGGCTGTGGCTCGTGCCAGGCCTGTCGCATCCCCGAGGACTGTGGCATCTGCAGCGCCTGCACCCGCAGCCCCCCCGGGGGGCCCCCCGGCCCCGCCTGGCCCCACAAGTGCCTCCTGCGCCGCTGCCTGCGCATCGTCAAGAAGGTACCGGCACCTCTGGCACTGCCACCCCCCCCCAGCACTGCCACCCCCCCCGGCACTGTCACTCCCCCAACCCGGCACTGTCACCCCCCTCAGCACTGTCACACCCTCCCCTGACACTGTCACACACCCCCACCCAGCCCCCCCTGCACTGTCACACCCTCCCCCAGCACTGTCACACACCCCCTGTCACTGTCACCCCCCTCAGCACTGTCACACACCCCCTGTCACTGTCACCCCCCTCAGCACTGTCACACACCCCTGGCACTGTCACCCCCCCCTCAGCACTGTTACACCCTCCCTTGGCACTGTCACACACCTCCCTTTCCCCAGCACTGTCACACCCCCTGACACTGTCACACCCCCCCAACACTGTCACACATCTGTGTTGGTGCCAGGCTGTCTGTCCCCTCTGTCAGCTCTCTGGTGCCATACCTTGTCTGAGACCATACGGGAGCCACGTTGTCCCACATTATCCCATGTTATCCTGTGTTATCCCGTGTTCACAGTGCTCTCCCATGTTCCTGTGTCTCAGCTGCCTGAGCTTTGCCCGCCCGTACCGTGTCTGTGGCTGCACGTTCACCCGTGTTCACCCACATTCTCCTGTGTTAACCCCTGTTTTCCCATGTTAACCCCTGTTTTCCCATGTTCTCCCATGTTCTCCCGTGCTCACCGTGCTCTCCCGTGTTTCCGTGTCCCAGGGCCTGGGCTGTGGCTCCTGTCCCGGCTGTCTCAGCACCGAGGACTGCGGCAGCTGCTGCATCTGCCTGCGGCGGCTCCAGCCCGGCCTCAAGCGCCAGTGGCGCTGCCTGAGGCGGCGCTGCCTCCGCCCCAAGGTGGGAGACCCCCCCGGGACCCCCAGAGTCACCCACCCTCTTGGGGTCACCCCCCTACCTCCCCCTACAGCGCCAGTGGTGCTGCCTGAGGCACCGCTGCCTCCGCCCCAGGGTGGGACCCCCATTCTGGGACCCCCTGGGACTCCCAGAGTCACCCACCCCCCTGGGGTCACCCCGATACCCCCAGACCTCCCGCTCGAGTGCCAGTGGCGCTGCTTCCCCCAAGGTGGGACCCCCACTGCGCCCCCTTGGGACCCCCCAACCTTCCCCTCCCTCTCCACCCTGGGGTGTCCCCCTGCCCCCCCCCCCCTTAGTCCCCCCCAACCCCCTCTCCCTGTGTCCCTCCAGAAATCGAGGGCAGCCAAGAAGACCCAGATGCCCCAGGCCCTGACGGAGGTGAGTGTGGGACCCCCGGTGGGGGGGCAGGGCCGGGACCCCTGCGTGTCTCCCCCTCACCCCTATCTCCCCCCCCAGAAGTGGAAGCCCTCCATGAAGCAGGAGCCCAGCGACAACCCCAGCACCAGGCACAAGGTGAGTGGGGCCCCCCCAGACACCCCTGGGCCCCCCCAGACACCCCTGGGCCCCCACTGACCCCCCTCTCCCCCCAGAAGCCGCTGACCAAGGGCAAGGAGAAGAAGAAGCCCGGCCGACCCCCAAAGCCCCCCGGGCCCCGGGTGAGTGACAGCCCCTGGCCACGCCCCCTTGGTCACGCCCACAGCCCCTTGGCCCCGCCCCTTCGAGCCCTGGCCCCTCCCCGGTGCAGCTATTAGGGGCAGGGAGCCGTAATGTTCTTAATAGTGGGGCGTGCAGAAATTGGGACAATGTTGGAATTCAGATGATGTAATACGGGGGGGGGGGTGCAGGTGCCGTAATGCTCCTGATAGCTGTGCCAGCGCTAATGTTGGGGTTCAAGCCCTTGAGTAATGGGGTGCAGGTACCGTAATGATTCTATGAGCTGTTCCTAGGGTGAATATTGGGGTGCAGTGCATTCAAACCCCCCAAGCAGTGGGGTGCAGCTACTGTAATACCGCTGATGCTGGGACCAGGTCCCACCTTAGAATCTGGTCCATGGCTGATGGTGTGATTGGGGTACCATAATACCCCTAATAGTGGGGCTAGGTACCACGACACCGTTAATAGGGTGTTCAGTTACCATAATGTTCTTGATAAGCGTTCCAGACATAATGTTGGGATCCAAGAGATTGTAATAGTGGGGTGCAGATACCGTAATGCCCTGTCTACTGGGGCCCAGAGAGCCCAGTGCCCCTAATAGCTGCTCCTTCCTCTCTCTGTGCCTTCAGCCCCACCTGCTGCTGGTGCTTGGCTGCCGTAATGCCCCTAATACTGCACCCCCCCCACTACCGTAACACTCCTAACAGCCGCTCCCACACTGACAGCCCCGGCGGGGCCCTGGGGGGTTCCGGGGGTCCCGGGTGACCCCTCTCTCTCCCCAGCGGGGGGTGAGGAGCAGGGCCAGCCGGCGCTGTGGGGTGTGTGCGGCCTGTCGGCGCCCGGCCGACTGCGGCCGCTGCGACTTCTGCCAGGACAAGCCCAAGTTCGGGGGGCAGAACCTCAAGCGCCAGAAGTGCCGCTGGAGGCAGTGCCTGCGCTGTGCTATGGTGGGTGCCCGCCCCTGCTTCATCCCAGTGCCTCCCAGCAGCCCCTCTGCCCCCTCCCCACCAACCCACCACCTTTGTCTGGGAAAACTGAGGCACGAGCAAGGCTGGGGCTGCCCCAACCCCTCCAGTGCTGGGTGGGACCAGTTCAGACCAGTATGGACTAGTTGGAGGGGAAAGAGGGGGGTTGGTTGGTACCCAGGTGGTGCCTGGATGCCTGGATCCTGTTTTGGGGGTTCTCCTGGACGCCTGGGTCCTTCCTGCATTGCTTGGCTTTGGGGGGGCTCACCTCGGGTCCCTTTGTTGGGGGGAGAGGGGGGTTCCTTGGCCACCTGGGTCTCCCTGAGGGGGTTGTTCCTCTGCCCCCTTCCAATCCACGTTGCTCCCCAAATCGGGGTGCACCCCCGCCCACTGAGGTCTCTCTCCTGGCGCAGAGGCGGCTGCTGCCGGTGTGGGGGGGTCGCTGGGGGCCCCCCTGGAGAGGCCGCCCCCTCCCCCCATCCAGGCCCTGCCGGCGCTGGCCCCCCCGGCCCCTCCACGCCGCCGCCCGGAGCCACCGCCCGCCCCGCCCCCCCCGCCAGGTAACGGGACCCCCCCTCTGTCTGGGGGACCCCAAAACGCTCCTCACCCCCCCCAGATAACCTCATCCCCTAAGTCTTTCCAACCCCATCTCTCTCCCCCCCAGTTTGCCCCCCGCCTTGCTGTGCTTGCTCTGCTGCTTTGTCTGCACGGACCCCCCCCTCGGGGGACCCAGGCGTCGGGGGGGGACCCAGATGTCCAGGAGGGGAGTCTGGGGGGGATTTTGGGGATCCCCAAGCACCTGGGACTCCCCGTCACCCCAAGGCTTGTCTGTGCCTCAGTTTCCCCATGGGGTGGGGGCTCCCCCCTGGATACCTGGGTCCCTCTGGGGGGGGCTGTGTCCTTACAGGACACCTGGGCGGCCAGTCCCTGATGTACCCCTCCCCCATAGGTCAAGGAGGACCCTCTGGGGGGGCCTGAGCAGGGCCCTGGACCCCTCCCAGGCCCCCCCCTGCGCCTCTGTCCCATCAAGGAGGAGGTGGGGCCCCTCCCGCGCCTCGAAGTGAGACCCCCCGGCCGCCTGGGACCCCCCCTGGAGATGTGGGGACCCCCACCGACCCCCCCTGCCCCCCAAGACCCCCAGCTGGGGCTCCTCATCGCCTCGGCCCCCCGGCTCAAAGGGGCCCCCCCGGAGCCCAGCGTGGCCCCCCCGCCGGTGAGTGGGACCCTCTGCACCCCTCCCCCCTTCCCCAGGTGCCCGGGACCCCCAGTAACGCTCCTGCCCGCCTGCAGCCCCCCCCCGGGGATCTGGGGGTCCTGATCGCCGCCACCCCCCGCGTGAAGCAGGAGCAGCCCCAGCCCAGCGCGTCCCTGGTGCCGGTAAGGGGGAGCACACCGAGGTTGGGGGGGTTCCCTGACCCCCCAAACCCCTGGGTTCACCCCAATTCCACCCCTAGGTGCCTCCCCGGCCCCCCCCGGCCCCACTGGTGGTGCTGAGTGAGAGTGAGGAGGAGGAGGAAGAGGAGGAGGAGGGAGGATGCCGAGTGGTGAGGACGAGGGGGGCTGCTGGGCTGGGGGAGGGTCCCACGGGTTGGGGGGTCTCACGTGGCTGTTCCTGTACTGGGGGGGTTGCAGAATTTAGGAGGAGTCTCAAGAAACTTGAGGGGGTCCTGAGGCTCTTATGGGGTCGTGGGGGGTGCGTGGGAGTGGGGTGGGGGTGTCTTAGGGGGACTCTGAGGGCTTGGAGGGGGTGGGGGAAGGGGGTCTGGGACCTTTAGTGGGGGAGCTTTTTGGGGTCTTGGTGAACTGGGGAGGGGACTCTTGGGGGGATTCTCAGGGCTTTAGGAGGGGTCTCAAAGAGGGGGTGTCCTTATGGCTGGGGGGGCAGATTCTGAGGCTCTTGGGGGTCTCCCAAAGGAGTCTCAGTGCTCTCAGGGTGTTCCTCACGAGCTTGGGGGATCCCGTTGTCTGGGATGGTTCCCGAGCCTCCCTCAGAGCCCCCTCCCCACTCCCCCTCCTCCCGCAGGCGCTGCCGCTGCCGCCGGCACCACCCCCGCCCTGGCCGGGCTCGTTCCTGGAGGAGCTGCTGGAGATCCCCCTCCCCGCGCACTGGGGGGTGGTGGGGGGCGGCCCGGGGGGGGGCCGGGGGCTGCGGCTGGTGCAGCGCTGTCCTCGCTCGCCCATGGCCGCGGCCGCCGTGCTGCTCAACCCCGGGCTCGCCTTCCGCGTCCTGGTGGCCCGGGGGCGGCCGGTGCCCCCCGGGCACGAGGTGCTGGCCCGGAGACCCCCCCTGCGCTCCGTCCTCGACCTCGTGGAGCTGCTCTGTGACCTCGAGGCCTACGGGCCCTGCCCCGGCCCCCCCGGGGGCCCCCCCGGGCCCCGCTGCCACGTCCTGGTGAGGGGGGGTCGCTGCTGCCGGCCCTGCCTGGCCACGGGGGGGGACTGAGGGGGGATTGGGGAGGGGGGACCAAAGGGAGGGAGAGGATTTGGGGGGAGGGGGGGTTGTGGGGGGAGGAATCCGGGGAATAAATTGGGAAGGTGGATCTCTGGGGGAGGGGCAAAGTGGGCACAGAGTTGGGGGAGGCCCATGGGAAAGGAACCGAAATTGGGGGAGGTGGAAATGATAGAGGAAGGAATTGGAATTGGGGTGAAGGGAATGGGGGAGGGGTGAAATTTGAAGGGGGAAGAAAACAAGGGAGCTGAAAGTGGGGGGAGCAAAGGTTGAGGGATGTGGGGGCAGGGGGGAGGATTTGGGTGTTGCACCTTTGGGATGGGGAGTGCATTTGGGGATGGACCTGGAGGGAGTGTGGTAGGGGCATTGGGGGTCCTCGGGGGGGTCTAAGGTTAAACCCCCATCCCCTCTGTGGGATCCAGGACCCTCCTGTGGGGGTCAGGGGGACTCCAAAGGGGTGACACCCCCATTTTGGGGACCTCCCTCCAGCCCCTCCCCCAGTGACCCCTCAAGGCTGAGGGACCCCAGAAGTGGCATTTTTGGGTGGCACCACCCCACGTTTGGGAGGGGGGCCCAGTTTGGTACCACCCCTCGGTACCACCCCTCGTTTGGTTTCCCAGGGATTTTGGGGTGCCCCTAGCACCCGTTTTTTGGGGGTTCCCCCCCACCACCCCAGTTTGGGGACATCAGGTTTAGGGGGGCCCCAGAAGTTCTTTTGTTGCCCCAGTTCCCCCCAGTGCCAAACTGGGGCCCCTCCCCCACCCCCAGAGTTTCTATTTTTGACACTGGAACCGCCCCCCCGGAATTGGGGGCGCGGCCCCTTTAAGACCCCGCCCCGTAGAGGTTTAAGGTGGACCCCGCCTGTTGCGCGGCCCCATTAAGGTGGGGGTGTGGTTCAGTTAAGCCCCACCCCTCGGCTTAGGCCCCACCTACGCGTGTCTTCCGCCTGCTGTGACCCTGTAGACCACGCCCTGTTCTATTGAGGAGGGGCGTGGTCTGTACCCCTTGGCCCCGCCCCCCGCGCTGCTTTCAGGGATTCGCGCCGAAGCCATAACCCCGCCCCCTCCTTGTCCCCGCCCCCTCAGCAGAATTAAAGAGACCGCGGTGAATTATTTTTGTTAAAAGTAATAAAAGTTTTAAGGAGAGCAAACGGAGGTTTGGGGGTCGTAGAGGGGTGAGCCTGGATGTGGGGGAGGGGCCGAGGGGTCTCAGCCCCCCCCTCCCCCAAACACCTTCTGCAGCAGCCGCCGGGGGGGCGCGGCCGGGGGGGGCTGAGCTTTGCGCCCCCAAATCTCCTCCTCAGTGGGTCTCTGGGTGAAGCCCCAGGGCCGGGGGGGGTTTGTGGAGCCCTTGGAGTCCTCGGAGGGGTCCCGGGGGGGGCCCCGGCGGTTGTAAAACCCCCCCTCGCGCTTGGCCTGGGCCACCTCGGCCCGGAGCCGCTGGGCCCGGACCTGGCGCTCGTAACTCAGGCGCTCGCTCAGGTGGGGCCAGCGGAACCCGGGCAGGTACTGCGGGGGGCAGGCAATTAATCACCCCAACTACCTCCAAACCCACCCTTAAATACCCCAAAACCACCCCCCAGATACCCCCCAAAACATCCCTAAATACCCCTGAGCCTCGGCAGGGACTAGGGGGGTAAAGGAGGAGTCAGGGGACCCCCCCCTTCAAATCCTCTCTACCTCCCCCATAAGGTTTTGGGGTGCCCAAACATCCCCCCCGTGCTCACCCGGGTGTCCAGGCAGGGCCCCCCAAATACACCCACCCTGGGAGGGACCCAAATCCCCTCCCTCGCCCCCCCCCGTGGTTTTGAGGTGCCCCCCCCCGCCCCCTCCAGCCCCCCCCGTTGCCCACCTTGAGGCTCCAGCGCTGCTCGCGGAAGGGGCTGCGGGGCCGGGCGCTCATGGGGGTCCCGTGCAGGAGTTTGGCCGCTCGTTTGGCCGCTCGTTTGTCCCGAAACTCCACCCAACCCTCGGCAAAGGACCCCCCCGAGGGCCCTCCCGGGCGCTGCCGCCGCCGCCGAACAGACCCCCCTGCGGGTGGGGAAGACGGCGGGGGGTCAGAGCACACGGGGGGGGGAGAGACCCCAACCCAGGGGGGCTGAGAGGCCCCCGCCCCCATTTCTGTACCTCCAGGGGGTCGATGGGACCCCTTGACCTCCCCAGGGACAACCCGAGTCCCCCCAGGACCCCCCCGGACTCACCCTTGGGCTGCAGGAAGACCCTCCCCAGCTCCCCGTGCGGCCGCAGCAGCGCCCGCGCCTGGCGGGGCCCGAACCCCGGGGGGAGGAAGGACAAGTAAAGGACCCCCGGGACCACCGGCTTGGGGGGCGGCCCGGGGGGCGCCTCGGCCGCGGGGGGAGAGCCCTCGGGACTCTCCTCCTGTGCTTCTTCCTCCTCCTCCTGCTGCTCTTCCTCCTCCTTTTCTTCTTCCTCCTCCTGCTCTTCCTCCTCCTCTTCTTCTTCCTCCTCTTCTTCTTCTTCCTCCTCCTCTTCTTCCTCCTCCTCGGCCGCCCCTCGCCGGTCCCGCTCTGCCCCGGCCATGGCCCCTGGGACAGGCAGGAGGGGATTAAAGGTGGGGGAGAACCCCCCCGAACACCTCCAGGGGCCCCCAAAATCCCCCTCAGAGCCCCTTCCTTTCTTGCCCTCCCCCCGGGTCCGCCGCAGCCCCAAACCCTCTTCAGGGACACCAAACTCCCCCCCAAAGACCCCCCGGGACCCCCCAACCCCCCCCCAGGATTCCCGTTCCCTCACCTCGACGGTCGTAAAACTTCAGCGCGGCCGTAAAGGGAGCGGGGGAGTCGCGAAAAGGCCGGAAAGCGCGGCGGGGGCGGGGCCTGGTCGGGGCGGGGCTTGGTGATGGGGAGGTGTGGCTATTACCGGGGCGTGGTTTCAGGTGGGGACGTGGTCCTGATTGGGGCGTGGTTCCGGTGGGGGCGTGGTCTACAGCCGGGGGGCGTGGCACGGCCGGCGCGGGAAGCGCTGAGGCGGCGTTTTGGCGGGAACGGCCCCGCCCGGCCCGAGACCCACCGAGACCCCCCCGGTGGCCCCCCAAGAGCCCCCTGGGACCCAATGGGACCCCTCGGCACCCACAGAACTCCCCGGGACGCACTGACCCTTCAGTGTCCCCTCAGGACCCCCAAAAACGTCCCGAAAGCCCCCCAGTGTCCCACTCAGTGCCCTCAATGCCCCCCTTCAGCCCCTCCACTGTGCCCCCCAGACCCCTCTGTAGCCCCCATGGCCCCCTCAGCCATACAAATGTACCCCACAGCCCCCCAGTATCCCACTCACCTCCCCAGCGCCCCCTTAAACCCCGTCTGGGTCCCCTCAGGGCCCCTCAGCCCGCCCAAAGTCCCCCGTGTCCCCCCTGTGTCCCCCCCGTGTCCCCCTGCCGGGGGGGTCCCGGCTGCAGCCGAGCAGTGGATTATCCCCTGTGCCATCCCCCCCTAATCCAGCAACTGGGGGGGATTAAGGGCCCCCACGGCCCCCCCAACCTCCTCCACACCCCTCAGGGGACTCAGCCCATCAATGGGACCCCCTGGTCTCCTTGGTTTGGGGGGGACACCCCAAATCCCCCTCCACCCCCCCAATAATTAACATCTGGTTTAATTGGGGGGCTCAGGGGACCGTGGGAGTTCAGCCAAAGTGGGAGGGGGGGGGCTGCTCCTCCCCGTCAGCAGCTGGAGGGGGGATTTTGAGGGGGATTCGGGGGGGCCGGGGCAGGGGCCGCCCCCACCCCTCATTCACCAGCGGCTCCGCAGGGACCTGGAGCACCCACGGCCCAGGTGAGTGGGGAGGGGGGTACCGGGACCCCCCGTGGGGGCTGGGATGCCAGATCTCTGTCTGAGGGAGGATCTGACCCCCCCCAGCCCCTTGGGGAGCTGCCCCTCACACTGGGGGCCACTCTGCCCCATCGGGGGTCCCCCCTACCCCAACGGGTGCCATTACCCCCCCTACACCCCATAGAGAGGCCCTCAGGGGGTGCCCCCCCAACCTAATGAGTGCCATTCCCTCCCTCCTCACCTCATAGGCAACCCCCCCATAGGGTGCTGCCCCCTGCTCCATGGGGTGACCCCTGCCCCCAATAGGGTGCGACCCCTGCCCCAGTGGGTGCCATTACCCCCCCACACCCCATAGGGTGCCCCCCATCACCCCTCAACCCCCGGGTACCCTCCCAGGGTCCCCCATAACCCTCCTCTGTCCCCCCCCAAGCCTCCTCCTGGTGACCCTCCTGTTCCTGTGGCCCCCCAGGCGCTGTCCCTCGGCCCCAACCCAGCCCCACAGGGCACCCTCTGCACCCCACAGTGCCCCCTAAGCCCCCATAGGGTGCCATTCCCCACCCACGGGGTGCTGCCCACCCACCCCCTAGTGCCCCCCAACTCCCACCCCGTGGGGTACCCCCTGACCCCCCCCTCCACCCCCCAGCCCGCCATGTCTCTGCCGCTGCCCACCCTGGTGATGCCCACGGTGGCCCTGCTGTCCCTGCTGCCCCCCGGGCGCTGCCCCCCGGCCCCCACGCAGCCCCACGCCATCCGGCTGGAGGGGGACCTGACGCTGGGGGGGCTGTTCCCGGTGCACGCCCGCGGCCCCGCGGGGGTGCCGTGCGGGCCGGTGAAGAAGGAGAAGGGCATCCACCGGCTGGAGGCCATGCTGTACGCGCTGGACCGCGTCAACGGCGACCCCCGCGTGCTGCCCAACCTGACGCTGGGCGCCCGCATCCTGGACACGTGTTCCCGGGACACCTACGCCCTGGAGCAGGCGCTGAGCTTCGTGCGCAGCCTCCTGCCCCCCGAGGGCGGCGACGGCCGCTGCCCCGACGGCTCCGTCCCGCACCGGCCCCCACCCGAGCGCCTGGTGGGCGTCATCGGCGCCTCGGCCAGCTCCGTCTCCATCATGGTGGCCAACGTGCTGCGGCTCTTTGCGGTGAGGGCGGGCACGGGGGGGCTTTGAGGGACGGGGGAAGCACTGGTGGGATGTGGGGGACACTGGGAGCTTTGGGGACGTGGGAGGGTCATGGGCGCCTTGGCCAGCTCCGTGTCCATCATGGTGGCCAATGCGCTGCAGCTGTCTGCAGTGAGGGGGGGCACAGGGAGCTTTGGGAGGATCATTGGGGACCTCAGGGACGTTGGGGGGACATGGGGGAGCATTTGGGACACGAAGGGACATTGGGGACATGGGGCTCGTTGGCGCCTTGGCCAGCTCCATGTCCATCATGGTTGCCAACGTGCTGTAGCTGTTTGCGGCAGGGGGGCGTTGGGGGGTGTTGGGGGGTGCTGGGGTCATTTGGGGGGCCGTGGGGGGTATTTGGGGTGGGGAGGCTTTGGGGACACTGAGGGGACAGGGGAGGGAGCCACAGGACAGCACCATCCCCGCAGTGTCCCCACAGTGTCCCCACACTGCCATCATGGCCCTTCCCTTTGGGGGGGGGCCTGGACAGCTGGTCCCCTCCCTGCCCCCCCCATCCCCCCGGGGCCATTCCAGAACCTTCTCTCCCCCCCCCTCCGGGTGTTCCCACAATCCCCTGGGATGGCAGCAAATGGCCCTGGGGGATTAGGGGGGATTAGGGACGGGGGGGAGGGGGACAGGGATGGGGGGGGTGTCCCTCAGCACCGAGTCCCCTGAGCCCCCCCGTCCCCAGTGGCCTCAGTGTCCCCCTCGTCCCCAGACCCCCCCACCTCAACAACCCCACACTGAGCCCCCCAATTCCCCTCACCTCCCTCTCCCCGTGGCCCCCCGATGCCTCCGAGCCCCCCAATGTCCCCGAGGTGCCCAGATCAGCTGTGCCTCCACAGCCCCAGAGCTGTCACACCTCGATGTGTCCCCCTGAGTTGTTGGACCCCTGTGAGTGTCCCCAGTGTCCCTGATGTCCCCGATGTCCCCAATGTCCCCCATCCCCAGATCCCCCAGATCAGCTACGCCTCCACGGCCCCGGAGCTGTCAGACCCCGGGCGTTACGAGTTCTTCTCGCGGGTGGTGCCCCCGGACTCGTACCAGGCCGAGGCCATGGTGGCCGTGGTGAGGGCGCTGGGCTGGAGCTACGTCAGCACCTTGGCATCCGAGGGCAACTACGGCGAGAGCGGCGTGGAGGCCTTTGTGCACAGCTCCAGGGAGGCTGGTGGGCACTGGGGCACTGGAAGGGGCACTGGGGCACTGGAAGGGGCACTGGGAGCACTGGAAGGGGCACTGGGATGTACTGGGAGGGGACACTGGGATGTACTGGGAGGACACGGGGATGTACTGGGACGGATGTTGGGATGTAGTGGGAACGCTGGGAGGACGTTGGGATGTACTGGGAGCACTAGGAGGGCAAGCTCCATTCTGCCCTGTGGTTCACACTGCTGGGACACTGGGACCGGTAAGTGACTGGGCTAAACTGGGAGGGCACTGGGTTATACTGGGATGTACTGGGAGGGCAGGTCCTGCAGGAGGGGGAGGTGCTGCCCCCTCAGTGACCTCCAGTGAGTCACTGGAGTCTGGGGAGGCAACACTAGTCTGTACTGGTCCATACCTGCCCATACCAGTCCATACCGGTCCATACTGGTCTGTACTGGTCTGTACCGGTCCATACTGGTCTGTACCGGTCCATACTGGTCTGGACTGGTCTGTACCGGTCCATACTGGTCCATCCCGGCGCAGGGGGCCTGTGCATCGCCCAGTCCATCAAGATCCCGCGGGAGCCGCGCCCGGGCGAGTTCGCGAAGGTCATCAGGCGCCTGATGGAGACGTCGACGGCGCGGGGGGTTGTGCTGTTCGCCAACGAGGATGACATCCGGTGAGCCCAGGACGGACCAGGACAGACCAGTATGGACCAGTACGGGCTGGTCCTGCCCCGCGCTGTCCCAGTCCCCCACAGCAGCCTCCCACTCCCTTCCCAGTGCTCCTCGGTCTCTCCCAGTAGCCCCCCAGTCCCTTCAGGTCCCCTCTCAGTGATTCCATGTTCCCCCCAGTCCATTCAAGTCCCCTCCCAGCTTGTCCCAGTCCATCCCATTAGCCCCCCAGTGTTTTCCAGTCCCTTCCAGTCTATTCAGATCCCCTCCCAGTCCCTCCCAGTAGCCCCCTGGTCCAACCCAGTCCATCCCAGTGTTTCCCAGACTCCCCCAGTCCCTCCAGGTCCCCTCCCAGCCCCTCCCAGTCGGTCCCAGTGCCCCCAGTGACGCTGTCCCCACAGGCGAGTGCTGGAGGCGGCCACCTTGGCCAACCTGTCAGGCCACTTCTCCTGGGTGGGCTCGGACAGCTGGGGGGCCAAGATGGCCCCGGTGCAGGGGCTGGAGGAGGCGGCTCACGGGGCCATCACCATCCTGCCCAAACGGGCCTCAGTGCCAGGTCAGTCTGGGGGCTTTGGGGGGCACTGGGGGGGCTTTGGGGGCTATGGGGGCACCCTGTGGGGCTGTAGGGGCACACTGTGGGGGAGGGTCCCATCACCATCCTGCCCAACCCTCAGTGCCTGGTGAGTCTGGGGGCACTGGCGGGTACAGGGGGCTCCAGGGGCACCCTATGGGGCCACGGGGGGAGGTCATCCAGCCCCATGTGGGTGGGGGGGAGGTGTTTGGGGAGGGTCCTCTCACCTTCCTGCCCCTCCATTGCTGCCCCACAGAGTTATGGGACACCTTGAGGGGCTGCAGAGCCCCCCGGGACACTGAGGGGGGGCAATAACGCTGTGGGACACCCTGTGACCCTGCGGGGTCCCTCACGACACTTGGGACCCCCTGCGACCCTTTAGGTCCCCCCTGTGCCCCGGGTACCCCCCTGATCCCTTGGGCCCCCCGGTGCCCCCCTCTGTGCCCCCCAGGGTTCGACGAGTACTTCACGTCCCGGTCCCTGGAGAACAACCGGCGCAACCTCTGGTTCCACGAGTTCTGGGAGGACGATTTCAACTGTCGCCTCCCCCACGGGGGGAGTGACGGGGACCCCGCGGGCGGGGCCGGGACCCCCGTGCGCAAGTGCACAGGTACCACCCCCCGACCCCCCTCCCCATTCTGCAGAGACCCCCCAGGGTCACCCCTCGGTCCCCCCCAACTCACGGGACCCCCGGGGGTCCCTGAACCCCCCCCGTGTGGGGCAGAGCCTCCCTCCCCTCCCCGCGGTCCCACCCCCGCTGCCCCCCAGCCGTGGCAGCCCCAGGGGTCCCTGAACCCCCCTCCACCCCATTCCCCCCGTGGGTCCCTGACCCCCCCGTGCCCCCAGGCCGGGAGCGGATCGGGCGGGACTCGCCCTACGAGCAGGAGGGGAAGGTGCAGTTTGTCATCGACGCCGTCCTGGCCATGGCCCACGGGCTGCACTCGCTGCTGGGCGAGGCCTGCCCGGGGGGGGGGCTCTGCCCCAGCATGGACCCCCCCGACGGCCGCCAGCTGCTCGCCCACATCCGCAGGGTGGCCTTCAACGGTACTGGGGGCACTGGGAGCGGTTGGGGGGGCGCTGGAGACCATACTGGGAAGAACTGGGAGGCACTGGGATGTACTGGGGGCACTGGGAAGGAGCTAGGGCACACTGGGTGCCACACTGGGACAAACTGGAGGACACTGGAGGAGACTGGGGGACACTGAAGGCCACACTGGGACATACTGAGGGGCTCTGGAAACCCTACTGGCCCTTATTGGGATGTACTGGGAAGTGCTGAGTGGGGACTGTGGAGCACTGGAAGGGATTGGGGGCCTTAATGTGATGAACTGGGAGGCACTGGAGGCCATACTGGGAGCACTGGTTTGCCCTGTAGCGGGGGTATGTTGGTGCTGGGGTGGCACTGAGCTTTCCTGCGGGGTGGCACTGGGGGTTGGTGGTTTATACAGGTCTGTACCGGTTCATACTGATCCGTACTGGTCCGTACTGGTGTGCAGGCAGCGCGGGCACCCCGGTGTCCTTCAATGAGAACGGGGACGCCCCGGGACGTTACGACATCTTCCAGTTCCAGGGGGGCAACGGCACCGGTGCCTACAGGGCCGTGGGGCAGTGGGTGCAGGGGCTGCGCCTGCAGGTGGGGCTGGGACCCCCAGGGTGGGACCCCTGAACCCCCCCAAAACCCTTGATCCCCCAGTTTCCCCCCGAGTCCCTCCCAACCCACCCCTGAGCCCCCACACCCCGGTAACCCCTAAAACCCCCCTGAATCCCCCCAACTCCCCCAGGGGTGCCCCCCCCCAGTCAACTGGTGGGATCCCAGTGGCCAACTGGGGGCTCTGGTTGGGGGGTTCCCCTGTACCCCCCGGGGGGGGGGGTGTCTATGGGGGGTTTGGGGGGGTCCATGGGAGAGTTTGGGGGATGGTCCATGGGGGTGTCTATGGGATGTTTGGGTGTCCATGGGGGGTCTTTCAGCCTGTTCTCCCCTGGGAGGAGACCATGGTGGGGGGTCCCACTCGATGTCTCCCCCCTCCGCGGTGTGCAGCCTGGTGGGGGGGGGGGGTCCGTGGTGGGTTTGGGGGGGGTCTGTGGGGCCTCACGCTGTGTCCCCCCAGGAGGAGGCCATGGCGTGGGGGTCCAACTCGACGTCCCCCCCGCCCTCGGTGTGCAGCCTGCCCTGCGGCCCCGGCGAGCGCAAGAAGCCGGTGAAGGGGGTTCCGTGCTGCTGGCACTGCGAGCTCTGCGGGGGGTACCAGTACCGCGCCGACCCCCTGACCTGCCTGCCCTGCGCCTCCCACCTGCGGCCCACCCCCGACCGCACGGCCTGCCGGCCCACGCCGGTGCTGCGCCTGCGCTGGGCCGACCCCTGCGCCGCGGTGCCGGTGGCCCTGGCCACGCTGGGGCTCATGGCCACGGCCTTCGTGCTGGCCACCTTCGTGCGCCACCACGACACGCCCATCGTGAAGGCGTCGGGCCGCGAGCTCAGCTACGTCCTGCTGGCCGGCATCGCCCTGGTCTACGCCATCACCTTCCTCATGGTGGCCGAGCCCGGCGTGGGCGTCTGTGCCCTGCGCCGCCTCTTCCTGGGGCTCGGCATGAGCCTCACCTACGCCGCCCTGCTCACCAAGACCAACCGCATCTACCGCATCTTCGAGCAGGGTGAGGGGACGGGGGGCACGGGTCCCTGGGAGGGCCGGGTGAGGGGCAGGAGCTGAGGGATGTGGGGCAGGGTGTGCCCACCCCTGTGCTCCTCACCCAGACCAGCCACGGCTACGTCGTCACCGAGAGGGGAGTTGGGGGGGCCCGAGAGTTCTGGGGATGCCCAGGTGACACCAGGGGACACGTGGGGGGCTGGGAAGGGACCCTGGAGATGAGGCTGAGGGATGTGGGGTGGGGTCCCACCTACACTGACCAGGCGTGTCCCGGGGGTGCCCAGGTGTCCCAGGTGCCCTCTGACCCCGCGTGCCCCCCAGGTAAGCGCTCGGTGACGCCGCCACGGTTCATCAGCCCCACGTCCCAGCTGGTGATCACCTTCACCCTCAGTGGCCTCCAGCTGGTGGCCGCGGCCACGTGGCTGCTGGTGCGGCCGCCCCACGCCCTCATTGACTACGAGATGGGCCGGACTCCCGACCCCGAGGCGGCGCGGGGGGTCCTGCGCTGCGACATGGCCGAGGGGGCCACGCTGGCCTGCCTGGCCTACGCGCTGCTGCTCATGCTCACCTGCACCGTGTACGCTGTCAAGGCCCGCGGTGTCCCCGAGACCTTCAACGAGGCCAAGCCCATCGGCTTCGCCATGTACACCACCTGCGTGGTGTGGCTCGCCTTCGGGCCCATCTTCTTCGGGGCTGCCCAGTCTGCTGACAGGGTGAGCTGAGAGGGCGTTTGGGGTCCCTGGGGTTTTCTGGGGGTCCCTGGGGGGGTATTTGGGGTCCCTGGGGGGGTATTTGGGGTCCCTGGGGACACACACATCATCTGTGCTCGCCTTCGGACTCATCTTCTTCGGGGCTGCTCAGTTGGCTGAGAGGGTGAGGAGGGCATTCGGGGTCCCCAAGGGGTATCTGGGGGGTCCGTGGGTGGTTTTGGGGTCCCTGGGGGCACACAGGCGGTTCAGGAGTCAGTAGGATTTGAGGTTCCCCTGGTTTTGGGGTGCAGGTCCATGTGCAGATGACCACGCTGACGGTGCCCATGAGCCCTGGGGTGGGGGGTGGTCAGGTCTGGGGGGTTCAGGGGGTGATGGGGTTTGGGTTGGGGGTCTCACAGCTCAGCAAGTTTTGGGGTCCCGTTTCCGGGGTGCAGGTCCACGTGCAGATGGCCACGCTGACGGTGTCCATGAGCCTCTCGGCCTCGGTGCCCCTGGGGCTCCTTTATGCCCCCAAGGTCTACGTGATCCTCCTGCACCCCGAGCGCAACCAGCCCAAGCGCCGCGGGGACCCCCCCCCGTAGGGACCCTGCGCCTGGGGGGGCTCCCGGCACCCCCAGACCCCCCTCACCCCACCCCCACCCCAATAAAGCCGCTCCTGCAACCCCCCCAGGAACCCCCTTTGTTTGGGGTGACACAGAGCCGGCAGTGGGGGGCAGGGGTTTATTGGGGGGGTTTATTAGGGGGTACACTGGGTTTAGTGGGGGGGTTTATTAGGGGGTACAGTGGGTTTAGTGGGGGTACAGTGGGTTTCTTTGGGGTGGAGGGAGTTGCAGTGGGTTTATTGGGGGGAGGGTCCCCATTTTCAGCAGGGCATGGACTTCTGGGGTCCCTCAGGGTGGGGCTGGGGGGGCCCCACCAGCAGCTCCAGCCACCGGGTCAGGGTGGGGGGGTCTGGGGGTGGCTGTGGGGGGGTAAAGGGGGGGAGTCAGTTCATATGCCGGGACCCCCCGTGTGCCCCTGAGAACCATCCCAAGAGCTCCCCCAAACCCGTAAGACCAACCCTGGGACCCTCCCCGTGACCCCAGGACCCCCCGAAACCCACTGAGACCCATAAAAACACTCCCAGGACCCCCCTCGGTGCCCTCCACAGACCCCAAGACCACCCCCAGGGATCCCCCAATGTCCCTGGGACCCCTCCCTCCCCCAAACTGCCCATAAGGGACCACAGGTGCCCCCCCAGAACCTCAAATTGCCCCCAGACCCCACAACCTGCCCCATAGACTCCCCAACCCCCACCCAGGGATCCCCAAATCCCCCCAGGACCCCTCCAAAGGACTCACAGGGATGGGGGGGGCCCCCTCGGGGGGGGGCAGCAGCCGCACCCCCCCGCTCTGGGGGTACCCCAGGTCCAGCTCCAGCGTCCAGAGGGTCTCGGCCCCCCGGGGACCCCCCAGGACCCGCAGGAGCCCCAACTCGGGCTGCCAGTCCAGGGCAAACCTGGGGGGGAAACAGGGGTTGAGGACCCCCAGAACACCAGGACCCCCCCAGAATCCAGGGAACACCCCCTGGACACCAGGGATCCCCCTCAAACTCTGGGGCCCTCCAGAATCCAGAGCACCCCCAAGACCCCCCCTCACCTGTCCTTTAGGTGTGTCCCCCCCTCCCCTCGGCTCCCCCTCCCCCATCCCCCAGGTGTCCCCTCACTCGTCTCTCAGGTGTCCCCTCCCCTCCCCATCCCCCAGGTGTCCCCTCCCCTGTCCCCAGGTGTCCCCTCACCTGTCCCTCAGGTGTGTCACCTCCTCCCACAGCCCCCACCCGTCCCAGCAGCGCCGCTGCAGCTCCAGCAGCCCCGGGCCCAGGGGGGGTGGCAGCGGCAGGGGGGGACCCTGGGGGGAAAGGGGGGATGGTGAGACCCCAAAACTGACCCCCTGAGCCCCCCAACCCAGCCCCTGACCCTCAAGTGCCCCCCACAATCCCTCCACCCCCCAAAAGTGCCCCCCAGGAGCCCCTTCCCACCCCCAGACCCCGAATTCTCCCCCCCCCAGCTCTCCAGGTGCTCCCCAACCTCCCCCTCCAGCCCCTTGGGCTCCCCCCCCAAGTTCCCCCTCAGCCCCCAACCACCCTCCAAATCCCCCCCCAAGACCCCAAATCTCCCCCAGCCTCCCAAAATCCCCCCAGCCCCTCACCAGCACTCGGACCCCCCCCCCGGGGGCTGTGGCTCAGGCGCAGGGGGGGCAGCGAGCAGGGGGAGGGTCCCGGGGGGGGTCCCAGTTCCAGCTCCAGCTCCAGCTCGGGGGTCCCTGAGGGGGGGAGCAGCACCCGGACCCCCGACAGGGCCTGGTACAGGCGGCACGAGGCCCCCGCCCTGCGGCCACCGGTCAGTGGGGGGGCACAGGACCCCCCCGGTGTGGGGGTACCTTTGTGGGGGTGTCCCCCCCCCAAATTCCTGGGTCCCCCCAGTCCCCAGAACCCCCCCACACACACCTGGACATACCTGGGTCCCCACTGAACCCCTCCAGACACCCCCAAACCTCCCGGGTCTCTTCCAGGACCCCCCAACCCAGGGACCTGCCCCCCTCCCCCCCCGCTGGTCTCTCTCAGGACCCCCCAAGATACCCCCAAAATCCCGAGTCGCCCCTGACCCAAGCCCCGCCCCTCCACCAAGCCCCGCCCACCTCTCCGTGGCTCCGCCCCCTCACCTGGTGGCCGCCCCCCTGTGGCTCCTCAGCGCCCCCTGCCGGCCGAGCCGCTCCCGCCGCCGCTCCTGAACCCGGCGGAGCAACTGCGGGGGGGGGACCCCAAAATGGGGGGGGAGACCCTAAATTGGGGGGGGAGACCCCAAAATGGGGGGGGAGACCCCAAATTGGGTGGGAGAGACCCAAAATGGGGAGGGAGACCCCAAAATGGGGGGGGAGACCCCAAAATGGGGGGGAGAGACCCAAAATGAGGGGGGAGACCCCAAAATGAGGGGGGAGACCCAGAATGGGTGGGGAGACCCCAAACTGGGGGCAGAGACCCCAAATTGGGGGTAATTCGGGATCCCCCCCTCCCAAACCCAGGGGAATCCCATGTTGAAGAGGGCTGAGACCCAAGACTTGGGGGAAGGTGAGGGCCCCAAAGTGGGGAGAAACCATAAAATGGAGGGATTGAAACCCCAGAATGGAGGGGACCCCAAATTGGGGGGGGGGGGGGGACACTGAAACCACAAAAGCAGAGTGGAGACAGAAACCCCAAACTTTTGGGGGACAGAAACACAAAATTAGGGCTGGACCCCAAAATGGGGGTGGAACTAAGAAACGAAATGTGGGGAGAACCCCAATAGGACCCCCCCAGGGCAGGGTCACCCCAAGGTGGGTGGGAGGAACCCCCCAGGGGGAGAGGGACCCTGAGGGGGGTGACCCCCCATCTCACCTCGTCCCGTCTCTCAGTGGCCTCATGAATCTTCACCTGTAGCTCCTCTTGCTGGGGGGGGAACAGCACCCATGGGATCCTCCCAGCACCCACAGGACCCCTTCACACCCATGGGACCCCCTCACACCCAGGGGATCCTCCCAGCACCCACAGGACCCCCTCACACCCAGGGGATCCTCCCAGCACCCACAGGATCCTCCCAGCACCCACGGGACCCCCTCACACCCACAGGATCCTCCCAGCACCCACAGGACCCCCTCACACCCATGGGATCCTCCCAGCACTCACGGGATCCCCTCACACCCAGGGGATCCTCCCAGCACCCACGGGACCCCTTCACACCCATGGGACCCCCTCACACCCATGAGACCCCCTCACACCCATGAGACCCCCTCACACTCACAGGATCCTCCTAGCACCCACAGGACCCCCTCACACCCCACAGCACCTATGGAATCTCCTCAGCAGCCATGGGATCCTCCCTGCACCCACGGGACCCCCTCAGGACCCATAGGACCCCCTCACCCCCATACCCTCTCTAACCCACACACAGCCAAGGGACTCCCCCCTGACCCACACTGGCCCCCCAGCCCCCCTTTAGCCACCCCACAGCCCCCATATTCCCACTCCCAGCACCCCCCTACCCATAGGACCCCCCCAGACCCCCAAGCCCTCCCTGTCCCTGCCTGGCCTGGACCCCCAGGGCCCCCCCCACCCATAGGACCCCCCCAGACCCCCCGTACCTGCTGGGTCCGGGCCCCCAGGACTGCCCTGAGCCGCTGCAGCAGCCTCTGCCCCTTCCCCAGCTGGGTGAGGGTGGGGGGCACAGCCCCCTCCAGGGCCCCTAGGGCCCCCCCGTACCCCAACTTCAGCTCCTGCCACCGGCCCCGGGCCTGGGCTGCAGCCTCACCTGGGGGGGCACCTGTCAGACCCCCGGAATGGGGACTCCAAACACCCCCAAAGGGAACCCAAGGACCCCCAACCCCCCCAAAAGAGGGGGACCCCAAACACCACCCCCTGAAATGCGGAGTACCCCAAATAGCCCCAAATGGGAATCCCAAACACCCCCAAAGGGAACCTGGGAACCCCCAGATGGGACCTGGGTGTCCAGGAAACCCCAAACCCCGTCCCAGACTCCCCCATTTTGGCTCTCTCAGCCCCCCCGGAAGAGATCAGGAGGACCCAGGGGAGAGACTCAGGGATCTTTGGGGCTCAGGGGGGACCCAGAGCTTTGGGAAGGGTCGGGGGATTTGGGAGGCTCACACACGCCATGGGCTCAGTTTGGGGTGTCAGGGAGGTTTGCGGGGCTCACACAGGCCCTGGGCTCGGTTTGGGGGGGTCAGGGGACTCACACAGACCCTGGGTTCAGTTTGGGGGGGTCAGGGTTTTTGGGGGTCTCACGGAGGCCGGCGGGGGCCGGGGGCAGCCCCGGGTTCTCGATGACCCCCAGGAGCAGCCGCAGCACCCGGAGCTGGGACAGGAGCAGCTTCTGCTTCCGACGGGTGTCCTGGGGGGGGTTGGGGGGTCAGGGGGAGGTTTAGGGGGTCAGGGGGTCACAGGGGGCACTTTTGTGGGTCAGAGGGAAGTTTCGGGGGGTCAAGGATGGGGAAATGAAGGTTAAAAACAGAAGGTGAAAGGGAGATTTGGAGGGATAATTGGGAGGGTTTGAGGAAAATATGGGGGCCAGAGAGAGGGGCAGAAAACGGGGGGGTCAGGGAAGGTTTGAAGAATAAATGTGGAGGGGGCCAGGGAGGGATTTGGGGGATAAATTTGGGGATCACAGGGAGATTTGGGCCTAAATGGGGGGAGGGGGGGGGCTGTGAGAATTTGGGGGGGGGCATCAAGGGTATGTGAGAATTTGGGGGGGGCATCAAGGGGAGGTTTGGGGGGCAAATAGGGAAGCCAAAAACAGCCGAGGGGGGAATGTGAGTGCTGAGGGGGGTATGGAGGGGCGGGGGGGGTCTCACCACTTGATGTTCCACCAGGACCGGGGCCGGGACATCCCCCTCCTCCTCCTCCAAGGCCAGGGCGGCCTCGAGGGCCGTCAGCACCCTGGGGACACCCGAGGGGACACCCGTGGGCATGGGGGGGACACACCAAGGGACCCCTTAAAGACCCCCGTGAGGATCAGGGGGAGTATCCCAGGGACCCCAGTGGGACCTGGTGACTCCTCAGGGACCCCAATGGGGATCGAGGGGGGACATCCCAGGGACCCCGCCGGGACCCCTTCAGGTCCCGTGAGGACCCAATGACACCTCAGGGACCCTCGTGGGGACGGGGAGGGACCCCCCAGGGACCCCAATGGGCCCCGCAGACGCCTCAGGGATCCCCGGGAGGCCCCGGTAACCCCTCGAGGCCCCCCAGTTGCCCCCGTTCCAAGATGGCGGCGGGGTCCCCTCAAGGGTTCCCGCCATGGGGGGGGTGGGGGGGGGGGTCTCGCGCTCACCCCCCCGCGCGCTCCAGTCGCGCCGCCATCGCCGCCGCACCTTCCCGCGCTCCCGCCTCGCCCGCCCACCCGGCAAAGGTGACCAATCAGCGCCCGCGGCCTGCCCCCTCTGACCAATCACAGCCCGCCGCCTCCCTCAACGACCAATGACCGTCCGGACAAGTCGCATCGCGGCCCCGCCCCACAAAGTGACGGTCAATCGCCGTACGTGGCGAGGACGTCCCGCCCCTCCGTTGCCGTGGAGACGAGACATTAGTCGCCGCCATCTTGGGAGTGGCAGGCTGGGGGCACTGGGTTGTACTGAGAGGCAGTGGCAGGGATCTCTATGCAGTCCAATAGTCTTTATAGGGTCCCAGGGGGTCTCTATGGGGTCCCTCCCCCCAATAACCACACGACTCCTCTTCCCACACCCCCCTTTGGGGGAGGGGCCTTTATTCCCCCCCAATTTGGGGAGCAGGGTGGGGGAGGGGTGTCCCCCAATTTGGGGGGGGTACACACACGACACCCCTCCCCCCACTCATCGCCGCCGCCGCCGCTGCACGAGGGTCCAGCCGTCGGGGGGGGGCGGGGGTGTCCCGCACTCCATCGCCTGGGGGGCAATGACGTCATCAGTGGGATCTCGATGACATAATCAGTGAGACACCCACACCGGTGACCTCACTGCTGCTCCCCCGGGGTTAAACCAGTCCCCTGCTTTAACCAGCCCCTCCCAGTATATCCCAGTCTCCTCCCAGTCCCCTGCCTCCCCCCAGCTCCCTCCCAGTATATCCCAGTCAATCCCAATCCTTGCCCACTTTGATGACATCACCAGTAACCCCTCCCCAATCTGATGATGTCACCACTGCCCTCCCCAAACCAGGGGGTCCCAGCCCCCCTCCCCCAATCCTGGGCATCCCCCCCACCCATGACATCATCAGGGTCCCCATCAATGATGTCATCACCCCCTGAGGTCACACTCCCCTCACCTCTTCCTCCTCTTCCTCCTGCTTGTGGCCAGGGGGTGTCCTGGGGGGGCTCTGGGGTGTCCCGGGGGAGCTCGGGGGGGTCCCGGGGGGGCTCTGGGGGCCCCCCCCGGGCCGGGCCGTGGCCAGGGCGGTGGCCAGGGCAGGGCCCCTTCGGGCCAGAGCCCCCAGGGCTGCCCCCACCCCCACCGTGTCCCCCCCCTGCGCTCGGGAGAACAACGTCAGCAGCTCCCGGCTCACCTGGAATGGGGAAACTGGGATGGACTAGGATGGACTGGGAGCGCCTGGGGATGAACTGGGCTGTACTGGGAGTGCCTGGGGCAGTGCTGGGCAGCTGCTGGGAGGCCCCTGGCCCACACTGGCCCACATTGGTCTGTACTGGTCCCACCTGCTCCAGGCTGCCGTCCTCCACCACGGTGTCGAACTCGTTGTCCATCACCTCAGCCAGGAAATCCTCCACCTCCTCCTGCTCCAGGTCAGCTGGGGGGGCCACGGGGGGGGGGGGGTCACCCCTGTCCCCTCCCCCACTCGGTCCCTCCCCCCCATCCCTGCCTCCCCCGGGGTGGGGGAGGGGCGGCACCCACCGTTCTGGGTGAAGAAATCGAGCAGGGCCGAGCGGAGCCAGGCGGCCTTTTCGGTGCCCTGCGGCCCCCCAAAGCCCTGGGCCACGGCCAACTGGGGGGGACACGAGGACACTCATGGGGACACTCATGTGGACACCCCAGGAGGGACACGGGGGGCCCCCAGCGCTGCCTCTCCCACCCAGATCCCCCCAAATGGCCTCCCCCGTGTGTCCCCCTCCATGTCCCATCGCCCCAGCCTGTCACAGCCGCCCAGTGTCACCCTGTGGGTCGCCCCCGTGTCTCCTCGCAGTGCCACTCGTGTCCCGCTCGTGTCACCTCCAGTGTCCCCCCCTCTCCCCAGGTGACCCTCCCTCACCTGCAGCGCCGCCCACCCCCCCAGCACGGCCCCCACGCCCTCCGCGAACAGCGCCCGGGCCTCCGCCGCGGAGGCCGCCATGACGGCGCTGCGCAGGGCGCGCGGCCGAGCGCCGAGTCACCGATCGGAGCGGGGCCGTCGGGCGACGCCGGAGCCGCCGATGGCGGAGGGGGCGTGGCCATGATGAGGGGCGTGAGCCAAGGGGAGGCGTGGCCAACGCCAGCGTCCGACCGGGACTACAACTCCCGGCAGCCCCCGCGCGACCGCGGTCACGTGACGCGGTGAGGGGCGGGGCCGGCGGGGGGGCAGGGGGGTGATGGGGGGGAAGGGGGGGTCGGGGGGATCTGGGGGCTCGGAGGGGCTGCAGCAGGTGCGGAGGGGGCACGGGGGGGCCGTGGGGGCATAGAGAAGGTTGGGGGGCTATGGGAGGGGCAGCGGGTGTGGGGGGCTCGGGGGCCATGGGGGTGCACGGGGGGCTGCGGGAGGTGGGGGGGCACAGGGGGCTGGGGGGCACAGGAGTAAGATGGAGGCACGGGGGGCACAGGGGGGCTGGGGGCACAGGGGGCTGTGCAGAAGCTGTAGGGGGGTGTAGGGACCCTGGTGGTGTATAAGAGCTGAGGGCAGAGGGGCACACAGGGGCCATGGGGGGCTATGGGTGACACAGAGACTATAGGGGGGCGCAGAGGACAGGAAAGCACGGGGGGCTATAAAGGGGCTATAGAGGGGGCAGGTGCTATAGGAAAGCACGGGGGGCTATAGGGGGGCTATAGGGGGTGCCGGGGAGAGGAAGACACGGGGGTCTATACTGGGGCGCAGGGGTTATAGGAAGGCATGGGGGGCTATAGGGGGGCTATAGGGGGTGCAGGGGATAGGAAGGCACAGGGGGCTATAGAGGGGCTATAGGAGGGCGCAGGAGCTATAGGGGTGGGGGGAAGTTCATGGGGCTATAGGGCCTATGGGGGTGCAGGGAGGCTATAGGGGTTCACAGGGGCTGTTGGGGGGCACACCCCGTGCCTATAGGATCCATAGGGGCTGGAGGGGATGTACAGGGTGGGTCTGGGGACGGGTTGGGGTGGGATGGGGAGGGCTGGGGCACCTACAGCATCCATGAGCGGGTACCTATAACATGACATATACAGGAGGGCAGAAGGGTACCTGTATCATCCGGGGGGGGCACCTCTATCACCCGTAGGAGGTGAGAGGGGCACCTGTAAATACATGGGGGGGGCTGAGGGTACCTATAGGATCCGGGGGGGGGCACCTACAGCATCCATGGGGGTCTGGGGGTACCCATAAGATCCGGGGGGGGGCTGGGGGTACCTATATCATCCATGGGGGGCTGGGGGTACCCATAGGATCCATGGGGGGGGCTGGGGGTACCTATATCATCCATGGGGGGCTGGGGGTACCCATAGGATCCATGGGGGGGGCTGGGGGTACCTATATCATCCATGGGGGGCTGGGGGTACCCATAGGATCCATAGGGGGGTACCCACATCGGAGGGGGAGGGGGCTGCCCCCGGAAGTCCCTCCTCCGGAGGAAGCGCCGCCGGTGTGTGGGGGGGGGGGGGGGCGGGGGATGCTCTCAGCCCCCCCAGACCTCGAGCACCCCCCAATTAACCCCCTGCCTTCCTCAATCAGCCCCTCCCCCCCCGGAATTACCCTCTTTCCCCCCCAACCGAACCCTCTTTGTCTCTCCCCTCCAGGTCCCCCCGCGGGGGCCGGGGGCGGTGACGCGGCCACCGCCGGTGACACCGGGGGTGGGAGTGAGACCCCCGAAAGCGAGGTGACCCCCCCGGACCCCTCACCTGGACCCCCTGAGCCCCTCGCGGCACCTGAATCCCCCCAAAACCTCCCTCCGGACACCTGGACCCCCCCAGACCCCACCGCGGACACCTGAGCCCCTCCCCCCAGACACCTGAGACCCCCCCAAATCCCCTCACCTGGGCCCCCCCTCCCCCCGCGGCACCTGAACCCCCCAAATCCCTCGGACACCTGAACTCCCCTCGGACACCTGAACCCCCCCAACCCCCCACCGCGGGCACGTGACACCTGAAACCCCCCAAATCCCCCTCCCCGGACCCCCCCGGACACCTGAGACGCCCCAAATCCCCCTCCTCGGACCCCCACCCCATAGGAGCACCTGAGCCCCCTCCGCTCCGGGCGGGAGGAGGCTCCCCCCATTGAAGGGGTGGGGGGGTAGTCCCAGCCATGGCCGCCGACCCGGGGGACCCCAAATCCCCCCCCAAATCCCCCCCCCAGTCCCCCCCCAAACGGTTCTTCCGGCACAGCGTGGAGGTGCTGGTGGTGGTGGGGGGGGCCGGGGAGCGGGGGGGGGAGCCCCCCGCGGGGGGGGGCGAGGAGGAGGAGGCCGGGATGAAGGCAGTGGCCACCTCCCCGGGGGGGCGATTCCTCAAGTTCGACGTCGAGCTCGGCCGGGGGGCCTTTAAAACCGTGTTCAAGGGGTTCGACACCGACACCTGGGTGGAGGTGGCCTGGTGTGAGCTCCAGGTGAGAGCCCGGGGGAACACGGGGGGGACAAGGAGGGGACACGGGGGGGCCTGGTGTGAACTCCACGTGAGACCCAAACTGGGGGGGACACAGGGATGTGGATGGGGATGGGAGCTGGTGTGAGAACAGCCCAAAATTGATGATGATGATGATGATACCAGAGTTGGGGCACGGTGACGATGATGACAACAATGATAACGATGACCCTGAAATTTGGAGACGATGATGATGGTGATGATGATGATACTGGAATTGGACAATGATGATGATGATGACAGTGACAATGATGACGATGATGGTGATGGTGGTAACGATGACAACGATGATAATGTTGAGGATGACAATGGTTATAATGATAATGACAATGGTGACAATGATGACCATGATGATAATGACAATGGTGATAATGATGATGGTGATGATGATGGTGACGATGACAGTGATGATGGACAACGATGATGACGATGGCAATGATGACAATGATGACAATGGTGATGGTGGTAACGATGACGATGACAATGACAATGATGATGGTGGACGATGACGATGACAGTGACAATGCTGACAAAGACAATGATGACGACAGTGATGATGATGGTGATGGTGGTAATGATGATAACAGTGATGGGGTGACAATGATGACGATGAGAATGACAATGATGACAACGACAATGATGATGATGATGATGATGGCCATGACAACGATGACAATGACAATGGTGACGATGACAACACTGATGTGATGATAACAATGATGACGACGATAATGATGACAATGACAATGATGACAACGATAATGATGACGATGACAATGACAATGATGATGATGGCAATGATGATGATGATAATGACGATGATGATAATGATGACAATGATGACAATGACGATACCGACAATGATGTTGATGATAATGATGACGATGACAATGATGATGATAATGACAATGATGATGATGACAACGATGATGATGACAATGATGACGGTTACAATGACAATGTTGACAATGATGATACCGACAATGACAATGGTGATGATGATAATGATGACGATAATGCTGACAATGATAATGATGATGATAATGACAATGATGATGATGATAATGATGACAATGACAACACTGACAATGATGATGATGACGATGATGATAATGATGACAATGACAACACTGACAATGATGACGATGACGATGATGATAATGATGACAATGACAACACTGACAATGATGATGATGACGATGATGATAATGATGACAATGATGACAACAGTGATGATGATAACAGTGATGATGGTGACGATGACGATGATGAAGATAACACTGCCAGCCTTCCCCCCAGGACCGGAAGCTGACGAAGGTGGAGCAGCAGCGCTTCAAGGAGGAGGCCGAGATGCTCAAGGGGCTCCAGCACCCGAACATCGTCCGGTTCTACGACTCCTGGGAGTCAACGCTGAGGGGCAAGAAATGCATCGTCCTCGTCACTGAGCTCATGACCTCAGGCACCCTCAAGACGTGAGCGGGGCTGGGGGGGGCTGGGGGGCCACAGGGGGTCTGGGGGGTCACAGGGGGCTCACCCGGCCCCCCCCAGGTACCTGAAGAGGTTCAAGGTGATGAAGCCCAAGGTGCTGCGGAGCTGGTGCCGCCAGATCCTGAAGGGGTTGCAGTTCCTGCACACCAGGACCCCCCCCATCATCCACCGCGACCTCAAGTGTGACAACATCTTCATCACGGGCCCCACTGGCTCCGTCAAGATCGGGGACCTGGGGCTGGCCACGCTCATGAGGACCTCCTTCGCCAAGAGTGTCATCGGTGAGCGCGGGGACCCCGGGGACCAGCGTGGGGACACCTGGGACGATCCGGGGACATCCTGGGACCACCATGGGGACATCCAGGGACCACCATGGGAACATTCTGGGACATCCTGGGACCACCATGGGGACATCCAGGGACCACCATGGGAACATTCTGAGACATCTTGGAACATCCTGGGATCAACTGGGACCACCCTAGGATCACCCTGGGAACATCCTGGGACCCCCAGGACCCCCCAGGACCACCCTGGGACCCCCCAGGCCTCCCCGCCCAGGGTCCTAGGTGCCTGGGACCCACCAAAGACCACCCTGAGACCCTCCTGGGGACCCCCGGGACCACCCTCAGGGGTCATGACCACCTGGGACCCCCAGGACCTCCTGGGACCCACCCAGGGCTCCTGACGCCCCCCTGCTGCCGCAGGGACCCCTGAGTTCATGGCCCCCGAGATGTATGAGGAGCGTTACGACGAGTCCGTGGATGTTTACGCCTTCGGGATGTGCCTGTTGGAGATGGGCACGTCCGAGTACCCCTACTCTGAGTGCCACAACGCCGCCCAGATCTACAGAAAAGTCACCAGTGTGAGACCCCTGAGATCCCTGAACCCCCCCTGAGCCCCCCAGCACCCCCAAACCTCCCTGAGACCCACTCTGACCATCCCCAGTCCTCCTACTCTGAGTGCCACTGCACCACCCAGATCTACAGGAAAGTCACCAGTGTGAGACCCCCAAAACCCCCCTGAGACCCCCAACCCCCCTGGAGACCCCCAAACCTCCCTGAGCCCCCAAACCCTCCCTGATCCCCCAAGCCCCCCTTTCTCCCCCCCAGGGCATCAAGCCGGCGAGTCTGCACAAGGTTCGGGACCCCGAGGTGAAGGAGCTCATCGAGGGCTGCATCCGGCAGAACCGGGACGAGAGGTGGGACCCCCGGGACCCCCAGGGGACCCCCTGGGCCTGAGCCTCCTCCCTGGGACTCCCCGGGGCTGCAACCAGCAGAACCGGGACGAGAGGTGAGACCCCCCCCTGGAACCCCCAAGGCTGATCCCCCCCCAATCCCAGGCTCTCCATCCGGGACCTCCTGGCACACTCGTTCTTCGCCGAGGACACGGGGCTGAGGGTGGAACTGGCCGAGGACCCCGGGGGTCCCGACCCCGCCCTGGCCCTGCGGCTCCGCGTCGAGGACCCCAAGAAGCTCAAGGGGAAGCACAAGGACAACGAGGCCATCGAGTTCAGCTTCGACCTGGACACCGACGACCCCGACGAGGTGGCCCAGGAGATGGTGAGGGGGGACCCAAAACCCCCTTGGGGGGACCCCGAATACCCTTGAGGGTGATCCAAAACCCCTCTGGGGACCCCCCCCAAACTCTCCTCAAAGTCAATGAACCTCCAGAATTACCCTGAAGCCAAAGGTTGGTGACTCAAGCTCAGCTGGAGCCCCCCAAAGCCACTGACACCCCAAAATCCACCCATGAACTCCATGGTTGGTCCCTCAATCCCCCCTCGAGCCCCTCCCAAAGCCATCGAGTCCCCAAATTCCCCCCTGAAACCTCCAGTTGGCCCCTGGGACGGGACCCCCAACACCACCAGCTCTGGAGGTCCCCTCACCCGGCCCCCCCGATGCCCCCCCAGGTGAGATCTGGGTTCTTCCACGAGAGCGACTCCAAGGCCGTGGCCAAATCCATCCGGGACCGGCTGGTGCTGGTGCGGAGGGCGCGGGAGCGGCGCCCGGGGGGATCCCGGGGGGGCCCCGAGAACGAGGACCCTGAGGTGGATCAGCACGTCAGGCAGCAGCTGCTGGGGCAGCAGCCCCCAAACAACGGTGAGACCCCCAAACTGCCCCCCCAACAGTGAGACCCCCAAAGTGAACCCCCAACTGTGAGAACCCCAAAGTGAACCCCCAACCGTGAGACCCCCAAAACTGCCCCCCCTCAACGGTGAGACCCCCAAAGTGAACCCCCAACAGTGAGACCCCCAAAACTGACCCCCATGACAGTGAGACCCCCAAAACTGCCCCCCCTCAACGGTGAGACCCCCAAAGTGAACCCCCAACCGTGAGACCCCCAAAGTGACCCTCCCCAACAGTGAGACCCCCAAAATTGACACTCCCCCAAGAGTGAGACCCCCAAAATTGACCCCATGACAGTGAGACCCCCAAACAACCCTCCCAATGGTGAGACCCCCAAATGTGTCCCCCCAATGGTGAGATCCCAAAACCTGACCCCCAAAACTGCCCCCCCCAATGGTGAGACCCCCAAATAACCCCCCCCCAGTGACCCCCCCAATTGCTCCCCACAGCCGAGGGGCTCCCAGAGAACGGACCCCCCCCGGAAGTCACCGGGACCCCCCTGGAGGTCACCGGAGCCCCCCTGGACCCCCAGGGCTCAGCAGGGCCCCCCCCGGTAAGTCCCTGTCACACTCCGGTGGGGCTCCAGGCCATGGGACCCCCCCAGCACTGCCCCCCTGTCCCACAGGTGCCCCCCGGGGCCGAGGGGACATCGGGGGACGTCGCCGGAGGGGTCCCGGCACAGCCCCCTGAGGGGGATGTCGGGGTCACCCCCCTGCAGGTGGCACCGGGGGCACCGGGGCCGGGGGTGGCACTGGGGGTGACACCGGCTCCGGAAACGCCACCGGGCCTGGGGATGCCACCGCCCCAAGGGATGCCCCTGGGACCAGGAGCGTTGTCGGGTCTGGAAGTGTCACCAGCTCCAGCGATGGCACCGGCTCTGGGGGTGGCACCAGCTCCAGCAGTGCCACCAGCCCAAGTGATGCCACCAGCTCCAGCAGTGCCACCAGCCCAAGTGATGCCACCAGCTCCAGGAGTGCCACCTCCAGCTGGGATACCGCCAGCTCTGGGAGTGCCACCAGGTCCAGCGGTGCCACCAGCCCACGGGATGCCACCGACTCTGGAGGTGGCACTGGGTCTGGGAGTGTCACCAGCCCCAGGGGTGCCACCCCCGGCTGTGATGCCACCACAGTTGGTCCCCATTGTGCAGCTGCAGCCGGTCCCTGGGATGCCACCAACAGTCCCCGGGATGGCACCAGCAGTCCCCGGGATGGCACCAACAGTCCCAGTGATGGCACCAGGTCCAGGGGTGTCACCATGCCCAGTGATACTCCCAGGTCCAGGGGTACCACCACAGCCCGTCCCCACCGTGCAGCCACAGCTGGTGGCAGGGATGTCACTGGCTCCAGGGATGCCACCAGCCATGGGGATGTCACCAGCCTTGGGGGTGCAACCAGCCCTGAGGGTGCCACTGGGTACAGGGATGCCACCAGTTGTGGGGATGCCACCAGCTCCAGGAGTACCACCAACCCCAGCAATGGCCACGGGGATGCCACCAGCTCCAGAGATGCCACCACTGTCTGTGATGCCACCAGCCCAAGGAATGCCACCTCCACTCATGATACCACCAGCTCCAGAGATGCCACCACCGTCCCCGATGCCACTGGCCATGGGGATGTCAACAGTCCAAGGGATGCCACCAACTGCTGGGATACCACCAGCTCCAGAGGTGCCACCTCCATCTGTGATGCCACCAGCCATGGGGATGTCACCAGCCCTGGGGGTGCCACCAACCCAAGGGATGCCACTTCCATGTGTGATGCCACCAGCTCCCCTGATGCCACCGGTCCCAGGGATACCACCAGCAGTTGGGATGCCACCGGTGCAGGGGATGCCACCAGCTCCTGAGATGCCACCTCCAGCCGTGATGCCTCCAGCCCCAGGGATGCCACCAGTGCAGGGGGTGCCACCAGCTCCAGAGGTGCCACCTCTATCTGTGATGCCACCGACCCCACAGATGCCACCACCAGCCATGGGGGTGTCACCGGCCCCAGAGATGCCACCACCATCTGTGGTGCCACCGGCCCCGGGGGTGCCACCAACTGTGGGGACATCACCAGCCCTGGGGGTGCCCCCCGTGCCAGCAGGTGCCCCCCCCGAGGCTGCCATGCTGCTCTGTGTCCCCGACGTCCCCGATGTCCCCAACGTCCTGGATGTCCCCGATGTCCCCAAAGCGGAGCGGCCCCGGCAGCGCCGCCCGTCCTGCGCCCGCAGCCCCCGGTTCCAGCTCACGGTGCTGCAGGTCAGGGGGCCTTGGGGGGTCCCGGGGGGTCGGGGGGGCACAGGGGCCCCCCTCACAGTGTCCCCCCCCAGGTGTCCTCGCGCGGTGACAACACGGTGGAGTGTCAGCTGGAGACCCACGACAGCAAGATGGTGACGTTCCGCTTCGACGCCGACGGGGACGCACCCGAGGACATCGCCTGCTACATGGTGACCCCCAGCCTGGGACCCCTGACCTCTGACCCCCCCATTTGTGACCCCCCAATCTGTGTCCTCCAATCCCTGCCCCCCCCAATCCATGCCCCCCAATCCATGTCCCCCCCAGTGTGTCCCCCCCAATCCTTGTGGCTCCCTTTGATCCCTGTCCCTCCCAATCCCGTGTCCCCCCTTTAATCCCTGTCCGCCTCAATACCGTGTCCCCCCCAATCCCGTGTCCCCCCTTTAATCCCTGTCCCCCCAATCCCCCCCACAGGTCGAGGACAATTTCCTGCTGGAGGGGGAGCGGGACAAGTTCGTGCAGGAGCTCAAGGCCATCGTGGCCCAGGCCCGGGAGCTCCTCGGGACCCCCCCGCAGGACCCCCAGGTGACCCCACCCCGACCCCCCCAGGCTCACCCGGACCCCCCCAGCCTCCCCTCCCCACTGACCCCCCAAACGTGTCTCCTCAGGTGGGACCCCCAGAGCCGGCAGGGGGGGGTGAGTAGTGGGGGAGGGGTGGGGGGGGCTGGGGTCATCCCCCACCCCCCTGACCCCTCCCCTCATCCCCCCCAGGGGAAGGACCCCCCCAATCGTCCCCCGTGGGGCGCTGGAGGTTCTGCATCAACCAAACCATCCGGAACCGGGAGCCCACCGGTGGGTCCGGGGGGACACGGGGGGGAACATGGACCCCCAGCACTGGGGGGTGTCCCCCACCCCCCCTGACTGTGGTGTCCCCTCCCCACAGGCCCCGGGGGACCCCCCCCTGCCCGCAGAGACCTGGGCATGGCCCGGGGGGGGCCCACGGACACGGCCCCGGATCCTGAGAGTCCCCAGGGACAGGGGGCAACTGTCCCCAAACCTGGTGACCCGGGGGGGCCCCAGGGACAGGGAACAAGTGTCCCTGACCCAGGTGGCCCCCAGGGACAGGGAACAGTTGTCACTGTCCCCCAGGAGGTGGCTGAGCCCACGGCGATGGTCCCCAAGCCCCAAGTGCTGGGGGTCCCCAGCCCCTCAGAGCAGGAGGGTCCTGGACCCCCTGATGGGACTGTCCCCAAAGTAGAGACCCCCAGCCCTGGGGACCCGGCCCTGGGTGACCCCCAGGGACAGGGATCAGGTGTCACCAGCCCTGGGGGACAGGAGGGACCCCCGGAGCTGGAGATGCCCCCAGGACCTCCAGGGACCATTGACACAGGACCCCCAGGGGACCCCCCAGGACAGGGGCCAGTTGTCATGGGACCCCCAGGCCCAGGGGACCCCCAAGGACGGGGGACAATTGTCACCAGCGTTTGGGGTCAGGAGGGACCCCCGGAATCGGAGGTGAGTGACACCACCTGCCCCCCCCCCCAAGACCTGGAGACCCCCAGGGACATCCCCAAACCCCCAGCCCTGGGTGTCCCCAAACCCCAAGACCCCAAAGTCCCCCAAACCCAAAGGCCCAAGCCCTCAATGTTCCCCAACCCCAAGATCTCAGTGTCCCCCAAATCCTCAACCCCAAGACCTTCCTGACCCCCAAACCCCAACCCTTGGTGTCCCCAAAGCCCCCCCCCAGTGTCCCCCCATCCCCCAACTGCCCATTCCCACAGGTGATCCCACATCCCCCAATGTCCCTGTTCCCACATCCCCCAATGTCCCCGATCCCACAGGTGATCCCACATCCCCCATGTCCCTGTCCCCACATCCCCCCGTGTCCCTGTCCCCACAGGAGCCCTGCTGCCCCCCCGCCCGCCCCCCGCCCGGGGGGGGCTCGTTCCCGCTGGGTCTCTGCCCCCGCCTGCGCAGCCCCTCCAGGAAGGGGTGGGGGCGGCGCCTCAAGAGCTGGGCCCGGCGCCTGCGGCCCCCCCCCGCCGGGGGGGGGGACCCTAAAGCAGGTACGGGCACCCCCCTGCCCTGGGACCCCCGTGTGTGGGACCCCAGAGACCCCTCATGGCCCCCCAGTAACCCCCTCCTCTCCCACAGAGGAGCCGGAGGAACTCGGGGACCCCCCCCAGGGGGAAAACTGCCAGGTGGGTGTTTGGGACCCCCCAGACTGCCCCAAAAATCCACAGGGATGCCAAATCTGCCCCGAGCCCCTAAAACTGCCCCACAACCCCCCCAAACTGTCCCAAGGGACCCCAGAACTACCCCAGAGACCCCCCAGACTGCCCCAGGGACCCCCAGAACTACCCCAGGGACCCCCAGGCTTTCTCAAGGGACCTGCAACTGCCCCAGGGGCACCAAATCTGCCCCTGGCCCCCTAAAACTGCCCCAGGGACCCCAAAACTACCCCAGAGAGCCCCCAACTGCCCCAGGGACCCCAAATTACTCCCAGGGCCCCCCCAAGCCCCCTCCGCACTCCCACCCCCTCTCACCCCTCTGCCCCCCCCTGCAGCCGCCCCCCGACCCCGAGGAGGGGGACTCGGGGGGCCCCAGCTCGGGCAGTGAGAGCGGGGGGGTGGGGGGGCCCCCGCACCCCCCCGGGGCCCCCCCGCGCCCCCCCGGGCCCCCCAAGACCCCCCAGACCCCCCTGAGCAGCGACGGGGACTCGGAGCCCGAGGACGGGGCCCTGCGGGAGCAGCTCCGGAGCCTCCGGGACAAGTGAGAGGGGGACTGGGGGGCACGGGGGGATTGGGGGGCTGGGGGGGCTCGGGGGGTCAATGGGGGGGTCTGGGTGGGTCGATGGGGGGCTATAAATGGGGGGCACGTGTGAAGGGGTGTGGGGAGCACAAGGGGGGGGACACACGGAGGGTCTGAATGGGGGGAGGTGGGGGTGCGTGGGGGAGTGTGTTTGGATGTGGGTGTGGGTGTGGGGGGGGGGCTTTGGGGGGCTCCCTCGACTCCCCCTGACCCCTCAAAGCCTGACCCCCCCAACCCTCCCAGATCCCCAGCCCCCCCGAACCCCCCACCAGCTCCCCCCGACCCCCCCTGTCCCCCCGCCCCCCCGACCTCCCCGTACCCCCCTGTACCCCTCAGCCCCTCCCTTGCCCCCCCTTGCCTCCCCTTGCCCCTCAGTCCCCCTTGACCCCTCCTGACCCCCCGTGCCCCCTCTGACCCCCCCTGACCCCCCGTGCCCCCCCTGACCCCCCTTACCCCCTCTGCCCCCCCCTGCCTCCCCTGCCCCTCCCTGACCCCCCGTGCCCCCCAGGCACACGCGGGAGGTGCTGGAGCTGCGGGCGCGGCAGGACCGGGAGCTGCGGGAGCTGCTGCGGAGGCTCCGCGGGGACCTCCCGGAACGGACCCCCCCACACCCCCACCCCCAGCACGGCCCGGGGGGGTCCCCGAGGAGGCTCCGGGGGGCCCGGGCCCGGGGGAGGGGCCGGGGGGGGGCCCCGACAGGTTTGGGGGGGACACGGGGGGGGTTTGGGGTCATGGACAAGGGGGGAGGGCTGAGGGGAGGGGGATGCAAAGGAGGGTTGGGGGTCATCGGTGGGGGGGTTGGGGGGTGGAGAGGGGGGTTTGGGGTATGGGGGGGTTCAGGCAATGGGGTCTGGGGAATAAAGGGGGGTTTAAGGGTATGGGGGGGTTGGGGACTGTAAGGGGGGCTTGGGGGGCAGGGAGGGATTTTGGGGTACAGGGAGAGGCGATTTGGGTTGCCCCACGTTCTGGAAGTGTGTTTTGGGGTGCCGGGGTGGCTTTTGGGGTGCAGAGGGAGGTTTTGGGGTGCAGGGGTGGGCTGAGGCTCGGGGAGGGGTTTTGGGGTGCAGGGGGCCTTTAGGATGCTCTGCAAAGGGATTTTGGGGTCTGAGGGGTTTCGGGGGCTCTGGGGAGGGAATTTGGGGGGTCCAGGTGGGATCTGGGACACCCTCCATAACCCAGGGATTTCTGGGTTTCCCCCACAGGCCCCTCGACCCCCCCAGCTCCCCTGAAGCCCCCCCCGGCCCCCCCAGAAAAGGGGCTTTTCACGGACGACCTGCACAGGCTGGTGGACGAGTGGGTGCAGGACACGGCCCGGGCACAGGTGGGGGATTTGGGGGGCTGGGGGGGCCCAGGACCTAAACTCCTCTTTAGGGGGGCTGGGGGGGCCCTGCAACCCCTTTTTGGGGGGTTAGGGGGATTCCAATACCTAAACACCCCCGTTTTGAGGGGCTGGGAGGGTCCCCAATACCAATTTTAGGGGGCTGGGGTGTCTCGTGCCCCGTTTTGGGGGTTCTCAATATCTGAATCCCCCTTTCCCCCCTCCAGGGAACCTCGTCGTGGGTCTCGACCCTTCGTGGCACTCGCGGGACCCCCCAAAAATGGGGGGAGCTGCCCCCCCCCAAACCCAACCTCCCTCCGGGGGCTGAGTGAGGGGGGGCCCCAAAAACCACTGTGTCCCCTCCGCCCACATCCCCCCATTCCACCCCAACCCCCCTGATTTTGGGTCGTGTCCCCCCCCCGCACGGGCTCATCCCAATTTGGCTCCTGAGTCACTTTGTTTCACCCCCTGAGTCCCTTGGTTTGACCCCCTGGAGGGTGACCCCAGATTTCCAGCCCCAAAATCGCCTCATTACACCCCAAAACTCCCCTTTTTGGGGGCCCAACTCCCTCCCATGGTGTGACCTTACCTTTGGCCCAAAATTGCCTTATTTTGCCCCCAAAATACCCCTTTTTTGCTCCCTCCAGATTGAATCCCTTATTTTGGCCCCAAATCACTGTATTTTACCCCATTTTTTAGGTCACTCCCCCTTTTCACCCTTCCCCCCAGGTGACCCCACTTTCTGATTCCCAAAATCCCCTCATTTCACCTCAAAACCCCCCTTTTTTTGGGCCTTCCCCCTCTGCATGAGGTGACCCCAATTTTTAGCCCCCAAATCACCTCGTTTCAGCCACAAACTCCCTTTTTTGTGGCCTTTTCCATCCTTCCCTGATGTGACCCCACTTTTCACCCCCAAAATCTCTTAATTTCACCCCAATCCCCCTTTTTTGGACCTATTTCCCTTTTTTTACATCTCCCCCAGGACATGATGCCACTTTTTACCCCCAAAATTACATTATTTCACCTCAAACATCTCCTTTCAGGGCCTTCCCTTCCACCCCCCCGATGTGACCCCACTTTTCAGCCCCAAAATCTCATTTCACCCCAAACCCCCTTTTTTGGGTTTGTCCCTGCTTTTGTCCCCACCATGAGTTGACCCCAATTTTTAGCCCACAAATGGCCTCATTTCGCCCCAAAACACCAACAGTTGACCCCCAACCCTTCCCTCACCCCCTCATTTGTCCCCAAATCCCTCAGTTTGCCCCCAAAGACCCCCCAGACTCGCTATTTTCACCCCAAACCCCATCACAGGCCTGGAATCCCCCTTAACGCAGCCACGGGAGAGGGGAACTGGCCCTACTGGTTTTACTGGTGTGTTGTCCCTCCCCCCACTGGTCGTGCTGGTGCCATCGCCCCTCCCCCCCCCCCCTTTCCCCCCACAGCCGAATTTTGGGTCATTTCTTGTGTTTTCCTCTCATCCCCCTCCCCCCTTCGCCAGCCAGTGAAATCACGGGTGTTCCGCTTCGAGGGGGTGGGGAGGGCGTTTGACTGGGGAGGGGGAAGTTGTTATAAATTGTTATAAAGTGTGGAAAAAAAACCTCTTAAAAATCGAGAAATAAAACCCGCGCGCCACACCCAAGATGGCGGCTCGGCGCCACACCCAAGATGGCGACCGCGCTTGCCACACTCAAGATGGCGGCGGTGCCGCTCCCAAAATGGCGGCCACGCCCTCCCCAAGATGGCGGCGCGGCCTCCCCAAGATGGCGCCGGGGCCCCGCCCCCGCCCTCCCCGTTTCCGCGTTTGAATAAAACTTTTCCCGGGCGCCCCAAGCGCGCAGAGGCCGCTGCGGCGGAGCCGGAGCTGGGCCCGGGCCCCCAGCGGCGGCGGACACCGCGCGGAGCCGGAGGAGCGGCCGCGGGAGGCGCTCAGGCCGCGCCGCGCTGAGGCCTAGGCGGGAGCTGGCGGTGGGGGGGGCGCGGGCCTCGCGGAGTCCCGCAGGCCGCGAGGGAGTTTGGGGGGATTCGGGGGGTCCCACGGGCCGCTGAGGGATCCCACAGGCTTTAGGGGGGGGTGTGTGAGGCGTTTGGGGGGTCTTGTGGGCCTTTGGAGGGGGCCGAAAGGCTTTGGGGGGTCCTGTGGCCTTTGGGGGGTCTTGTGGGATGTTGGGGGGGTTCGCGGGCCTTTGGGGGGGTCTCTAAAGCCTTTAGGGGGTCCCACAGGCTTTTTGGGCTCCCTCGGGCCTTTCAGGGAGTCGCAGAAGCTTTTCGGGGGTCCCGGTGACCCCGCGGCACGTGGGGAGGGGCGGCCCGGGCTCCACGGACCCCGTGAGGGACCCCGGGGCCCTGCAGCGCTTTTGGGGGTCCCGAGACCCCCCCAAACCCCCATTGACCCCTTCTGGGGGGGGGGCTCTGGGCCCTATAAACCCTTTAGGAAATCCGAAATCTCCATTGACCCTTTTGGGGGTCCTTATAGATATTTTTGGGGGGTTGTTGTGCCCCCCAAGTCCCCCCGGGGTCCTCAACCGCCCCTGCGGGCCACGTTGGGGGGGCTTTAGGAGGTTCCAATAGGGGCTCCAGCTGAGGGGCTGTTTTAGGAGAAGTGTTTTTGGGGGGTTGTTTGTTTTTGAGGGGCTGTTTTAGGGGCCTGTTAAGGGGAGGTTCTTGGGGTGTTTTTAAGTAGGTATTTTTAAGGGGGTGCTTTTAGGGGTCGTCTTAGGGGCTTTATCACAGGAGCTGTTTTGGGGGCTCTTTTTAGGGGGGCTGTTTTTTCGGGGGATGTTTTTTCGGGGCTGTTTTGTGGGGGATCGTTTTTAGGGCCTGTTTTTGTTGGGCGTTTTTCAGGACTAGTTTAGGGTCTGTTTTTAGGGGGCCTGATTTAGTGGGGTGGATTTTGGGGGGGTGGTTTCAGGGGCTGCTTTTGGGGGTCCCTGTGATGTCCCGGCCCGGGGAGGCCTGGGGGGGTCCGTAGGGGCTTGGGGGGTCCAGGAGGGGCCCGGGGGGTCCCCGGGGGTCCCACCATGGCCTCAGTGCCCGTTTACTGCCTGTGCCGCCTCCCCTACGACGTGACCCGGTTCATGATCGAGTGCGACGGCTGCCAGGACTGGTTCCATGGCAGGTGCGACTGGGAGGGGATTGGGGGGCACTGGGGGCACTGGGAGGGGGTTGGGAGGGACTGGGAGGTACTTGGGGGGCAGTGGGGAGAATTGGGAGAAGTCTGGGGGGAACTGGGGGCAACTGAGGGTTACTGGATGGGTGCCTGGAGGTTACTGGGAGGCACTGGGGGTTACTGGGTGGGTGCTTAGAGGTTACTGGGAGGCACTGGGGGTTACTAGGTGGGTGCCTGGGGGTTACTGGGAGGCACTCGGGGTTACTGGGTGGGTGCTTAGAGGTTACTGGGAGGCACTCGGGGTTACTGGGTGGGTGCCTGGGGCTTGCTGGGAGACACTGGAGGTGTGCCTGGGGGTTACTGGGAGGCACTGGGAGTGACTGGGTGTCCCCACAGCTGTGTGGGGGTGGAGGAGGAGGCGGCGGCCGAGATTGACCTGTACCACTGCCCCCAGTGCGCCGTGCTCAGGGGGCCCTCTGTCAGTGAGTGAACTGGGGGCACTGGGAGGGACTGGGATGGGGGCCTGGGGCCCTCTGGATCCATCCCAGGACTCTGTGGGTGCTCTGGGGTCCCTGGGGGTCCACACGTGTGTCTGGATTCAGGGGGGTCTGTGTGACCTGTGTCCAGACAGGTCCATGTTAATCCATGGGGATTCGGGTCCCTGTGGATCCACGTGTTCCTGGGGCCACCTGGGACCAGAGAAAGCCAGGGGCCCTCGTGAGTCCTCGTGGATCCAGGTGTTCCTGGATCCACGTGGATTCCTGGGTGTCTGTGGATCCAGGTTTTCCTGGATCCAGTTCCACATGGGTCTCCACAGATTCACGAGCTTCCCAATGTACAAAATCCCAGATCCAGGCAGGTCCCTGTGCATCTATGTGTTCCTGGGTTTCTGTGGATCCCTGTGTTCCAGGGTCCATATGGGTTCCTCTGGATCCGTCTGCTCTTGGATCCACGTGGATCCATACAAACCCTGGGCTGTAGAAGTCCTTATGGATGTGCGTGTTCTCGAGTTTGTTTGGATCCCTGTGGATCCGGGTGTGACCGGATCCGTGTGGATCCATAGAAACTCCAGCCCAGACAAGTCCTTGTGGGCCTGGATGTTCCCGGGTTCCCGTGGATCCACCTGTCCCCAGCTCCATGTGGATCCATGGAAACCTGAGTCCACCCGGGTCCCTGTGGATCCCCTCCGGTCCCTGTGGATCTCCCTCCGTGCCTCTGGATCCACATGTTCCCAGCTCCACAGGGATCCCCGTGTCCCTGGATTTCTCTGTGTCCGTGTGTTTCTGGTTCCAGCCACGTTCCTCTGTTCCCAACTCTGTATCTGTGTGTTCCTGCTGTATCCATCGGTGTCCTCAAGGGATCCACCTGTACCTGCATCCCTGTGTCCCCAGTATCCCTGTATCTCCCTGTGTCCCCCTGCATCCCTGTGTCCCCCTGCATCCCTGTGTCCCCCTGCATCCCTGTGTCCCCCTGTATCCCTGTATCTCCCTGTGGCCCCCTGTGTCCCCTTGTATCCCTGTATCTCCCTGTGTATCCTTGTGTCCCTTGTGTGCCTGTGTCCCCGTGTCCTTGTGTTCCCCTCTATTTGTATCCCCTGTATTGTTCTGTATCCCTGTGTCCCGTGCATCCCTGTATGTTCTTGCGTTTGCATCCGTGTCCCCTGTATTCCTGTGCCTGTGTCCCTGTATCCACTGTATTCCTGTGTATCCACTGCATTCCTGTGTTTTCCTGTATTCCTGTATCTCCTGTGTCCCTGTATTTCCGTCCCTCCCCGTTCCCGTAGCTGTGTATCCGTGTATTCCCCCTTGTCCCTGCATTCCCTTCCCGTGCCCTCACTCCTCCCTGTTCCCACAGTGAAGCGGCGCCGGGGCCCCCCCAAGGCTCCGGATCAGGATCCCCCCGGGAGCCGCCCGGCCCGGACCGGGAGCGCCCAGTTCATCCGGGAGCTGCGGGGACGCACCTTCCCCAGGTGAGGGGACACCCCCGGGGCAGGGGGTCACCCCCAGGAGAGGGGGGACACCCCCAGGAGAGGGAGAATACCCTGAGGGCAGGGGGGACACCCTGTGGGGAGGGGACACACGCCCAGGAGAGGGGGGACACCCCCGGGGCAGGGGGACACCCCCAGGGGAGGGGGACACCCCCAGGAGAGGGAGGATACTCCGAGGGCAGGGGGGACACACCCCCAGGGCAGGGGGGACACACTCCCAGGGGAGGGGGGACACCCCAGGGCAGGGGGGATACCCCCAGGGGAGGGGACACACCCCCGGGGGAGGGGGACACCCCCAAGGGAGGGTCCCATCCCCGGATGAGGGCCCTGTGCCTCCCTGGGGGCTGTGCTGGGTTGGAGGGTTCTGGGGGGTTTTGGTCAGTTCTGGGGGGGGCTCAGGGGTCCCGTGTCCCCCCCCAGTGCGGACGAGGTGCTACTGCGGCCGGGGGGGGCCCAGCTGACGGTGGAGTACCTGGAGGAGAACAGCTTCAGCGTCCCCATCCTGGTGTCCCGGCAGGAGGGGCTGGGGATGACCCTGCCCCCCCCCTCCTTCACCCCCCGTGACGTCCTGCACTACGTGGGTGAGCCCAGGGGGGCACGGGGGGCTCTGGGGGGGTCACAGGGGGTCTGGGGGGGCTTTGTAGGGGTCAGTGGGGGTTTGAGGAGGGGTGTCAGGGGGTCTCTCTAATCTTTGGGTGTCCTGAGGGGCAGACAAGGTGGTCTCAGTGCTGGATGGGGGTTGGGGGGGTGTCAGTGGGGGTTTGAAGGGGTCTCAGGGGGGTCGGGGGGGTTTGGGGGGTTCCCAGGGAGGTCAGAGGGTCCCACTCACCCCAGGGGTCTCCAGGAGCAGACAGGGTGGTCTCTGTGCTGGACATGGGTTGGGGGGTGTCAGTGGGGGTTTGGGGGGTCCCAGAGGGGTCAGTGAGGGCTTGGTGGGGTCTCAGAGGGTGCCTCTCACCCCTGGGGGTCTCCAGGAGCAGACAAGGTGGTCTCGGTGCTGGACGTGGGTTGGGGCGGGGTCAGTGGGGGTTTGTGGCGTTCCCAGGGAGGTCATAGGGTCCCACTCACCCCTGGGGGTCTCCAGGAGCAGACAAGGTGGTCTCGGTGCTGGACGTGGGCCGCCAGGCCGAGCTCCGGATGCGCCTCGGGGACTTTGTGGCCTATTTGGGGGGTCCCCGGCGCGAGAGGGTCCTGAACGTCACCGGCCTCGAGTTCTCCGACACCAGGTGGGCGCTGCTGAACCTCCCCGTGCCCCCCCGGGCTGTCACACCTGGGGCAGCCCCCCCTGACCCCCCCGTGCCCCCCAGGCTGTCCAACCTGGTGCAGACCCCCCGGATCGTGCGGAAGCTCTCGTGGGTGGAGAACCTGTGGCCGGGGGAGTCGGCGCGGGAGCGGCCGAGCGTGCAGAAGTACTGCCTGCTGGGGGCCAGGGACGGCTACTGCGACTTCCACATCGCCTGCGGGGGCACCTCGGCCTGGTGCCACGTGCTCAGGGTGAGAGGGGGCTTTGGACGGGGTTTGGGGGGAGTTAGAGGGGATTTGGGGGGTTAGAGCAAGTTTCGGGGGAGTTACAGGGGCTTTGGGGGGGCTGAGGGGATTACAGCAAGTTTGGGGGGGCTTAGAGGGGGCGGGGGAGTTGCAGGGGTTTTGGGGGGGGTTACAGCAGATTTGGAGGGATTTAGAGAGGGTGGGGGAGTTACAGGGGGTTTGGAGTAGTTTAAAGGGGGTTTGGGGTTTTAGAGGTGTTTGGGGGGTCTGGAAGGGGGTGTGATGGGTTGTGGTGCGTTTTGGTGGCTGGTGGTGGGGTTTAGGGAGTTTTAGGGGGTTTAAGGAGTGTTTGGGGTGTCTGGAGGAGGGTATGGGGTGATTTTAGGGGGGATTTGAGGGTCCAGGGCAGGGCTATGGGGGAGGTTAGTGGAGGCTACCCCTGATGTGCCCCCCGTGGCCCCCCCAGGGCGAGAAGATCTTTTACCTGGCGCGTCCCTCGGCCGCCAACCTGTCCCTGTTCGAGGCCTGGAGCAGCTCCCGCAACCGCCCCGAGCTCTTCTTCGGGGACCAGGTGGATCGGTGCTACCGCTGCCACCTGCGCCAGGGCCAGACCCTCTTCATCCCCACGGGTGAGTCTGAGACTCCCAAACACCCCCAAACCCCCCTGTGCCAGGGCCAGACCCCCTTCATCCCCACGAGTGAGTCTGGGGGGGCAGGGACCCCCAAATTCAGCAGGGACCCCCCAAACACATCTCCAGACCCACCTGGAGCAGGACCAGACCCTGTTCATCCCAACAAGTGAGCCCAAGGCCCCCCAAACACACCCCAGACCCCCAGGCACGCCCAGACCTCACCCACGCCCCGCCTGCACCACGCCCGGACCCCGTTCATTTTCCTGGGTGAGTCTGAGACCCTCAAACACAGCAGGGACCCCCAAACACACCTCCAGACACACCTGGACCAGGGCCAGATCTTGTTCATCCCTCCAGGTGAGAGGGGGCACCAAAATACTCCCCCAAACCCTGCAGGGGCCCCCCCCCCACACCTACAGACCCCCAACCCCACCTGTACCAGGGCCAGACTCTCTTTGTACCCCGGGGTGAGGTACTGGGGGGCTTTGGGGACCCCCAGACATGCCCACACCTCTCCTGTGCCAGGGCCAGAGCCCCCAACTCACCCTCAGCCTCCCCCAGAGCTCCCAGTGCTCCCCCAGAGCCCCCTGAACCCCCCTGTGCTCCCCCCGAGCCCCCTGACCCCCCCTGTGCCCCCCAGGCTGGATCCAGGCCTCGCTGACCCCCGTGGACTGTTTGGCTTTTGGGGGCAACTTCCTGCACAGCCTCAACATCGGGATGCAGCTCAGGTGGGGGGCTCTGGGGGGCTTTGGGGGACATGTCTGGGGGGCTTCAGGGTGGTTTGGGGGGGGGTTTGGGGGGCCTTAGGGTGTTTCAGGAGGTTTTAGGGTGTTCGAGGGGTGTTTTGGGAGGTCTTTTGAGTGTTTTGGAGGTGTCTTTGGGGGGGTTAGCATGTTTTTTGCTGTCTCTAGGGTATTTTTAGGTGCCCTTGGGGGGCTTTAAGTGTTTTTGGGGGTCCTTGGGGAGCTTTAGGGTGTTTTTGGGCGTGTTTCAGGGCAACCTCAGGGTGGTTTTGAGTTTTTGGGGGATTTGAGGGGGAGTGCAGAGCAGTTTTGGGGGCTCTCAAGACCAGGCTGGTTCTGTGGGGTTCCTATGGGGTCCTGTGGGGTTCCCTGGTCCCCCAATCCCCCCGATCCCCCCAGGGCGTACGAGCTGGAGCGGCGCCTCAGCGGCTCCGACCCCGTGAAGTTCCCCAATTTCGAGACCATTTGTTGGTACGTGGGGAGGCATCTCCTGGACACCTTCCGAGGTGGGTGCCCCGAATTTGGGGCTGGGGGGATTTGGGGGGGGCTGGGAGGGGCTTTAAATCATGGTCTGTGGGGTTTTGGGTGGTTTTAAACCCCGTGCTGGGCGGCTGGGGGGGATTTAAACCCATCCCGGGGGGGTTGGGGGCTCTAAAGCCTGTCTGGGGGGGGCTGGGGGGGTTAAACCCATTGGAGAGGGGCTGGGGGGGGAGCCTGAACCACCTCTGGGGGTCCCATCCCCAGTTTGGGGGGGTCTTTGTGGATCTCATCCCCCATTTTGGGGGTCTCAGCCCTGTCTGGGGGTGCCTTTAGGGCACCTTTCAGGTGTTCCTGGGGGTCCCACCCAGGGCTCCTGGGGGGGGCAGGGGGGGCTCCCCCAGGTCTGGGGGGGGGTGTCCCTGAATGTTGGGGTCCCACAGGGCTGTGGGGGGGTCCCAGGGGGATTCTGGGGGGGTCCCTGAGCATTGGGGTCCCCCAGGGCTGGGGGGTGGGACAGGGGAGGCTCCTGGGGGGTCCCTGAGTGTTGAGGATCCCCCAGGGCTGCAGAGGGGGAAGCAGGAGCAGCTCCTGGGGGGTCCTTGAGCGTTGGGGTCCCACAGGGCTGGGGGGGGGTCCCAGAGGGGACCCAGGGGGGTCCCTGAGCGTTGGGGTCCCACAGGGCTGGAGGGGGGATCCCAGGGGGGGTCCCTGAGTGTTGAGGTCCCGCAGGGCTGCGGGAGAACCGCCGGCACCCCGCGGCCTACCTGGTGCACGGGGCCAAGGCCCTGAGCGGGGCCTTCCGCGCCTGGACCCGCAGGGAGGTGGGTCTGGGGGGCTCTGGGGGGCCAGAGGGGGCTGGAGGGAGTGTGGGGGGGGCTACAGCAGGATTTGGGGGAGTTACAGTGGGGTTTGGGGGCTGCAGGGTGCTGGGGAGCGTCTGTGGGGGGATATTGAGGGGTTAGAAGAGGATTTTGTGGGGGTTTACAGGGGATTTGGGGGGGCTCTGGGGGTTTGGGTGGCCCTGGGGGGGGTTACAGGGTGGGTTTGGGGGAGTTAGGGGGGCTCTGGGGGTTACAGGGGTGGGCGGCTGCAATTGGCTTTGGGGGGGAGGTTTGGGGGTTTTCCTCATTTTTTGGGGCTTCCCCCTGCTTTTGGGGGTCCCAGTTGGTGGTGAGGGGCTAGGGGGGTTGTTTTAGGGGGGGTCCCCCCACATTTGCCCCCCTGACCGCCCCAAATCAGGTGCTGGGGGAGCACGAACACGAGATCCCTGAAACCGTCCGACCGGGACAGCTGGTGAAGGAACTGGGCAGGGAGATCCGGCTGGCTGAGGTTACTGGGAGCACTGGGGGCACTGGGGAGGGACTGGGGGGCACTGGGGAGGGAAATCTGGCTGGCCAAGGTTACTGGAGCACTGGGGGCACTGGGGAGGGTCTGGGGAGGGAAATCTGGCTGGCCAAGGTTACTGGGGGCACTGGGGAGGGTCTGGGGAGGGAAATCTGGCTGGCTGAGGTTACTGGGGCACTGGGGGCACTGGGGAGGGACTGGGGGGAACTGGGAAGGGGCTGGGAGTTACTGGGGGAGTTTCTGGGAGCTTTGGGTGGTTACTGGGACCCACTTGGAGATACTGGGGGGAGGGTCTGGAATCTTTTGGGGGGTACTGGGGGTCATTGTGGGTGCTCTGGGAACTTTGGAACTGGGAACTCCCAGTAACTGGTGGTTACTGGGAGTCAGTGGGGGGGGCTCTAGGAGCTTTAGTGGGGTCACTGGGAGTTACTGGGGGGGCACTGTAACTGACCCCCCCTCTCCCCCCAGGAGCTGTTCCAGCAGAGCACGGGGATGTCGGGGACCCCCTTCGGCCCCCCCTGGGGGGTCCCAGCCCCCAAAAAGGGGGGTCCCCGCAAACCCCCCCCCAGCTCCCGCCCCTCCGACGAGGGGGGGGCCCCCAACCCACCCCCGGACCCCCCCGAGGAGGACGAGGAGGTGAGGAGGGGGCTGAGGGGTGTTTTGGGGGGAGGCCGAAGTTGGGGACCCCCTGACCCTCGGGGGGCTCCCCCAGGCTGACCCCCCCAGCTCCAGCGCGGAGGAGACGGACCCCGACTCGGAGGGGGACCCCCAGACCCCCCTGCACAACGGGGGGGCTCGGTGAGGAGGGGGGCACTGAGGAGGGGCCCAGGGGGGCTTGGGGGGGTCTGGGGCTGGTTGTGGGTGCTGAGGGGGGATTTGGGGGATCCCAGGGGGAATTGGGGGCACTGGAGGAGCCTGGGGGGGGGGGGCACAGGAGGGATCCCACGGGTTTTTGGGGGGTTGGAAGTGGGTTTGGGTTCTGAGGGGCGTTGGATGATGGGGGGGGTCCCAGGTGGGTTTTAGGGTCCAGGGGGGGTCTCAGAAGGGTTTTGGGGTTCAGGGGGCTCCCAGGGTGAATTGGAGGCACTGGGGGGGGTCCCAGGGTGAATTGGAGGCACTGGGGGGGGTCCCAGGGGGGGTTGGGAGCAGTGTGGGGTTCCAAGGGGGAATTGGGGGGGTTCTCAGAGGGGTTTGGGAGGGCTGGGGTGGGTTTGGGGGGCACTGGGGAGGTGGGTTTTGGGGCCCAGGGGGTTACTGGGGGGGAGTTACTGACCCCCCACTGGCCCCTCCCCCCCCAGGCCCCGCCGGAGCCGCCCCGGGGGGCTCTGGGGGTCCCGACCCCCCCCGTCCCCCCCCTGCTCCCCCCCCAGCTCCCCCTTGGACCTGGACTCGGAGGAGGAGCTGCAGATTGATGAGACCCCCCCTCGGAGGGGCCCCCGCCGGCTGCCCCGTGGGTACCCCCAAAACCCCCCCAAAACCTCCCCAAACCCACCTAACCCCCCCCAAAATCCCACCTAACCCTCCCCATGGCTACCCCCAGAAACCCCCCAAAACCCCCCAAAAAACCCCCCAAAACTGCACCTAACCCCCCCCGGCTGCCCCGTGGGTACCTCCAGAAACCCCCTCCAACCCCCCCAAAAAACTCCCCCCAAACCCCACTTAACCCCCTCCCAGCTGCCCCTTGAGTAACCCCCAAAAAATCTCCAAACCCCTCTCCTAAACAATTGGAGACCCCCAAATTCCCCCCAAGCACCTCAAAACATCCCCAAATCCCCCCTTAACCCTCCCCCGACCCCCCCTTTCCCCAGATGCCACTCTGGGGGTGCTGGGGGTCCCTGAGCCCCCCCTGACCCCCTGTTACCCCCAGGGCTGCCCCGGAAGCTGCCCCGGGCCAAGCCCTGCTCGGACCCCAACCGGGTGCGGGAGCCGGGGGAGGTGGACTTTGACATCGAGGTGGGTCTGGGGGGGCTCTCAGAGGGGGACAGAGGGGTCCCAGAGGGGTTTGGGGGCACTGGGGGGGCTCTCAGAGGGGGACAGGGGGGTCCCAGAGGGGTTTGAGGGTGCTGGGGGGGCTCTGGGGGAGCTGGGGAAGGGTCCCAGTGCGGGTTCTGGGGGGCTGTGTAAGGGTTGAGGGGGGTCCCAGAGGGGATTTGGGGATGTTTTGGGGGGTTTGGGGACTCATCCCCCCCCCAGACGAGAGGATTACACCATGGACGAGGATGAGGGGGATATTTTGGGATATTTTTTGGTGGTTTTGGGGCTCTTTTCTCCCCCTGTAGGAGGATTACAGCACAGATGAGGATGAGGGGGATATTTTGGGGTGGTTTTGGGGCTCATATCTCCCCCCCCCAGGAAGATTACACCATGGACAAGGATGAGGGGAATATTTTGGAATCTTTTGGGGTTATTTTGGGGTGTTTGGGGCTCATTTCCCCCTCCTGAGGAGGATTACACCATGGACAAGGATGAGTGGGATACTTTGGGAATATTTTGGGGTTATTTTGGGGTGTTTGGGGCTCATTTCCCCCTCCTCAGGAGGATTACACCACAGACGAGGATGAGGAAGGAGCTGCCGGGGGCAGCGCCGGGATCCTCGACCTGCTCAAGGCCAGTCGGCAAGTGGGGGGCTCCGAGTACCCCCAGCTCAGGTGGGGGGGCCGGGGGGCCTTTGGGGGGGTCCCTGGGGGCTGTGGGGAGGATTTGAGGGGGTTCTGGGGGGCTCCGAGTACCCCCAGCTCAGGTGGGGGGGGCGGGGGGCCTTTGGGGGGGTCCCAGGGGGCTGTGGAGGGGATTTGAGGGGGTTCTGGGGGTCTTTAGGGGCTGTGGAGAAGCTTATTGAGGGGCTGGGTTTGGGTGTTGGGGGTCCCCAAATGGTTTTTGGGGGCTCTTGAGGGTCCTGGGTTTAGTTTTGGGGTCCCCAGAGACTGTGAGGGCTATGGAGGGGGTCCTCAGGGGCTCTGGGGGGGTTTGGGGGGTCCTGGGTTGTGTTTTGGGGGTTCCCAGGTGGTTGTGGGGGATGCTGGCTTTGATTTTGGGGATGCCCAGCTGGTTTTGGGGGGTGCTGAACTGTGTTTTGGGGGTCCCCAGCTGGTTTTGGGGGGGTTTTGGGGGTGCTGGGTTTGGTTTTAGGGGTGCTGGATTTGTTTTTGGGGGTGCTGGGTTTGGTTTTGGGGGTCTCCAGGCAGTTTTGGGGGGTGCTGGGCTGTGTTTTGGGGGGTGCTGGGTTTGGTTTGAGGGGTGCTGGGTTTGGTTTTGGGGGTCTCTAGGCAGCCTGGGGGAGTTTTTGGGGGTGCTGGGTTTAGTTTTTGGGGTGCTGGATTTGTTTTTGGAGGTGCTGGGTTTAGTTTTTGGGGTGCTGGATTTGTTTTGGGAGGTGCTGGGTTTGGTTTTGGGGGTCCCCAGGTGGATTTACACCCCCTGCCCCCCCAGCGAGGCCCCCGCGTCCCCCAGCACGCGCGAGGCCATCCAGGGGATGCTGTGCATGGCCAACCTGCCCGCGGGGACCCCCCTGGGCCCCCCCAGCTGGTGGTCCGGGGGCTCGGGGCCCGACCGGGGGGGTGCCGGGGGGTCGGGGGGGGGCAGGAGAGCCCCCCCAGCCCCCCGGAGCACGGACAGCGAGGCCGAGGGCAGCCTGGACGAGCAGGACAGCCTGGGGGCCTGCTTCAAGGACGCCGAGTACAGTGAGTGTGGAGGGGCCGGGGGGGCCCCTGGGCTGGGAGAGACCCCCCCTGAGCCCCCCCCGACACCCCCTCCCCAGTTTACCCCTCCCTGGAGTCGGACGAGGACGACCCGGCCCTCAAGTCCCTCCCCAAGAGGAAGAAGGTGACGGACGACGCTCCCTGGAGCCCCAAAGGTGGGGGGGGACCCCAAAAAATGGGATAGGGGGGCTGGGGGGGGTAAATGGAGGGTTTGGGGTGGGGCTGGGGGGTCCCTGAGTGCAGGGAGGGGGGTTGAGGGCAAGTGTGGGGGTTTTGGGGGTCTGCAGGGGAAGTGAGGGGGTGTAGGGGGAGGCCAGGTGTGGGTTTGAGGGGGGTCCCCAGGGGTGTGGGGGGGACCTGAGGGGGGGACTGAAGGTTTTGGGGGGGCTCCCTAAGGGCTGAGGGAGGAGGGGAGAGCTGAGTGTTTGAGGGCTCTATAAGGAGATTGGGGCTTGGTTAGAGGGGCGTCCCCATGGGACATGGGGGGATTCAAGGGGGCTCTAGGGGTGGGATTTGGGGTTCCTGGGGGTTTAAGGGGATTGTCTGGGAGTTTAGGGGATCCCTGGGGTGGGTGGGTGGGTGGGATTTGGGGGGGGGGCCCTCTCCCACTACTTCTATCCCCCCTGACCTGTTCCTGTGTCCCCCCCTTTGCCCCCTGTCTGATTTCGGGGTCCCCCTTTGCCCCCAGCCCGGGTGACGCCGTCGCTGCCCCGGCAGAGCCGCCCGGTGCGGGAGGGGACCCGCGTGGCCTCAGTGGAGACCGGACTGGCCGCGGCAGCCGCCAAGCTGGCCCAGCAGGTGGGGGGGACTGGGGGACACAGGGGCCAAACTGGGGTCAAACTGGTGAGGGGGTCAAAAAACCAGGACCCTCCAAACCCTTCCTGCACCCCCTGAGCCCCACAAACACCCCACAGACCCCCCCCATTGGACCCCCAAGCACCCCTTGAGCTCCCTACAGCCCCTCAAACACCCCACAGACCCCCCCATGGACCCCCAAACACCCCTTGAGCTCCCTACAGCCCCACAAACACCCCACAGACCCCCAAACACCCCTTGAGCTCCCTACAGCCCCACAAACACCCCACAGACCCCCCCATGGACCCCCAAACACCCCTTGAGCTCCCTACAGCTCATCAAACACCCCACAGACCCCCCCCATGGACCCCCAAACACCCCTTGAGCTCCCTACAGCCCCTCACACACCCCACAGACGCTCTTAAAGACCCTCCGAGACTCCCCAGTCCCCCACTGGAGATCCCCAGGGCCACTGAGGCCCCCTCTAGACCCTCAGAGCCCCCCAACCACCCCATAGACCCCCCCCCCGGACCCCCCTGACCCCCTGTGCCCCCCCAGGAGCACCGGAAGCTGCAGCGCAGGAAGGGCCCCCCCACCAAACGCCGCCCCCCCCCCTCGCCCCCCTCCCCCGAGGAGGAGGAGGAGGAGGAGGAGGAGGAGGAAGAGGAAGAGGACGAGGATGAAGAGCCCGACCCCGAGCCCGAGGGGGGGGAGGGGGACCCCGAGGTGGGGGGGGAGGGACAGGCAGAGGTCGGTGGGGGGGAGGGGGAGGCCGAGCCCCCCCCGGAGCCCCCCCCGGACCCCCTGTACCCCCCCAGCCTGGCCGACCACGAGTACACGGCCCGGCCGGGGGGGCCCCTCCCCCCGCCCGGGGGGGCTCAGCCGGGCAGGGCCCCCACCCCCATGGCCCCGGGGGTCTTCCTGAGCCAGCGCAGGGGCCCCCCCGGCACCGCCCCCCCCCAGCACGGTGAGCGGGGCTCGGGGAGGGGTTTGGGGACCTTTAGGGAGTTTTGGGGGACTGGACAGAATTTGGGGAGGATTGGGGGGGGTTTGGAGGGCTCTGGATGGAGGATTTTGGGGGGGGGTTTCCAGGGGGGGTTGTGTGGTTTTGGGAGAGTCTGGGAGGGAATTTGGGGGAGTCCAGAGGGTGACAATCCCGGAATGGTTTGGGGTGATTTGAGGTGATGTTTGGGGTGATTTTGGGGTTCGTTCCCTGGCAAACGCTCCTGGAAGGCTTCAGGGTGGTTTGAGGTGATGTTTGGGGTGATTTTTGGGTGGATTTTGGCTGATTTTGGGTCCCTTTCCAGGCAAACGCCCCCGGAAGGGTTTGGCCACTGCCAAGCAGCGCCTGGGCCGGATCCTCAAGATCCACCGGAATGGGAAGCTGCTGCTCTGAGGGGGCGTGGTCACACCTGGCCCCACCCCTGGGTGTGGCCAACACAACCCACACCCCCTCCTTGCATGGCCACGCCCACCCAGATCACCTGAGGGGCAGGGCCAGGTGTGACCACACCCCTCCTGATGTGACTCCACCCACCTTCCTCTTTGGGGTGCCAGCCTGGACACGCCCATTGTGGGTGTGTCCTTAGACCAGACCACGCCCCACCCTGAGCCACACACAAAATGGGCGTGGTTTGAAATAAACCACCTCCCCCCGTGGTTACAGCCCTGCCCACCACTTGTATTGGGGGTGGCCAACTCTGGCCACGCCCACAACGGTTACCACGGGGCCACGCCCATCTCCAATTAGGGACATTCAGCTGCGCTGATGGGCGTGGTCATGCAAAGCCACGCCCCGAGGGAGGAGCTGCATTCAGGCCCCGCCCACAGCAGATCCCACCCTTCATTAGCCGCGGCTGAAAGGGGCGGGGCTTTCTCCCTCATCGGACACCGTGATTGGTCGAGCCGTGGAAGGGGCGGGGCCTCCTCTGATTGGTCCCTGCCGGGATCTCCCTACAGGTGTCTTCAGGTTGATTGACGGGGGCGGGGCCGCTTCCCATTGGCTGCCCCGGTTTTGTAGGCGTGTCCGAGGCCGCAGCCTCGCCCCCTTTTTGTATTTGTAGAATAAAAACTGAAAAAAAGGAAAAACGGAAAACCCCGAAATCGTGGGAAAATTGCCCTGCGCGGGGTCACGTGATCGTTCGACAGAATCTCGCGACATTTCAAGGTCTCCGCCCTCAGTTCCGGCGTTCTCGCGAGATCTCGCAGACCCTTCTGGAGGCACTCTCGCGATCTCTCGTGCTCCTGCTTTCCAGGAGCTCTCGCGAGATCTCGCTCCCTCCCTCCACCCCTCAGCCGGCGCTCTCGCGAGATCCGCGCGCGCCGCCACCGTTCCCGCCGCTGAGGCCGCGCTCCCTCCCCCCTCCCTCCCTTCCCCTCCCTCAGCGGGACCGGCCCCGCGGTGCTGCCGCCGCCCCCCGCGGGATCCGTCCTTCAGCGCCCCGGTGAGTGCCGGCGCTGTGGGGGGGGCCGCGACCGGCGTTGGGACCTGGGTGGGTTTGGGCCCCTCCGTGAGGGGCGGGGCTTCCCCATACTCCACCGCAAGGCTCCCTTCCCCACTCACGACCTCTCGCGAGATCACTCCCTTCTCCCACCCCTCAGCCCAGTTGCTCTCGCGAGATTTTCCCCCTCCCCGCCCTCCCTCCCCCTCCCGCCTACCGGAGCGCTCGCGGGATTTGCGGCGGCTCTCGCGGGATCGCGGCCGCGGCCGGGGCTCAGGGTAAGATGGCGGCGGCGGCGGCGGGACCGACCCGGGCCCCGCTCTAACCGGGACCCCCCCGCGCCCCCTCGCGTTGCGACCCCCCCCACCGCCACCGCCACCCCCACAAAGGTACCAGAGCCGCCCCGGGGCCCACTGGGCGCGGGGGACGGCGTGGGGATGGCACCCGGCTCCGTCATGCGGGGCCCGCCCCCCCCCCCTCCAGCGGCCTTTCCGTGATTTGGGGGCTCCTTCCCCTCCCTCAGCAACCCCCCCGTGGCCCACCTCGGGCCGGGATCCCCCCGACGGCGTTCAGGGGGTTTAGAGGTCCCTTGTCGGGTCTGATGTTAGGTTCTTATGTTTTGTAGGGCTACCCCCATCTTTGAGGGCCGTCCCCGTATTTTAGGGTTCCTCTGTATTTTGGCGGTTCCTCCCAGTATTTTAGGGTCGTTTCCTGTAATTTAGGTTCTTTTCTCCGGTATTTTTCCCCTCCCCGAATTTTTCCCATCATTCCGGGCCCCCCCTCAGGGGTTTCCTGGCATTTTGGAGACCCCTTTATTGGGTATCACTTCTAAGTCTTCTCGTGATTTAAAGATTCCCTGTTTTGGGGGCTTTGGATTCTTCAGTTCTGCCAGATTTTAAAACACATCCCTCTCCATGATTTAAGGTCCCTCCATGGCTTAGGGCCCCCCGCGATTTAGGTCCCCCCTTTCATGATTTAGGGTTCCCCCCTTTACGTCCTCAGGATTTTAAGGTCCCCTTTGTGGTGCCCCATCCCTCTCCCCCCTCCAATCTTAGGGTTTCCCTTTCCAGTTTCCCCCAGTTAAGGCTCCCCCGTGTCCCCCCCGCAATGATTTTGGGGACCTCTTCCCGGACTTAGAACCCCCCCCCATCGCAGCCCCCCCTCACTGAGCCCCCCCTCACAGGGACACCCCAAAACTCACCACCCCAATTTCCCCCCTCAGCATCTCCCGGTTCCCCCCCCGCAGCGACCGGGCCGAGGATGGACTGGGAGTGATTCCCGGTAAGGGCCCTCCCGGGACCCCCCCGGACCGGGAGGGGGGGTTGGAACCACTGGGGGGGCCCGGAGAATTTGGGGGGGTGCCGGAAGCACCCGGGGGGGTCCCTAAACTTGGGGGGCATGCTGAAACCACCCGGGGGGGTCCCGGAGAATCTTTGGGGGGAGTTGGAACCATTTGCGGGGGTTGGAAGCACCGGGGGGGTCCCAGCAAATATGGGGAGGGGGATCCTTTCCGGGGGCTTGTTTCGGGGAGGGCGAGGGGGGGTGGGACCCTCAGGCTGTTTTTTTTGGGGGGGAACACCCCAAAACGCCCCAGGGGGGTCCCGGGAATTCCCCCCCTCCCCCAATTTGATGCGTCACCGTGACCGGACCGGCTGGGCCGGCGGGGGGGGGCTGGGGAGCCCCTAATTAGCAGCGGTAATTACAGGCCGTCGTGGGTTAATTAGGGGGGCGGGGGGGCCCCGTGACCCCCCCCGGGGCTCCCCCCCCGGGCCCGGCGGGGTTTTGCACATTCATTGTTCGACGTCACCGGGGCCGCGGGGGGGGCCCGGGGGGTGATCTGGGGGGTAATTTGGGGGGGGGGGGGCGGTCCGGGGGGGGGTCCCGATGGGTGTTACACCCCCCCCCCCGCGGTGCAGGAGGAACGAGAGGAAACGGGAACCCCCCCAAAATGAAAGTGGATCGGACGAAGCTGAAGAAAACCCCGACGGAGGCGGTGAGGGGGGGACACACTGGGGGGGGAGCTGGGGACACACTGGGGGCCCTGGGGACACCCGGGGGGGTTGGGACATCTGGGGTGGGTTTGGGACATCTGGGAGGGGTTGGGGACACCCGGGGAGGGGGTTGGCAACACCTGAATGCACTTAGAGATACTTGAGGGGGGGGTTCAGGTCACTGGGGATGGGGGCCACCCGGGGGGTTAATTGGTGACAGTCAGGGGGCTGTTTGGGACACTGAAGAGGAGTTGGGGACAGCTGGGGGGGTTGGGGACAGTCCTCCCCCTTGGAGGGGGGAATTGGAGACACCTGGGGGGTGTTGGGGACCCCAGGGGGGGATGGAGATTCCCAGGGAAAGGAATTAGGGACACTTGGGGGGGTCAGGGACACCTGGGGTGGTGTCAGGGACACTGGGGGGAGTTGGGGACATCGTGGGGGAGGAGGGATCAGGGGTCAGGGTGGCTCCACAGTCAGGAGGGGCTGGGGGAGTTGGGGGGGATGATCAGGGTTGGGGGAGTTGGGGACACCCGGGGTGGGGGCAGTTGGGGACAGCCAGGGAGGCATCAGGGACACCGGAGGGGTCCTGATCGGGGGAGGGTCCCTGTTTGGGGGGACTCCCCTCAGTGATAGGGGGCTTGTTCGGGGGTCCCTGCCCCACTGCCCCAGGGGGTCCATGCTGAGGGTCCCTGTGTGCCTACAGTGTCTTTTGAGGTGGGGGGTCTCTGTTGTGAGGTCCCTGCCCCCCCCCAAGTGGGGGTTCTCTGCTAGGAGTTCCTACATGACAGAGGTGTTTTTTGAGGTGGGAGGGTCTCTGTTGGGGGGTCCCTGCCCCCCCTCTCGTGAGGGGATCTCTGTTGGGGGGTCCCTGCCCCCCCTCTCTTGAGGGGGTCCCTGCTGACCCTGCCCCCCCTCAGCCCGCCGACTGCAGGGCCCTCATCGAGAAGCTCAAGGGCTGCACGGACGAGCAGCTGGTGACGGAGCTGCAGCAGATCAAGACATGGAACATTGGCAAGGTGGGCTGAGGGGCCCTGAAATCCTGGGGGGAGGCTCAAAAACCTGGGGGGGGGGCCTCAAAAACCTGGGGGGACCCAGAATTCCCCAGGGATTGTCCAAAAGTTCTTGTGGTGGTGTCAAATTTGGTTTGAAGTTATTCCTTGCTGTTGAGGGGAGGGGGCCCCGGAGACTCCCCCCAGCACAGGGAGCCCCCCACACTTCCCCTGCAGCACCCCCACAGTGGGAGGGACCCCCCAAAATGTTCTCCCAATGAAGAATGTGCCTGATTTTGGCTGAGCCCCCCAAATTCCACAGAGACCCCAGGGTGGGTCAGGTCTGATATTTCTTTAGAGACCTGAAGTAGGGGGAGTCACCCCAAAATTTTTGTAGTTGTTTTGTTAAATGGTGAAGGGACATCCTGTTTTTTTACTTATCTGTCTCCAAAATTAAGGATCCCCCAATTTCCCCCCAGGCCCCCAAAGGAGTCCCCCTATTTCCTCCCCCTTGGGCCTTGGGGGCTCTGAACTCTTTTGCTTGGGGAGCTCAGGGTGGCCTCCCAGTTTCACAGATTCCTCCGTAAAAGGCCCCCCAAGACACCCAGGGGATCCCCCAACGTGTTCCCATCCCCCCAAAGAGGAATTCCCACCCCCACAAATTTCCCCTGTCCCGGGGCTGTTGTAGTTCCAAACCTTTTCCCTCACAGAGCCCCAGAACTCTGGGGGGGCCCCCCCAATATCCGTGCAGCCCCCCAGCCCTGGGGGGGAGCTACAGAGATGTTGGGGGGGACCCCCATGCCCCAAACACCTGGGGGGGAACCACAGATCCTTCCTAGCCCCCAAAATCAGGGGTGGGACGTGGGGTGGAGTGTGGGCTGGGGTCCCTGGAATGGGGGGGTTCTTGGGGGGCTGGGGACCAGGCTGGGGAGTCGTGGGGGCCATGCTGTGCCCCCCCCATCTATTGTTATGTCCCACTGTGTCCCACCTTTGGGGGTTCATGGGGGGCCATGTCCCCCCCCGGTCTGTGTTTGTTCTCTCGATGTGTTTCTCATCCCAGTGGGTGTCTCTGCTGGATCAGTTCCATGCTCTTGTGGCCAAGGCCAGCCTGGGGTGTCCCCTCGTTCTCTGGGGGTTCCTGGGGGGCTGTGTGACCCCCCCGGTTGTGTTCACCCCCCCAGTGTGTGTTCATGCTCCCCCAGTGTGAGCTGGACCTGCTGGGCGGGTTCCATGCGCTGCTGGCCGAGGCCGGGCTGGGTCGGGGTGTCCCCCTGTGGCTGTGGGGGTTCCTGGGGGGCTGTGTAACCCCCCAGTCCGTGCTGTGACCCCCCCGATGTGTGTGTGTGCCCCCCCAGTGCGAGCTGTACCACTGGGTGGACCTGCTGGACCGGTTCGACGCGCTGCTGGCCGAGGCGGGGCGGCCGGTGGACACCATGAGCTGGATGCTGAGCTGCGACCGGCCCGAGCGGCAGCCCCTGAAGGCCCTGCTGCTGGCCCTGCTCAACTTCACCGCCCTGCTCATCGAGTACAGCTTCTCCAGGCACCTCTACAGCTCCATCGAGGTGGGGGCACCCCAAAAACCCTGGAACAGGGGGCTGGGCGTGACCCCCTCCCCGGACCTGATGAGCCGGGGAACGGGGCTGTGTGACCCCCCCGTCCTTATTCCTGACCCAACATGCCCCCACAGCACCTGAGCACAGTCTGGGGGTCCTGGGGGTCTGTGTAACCCCCCCACCCCATCCCTGACTGTCCCTGACCCCCCCAGCACCTGAGCACCCTGCTGCCCTCCTCGGACATGCACATGGTCCTGGGGGTGTTGGGAGCTGTGTAACCCCCCGTCTGTGTCCCACTGTGTTCTGGGGGTCTCTGTAGCCCCCCCTGACCTCCCTTGTCCCACCTCAGCACCTGACCACCCTTCTGGCCTCCTCGGACATGCACGTGGTCCTGGCCGTGCTCAACCTGCTCTACGTGTTCAGCAAACGCTCCAACTACATCACCCGCCTGGGCTCCGAGCGCAGGGGGCCCCTGCTCGCCCGGCTGCAGCACCTGGCTGAGGTGGGCAGGGGCCCTGCAGGGGTCTGGGGGGGTCCTGCAGGGTTTGGGGGGGTCCTGGGGGGCCCCTACTCACCCGGCTGCAGTACCTGGCTGAGGTGGGGGGGGGTCTGAGTGGTCCCTGGTGCTGAGCTGGGTTATTTCCCTGCAGAGTTGGGGCGGGAAGGAGAACGGGTTCGGGTTGGCCGAGTGCTGCCGGGACCTGCACATGATGGTGAGTGACCCCAGAATCACCTGGGGACCCCAAAACTCACCTGGGCCCTACTGTGACATCCCGGGACCCCAAAACTCACCTGGGCCCTACTGTGACATCCCGGGACCCCAAAACTCACCTGGGCCCTACTGTGACATCCCATGACCCCAAAACTCATCTGAGCCTTCCTGTGACATCCTGGGACTCCAAAACTCACCTGGGCTTTCCTGTGACATCCTGGGACCCCAAAACTCACCTGGGCCCTACTGTGACATCCTGGGACCCCAAAACTCACCTGGGCCCTACTGTGACATCCTGGGACCCCAAAACTCACCTGGGCCTTACTGTGACATCCTGGGACCCCAAAACTCACCTGGGCTTTCTTGTGACATCCTGGGAGTCCAAAACTCACCTGGGCCTCCTGTGACATCCTGGGACCCCAAAACTCACCTGGGCCTCCTGTGACATCCCGGGACCCCAAAACTCACCTGGGCCCTACTGTCCCATCCCAGGGTCCCCAACCCCACTTTGCCACCCCTGTCACACTCTGGGGGTCCCCCAGTCTCCTATCCCCCCATGTCCCAGTGTCCCCAACCTGGCCCTGTGACCCCCATCCACGTCCCCCCAGGGGAGGGGCCCCCCCTGACCCCCCGACCTGCTGTGCCCCCCTAGAAATATCCCCCCAGTGCCACCACCCTGCACTTCGAGTTCTACGCCGAGCCGGGGGTCGAGGTCAAGGTGGACAAGAGGGTGAGTGAGGGGGACGTTGGGGGGACATTTGGGGGCAATGGGGGATCCCCAAAGCACTGGGGCCCCCCCTGACCCCCCTGACCCCCCCCAGGCCACCAGCACCACCCTGCACTACATCCACATCGAGCAGCTGGACAAGGTGAGTCCGGGGGGGCCTCGATTTGGGGAGGGGGCTGGGCTTTGATTGAGGTCCCCCAATCCTGCCTCCATTTTTTGTTCATCTGCTCTCTCTTTTTGCTTTTTTCACCCCAATTTGTTTTTTTCCTGTGTTTTTACTGTCTTGACTGTACTTTTCTCTCTTCACCCTGATTTTGTTCTTTGCCCTGATTTTTCATGTTCTGTGCACGTTTTTCTTTTTTCACCATAATTTTTTCATTTTTTGCTGCTTTTTGTCTCTGAGATAATTTTTTATTCCTGTTTCCTCCTCACTCTTTTTTAATTTTTCAACTTTTTTGTGTTTATTTCTTGGTTTTGCTTTCATATCTTTGTTTTTTTGTTTTTGTCCCCGTTTTTATTTTTTTCTCTTAATTTTTTGTTTCTCCAATTTTTCCATCTTCGCCCTTATTTTTTTTTACCCTTTTTTTTCCCTTTTTGTGTCTATTTCCTTCTTTCGGTTCCTTTTTTTTTCCTTAATTTTTTTCCTTTTTACCCTTTTTTGTTTGTATTTCTTGCTTTTTTTTGTTTCCTTTTTTTCTCCTTCCTCCCTTTTTGTCTTTTTCCCCGATTTCTTTTCTTCTCTTCACTCCCATTTTTTGTTTTCTCAACCCCATTTTTTCCCTTTTCACCCCCATTTTCGCCCTCTCCCCAATTTTCTCTCCCCCCTCCCCAGATTTCCGAGAGCCCCTCGGAGATCATGGAGTCGCTCACCAAGATGTACAACATCCCCAAGGACAAACAGGTGTGAACCCGGGGGGATCGAGGGGGTCTCGGGGTCACCCAGGGCTGGGGGGTCTCCCCCGGCCCCCCTCGGCCCCCCCTGACCTTGTACCCCCCAGATGCTGCTGTTCACCCACATCCGCCTGGCCCACGGCTTCTCCACGCACAGGAAGCGGCTGCAGGCGGTGCAGGCCCGGCTCCACGCCATCTCCATCCTGGGTGGGCTTCTTTGGGGGGCTGCTGGGGGTGGGGGGGCTCCTGGGGGGGCTGGTTGTGACCCCCCCTCTCCCCCCCCAGTGTATTCCAACGCCCTGCAGGAATCAGCCAACAGCATCCTGTACAACGGGCTCATCGAGGAACTGGTGGATGTGCTGCAGATCCCGGACAAACAGCTCATGGTGAGAGCCCCAAACACCCCCCAAGCCCCCCCTGCACATCCTGGACAAACAGCTCATGGTGAGACCCCCTGGGACCCCCAAACACCCCTGACCCCCCCAACACACCCTGCAGATCCCGGACAAACAGCTCATGGTGAGACCCCCTGAGACTCCCCTGGGACCCCCAAACACCCCCAACCCCCCCCCACACACACCCTGCAGATCCTGGACAAACAGCTCATGGTGAGACCCCCAAACACCCCCCAACCCCCCCCTGCAGATCCTAGACAAACAGCTCATGGTGAGACCCCCCAACCCCCCCCCTGCACATCCTGGACAAACAGCTCATGGTGAGACCCCCTGGGACCCCCAACGCCCCCAACACACCCTGCAGATCCCAGACAAATAGCTCATGGTCAGACACCCTGAAAACATACTTGGGACTTCTCAAATCTTCTTCAGGACCCCCAAAACTCCTGCAAACACTCCCTTGACCCCTTTTTTTCCTGCCAGGACCCCCAAACCCTCTCTGGGACCCCCCCAAAGGCCCCTTTGATTCCTTTATTCCCTTTACTGGGACACCAGGGCAGCGTCGCTGCAGAGCTTCATGTTCATAGTGCACCTGGAGAGGATTTCCCAAATGTTCTCTGGGACTCCCCAGACCTGCCCCAGACCCCCCCAGCCGCCCCCCTGAGCCTCCTGTCCCCCCCCAGGACATCAAGGCGGCGTCCCTGCGGACCCTCACGTCCATCGTGCACCTGGAGAGGACCCCCAAGCTGAGCAGCATCATCGACTGCACCGGCACCGCCTCCTACCACGGCTTCCTGCCCGTGCTGGTCCGCAACTGCATCCAGGCCATGATCGGTGGGTCTGGGGGCTTTGGGGGGCCTGAGGGGGGCTGACCCGCCCTGACACCCCCCCTGTGCCCCCCAGACCCCTCCATGGAGCCCTACCCCCACCAGTTCGCCACGGCCCTGTTCTCCTTCCTCTACCACCTGGCCAGTTACGACGCGGGCGGGGAGGCGCTGGTGTCGTGTGGGATGATGGAGGCGCTGCTCAAGGTGGGCTCTGCTCCCTTCTGGGGGGGTTTGACCCCGTTTAAGGACCCCCCTGAGGCTGTTTTTGTCCCTCCCCTCTCAAAGGTGATTAAGTTCCTGGGGGACGAGCAGGACCAGATCACATTTGTGACGCGGGCGGTGCGGGTGGTGGATCTCATCACCAACCTGGACATGGCGGCGTTCCAGGCCCACAGTGGCCTCTCCATCTTCATCTACCGCCTCGAGGTGGGGCCTGGGGACCCCCAGCACGGCTCGGGGGGGTTCTGGAGTCCCTTGGGGAGGGGTTGGGGTCACCCTACCCCGACTTTGGGGACACCCGGGAGGGGTTGGAGTCACGCTGGCCCAGCTTTGGGGACCCCTGAAGTGGTTCTGGGGTTTCCTGGGGTTGTTCTGGGGTCTCACTTGGGTCTTTCTGAGCAGCTCTGGTGATTTTGGGTCCCCCCCCAGGATCTTTGTGGGGTGGGTTTGCCTGGGTCGTTTTGCATTTCCCTGGGGTTATTTTGGGGGTCCCCCCGGGTGTTTTTGGGGGTGTTCTGGACCCCTGAGTGTCCCCCCCCAGCACGAGGTCGATCTGTGCCGCCGGGAGTGTCCCTTTGTCATCAAGCCAAAGGTGCAGAGACCCCCGACCACGGCAGCCCCCGAGGGCGAGGACATGGAGACGGACATGGAGGGTGAGCAGGGGGTCTGTCCCCCCCCCGGTGTCCCCTGGGACCCCCCCGTGTCCCCCCAGACCCCCCATTGTCCCTGTGCCCCCGCAGTGACCGACGTGGCCATGGAGAGCAGCCCCTCGGCCCCCCCGGCCGTGCCCAGCACCAGCTCCGGCCCCAGCAGTGCCACCCCCTCCCCCCGCGGCGGTAGGTGATCCCCGGGGGGCTGGGGGGATGTGGGGGGGGGGGCCGTGGGGGCACCGTGGGGGTCTCACCCCGCTCTGTGCCCCCCAGGAGTGCAGTGCATCCCCCAGCGCGCCGCCCTGCTCAAATCCATGCTCAACTTCCTCAAGAAAGCCATCCAGGACCCTGCCTTCTCCGACGGCATCCGCCACGGTGGGTGGTCCCTGAGACCCCCCAGAGCCTTGGGGGCGGCGGGGGGGGTGTCACAACCCCCCCTGACCCCCTGTTTTGGGTGCCCCCTCAGTGATGGATGGGTCGCTGCCCACGTCGCTCAAGCACATCATCAGCAACGCCGAGTACTACGGCCCCTCGCTGTTCCTGCTGGGTGAGCGGCACCCCGGGCCCCCAGGGGGGGTGGGCAGGGGTTGGGGGCTCCCCCCCGGCCCCCCCAGGCCCTCCCACCCCCCCTCAGTGCCCCCCTGTGTCTCCTCCCGCCGCAGCGACCGAGGTGGTGACGGTGTTCGTGTTCCAGGAGCCCTCCCTGCTCTCGTCGCTGCAGGACAACGGCCTGACTGACGTCATGCTGCACGCCCTGCTCATCAAGGACGTGAGTGACACTGTCCCTTCACATGTCACCTCACCTGTACCCTTCACCTGCCTCCTCACCTGTCCTTGTGCCCATTCTCTCACCTGTCCCCTAACTGACGTCATGCTGCACGCCCTGCTCATCAAGGACGTGAGTGACACTGTCCCTTCACGTGTCACCTCACCTGTACCCTTCACCCATCTGCTCACCTGTCCTTGTGCCCATTCCCTCACCAACATCCTGCAGCACGCCCTGCTCACGAAGGACACAAGTGACACCTGTTCCCTCACCTGTTCTTTGAGCTGTTCCCTCAAGGACTTGACGTGCTCTCCTTTTCTTTTACTTGTCTTTTCGTTTGTTGCCTCCCTTGTCCTCCCATCTCTGCGCTCACTTGTCCCAGCACGTGTCTGTCACTTGTCCTGCAGCTGCTCCTTCACCTGTGTCCTCACCTGCCCTGTACCTGCCCACCTGCCCGTGGCATCCCTTACCCCAGGTGTGCCCAGCCCTGCCCCTGCCCCCCAGGGCTGCCCCCCATCTGTCCTGCCCCCACCCCAGCCCCACACCTGCCCCAGGTGTGCCTCTCACCTGTCCTTCCCCTGTCCAGGTTCCAGCGAAGCGGGAGGTCCTGGGCTCGCTACCCAGCGTGTTCAGTGCCCTGAACTTCACACTGTCCCTCACTTCTGTCATGTGTCCCTTCCCCGTTTCTCACCTGTGCCTCACACCTGTCCTGTCCCTTACCTGTCAGTGACCTGTGTCTCACCTGTGCAGGTCCCAGCCACCCCTGAGGTGTTGGGATCCCTCCCCAACGTGTGCCTGTCCCTCACACCTGTCCTGTCCCTCACTTGTGCCATCTCTCACCTGTCCCCTCAGGTCCCAGCCACCCGTGAGGTCCTGGGGTCCCTCCCCAACGTGTTCTCCGCCCTGTGCCTGAACGCGCGGGGGCTGCAGAGCTTCGTGCAGTGCCAGCCCTTCGAGCGCCTCTTCAAGGTGCTGCTGTCACCCGACTACCTGCCCGCCATGAGGAGACGGCGCAGCTCCGACCCCCTGGGTGAGACCCCAAACGGGGGGACTGGGGAGGGGGACAGACAGGCACAGCTCTGACCCCCTGGGTGAGACCCCAAACCGGGGGGGATTGGAGAGGGGGACAGACAGGCACAGCTCTGACCCCCTGAGTGACACCCCAAACTGGGGGGATTGGGGAGGGGGACACACAGGCACAGCTCTGACCCCCTGGGTGAGACCCCAAATGGGGCTGGAAGACCCCAAATGAGGGGTTTGGGGGGGAACACATACACTGGCAGTCACAGCTTCAGTTGCCTTGGTAAGACCCCAGATGGGGGGCATCTGGGGGGTTGGGGTGGTTGATTTTTTTGTGGCCTCCTTGCCCTGACCTGCAGTGTTTTGGGACAAACACCCCTGTATTTGGGAACGCCCCTATTTCTTGGGAATCTCTCTGTTTTTTGAGGACCACCCCATTTCTTGGGCCCCCCCAACCCCCCTGTGCCCCCCCAGGTGACACAGCCTCCAACCTGGGCAGCGCCGTGGACGAGCTGATGCGGCACCAGCCCACCCTCAAAACCGACGCCACCACCGCCATCATCAAGGTGACACCAGGGGGACACCGGGGGGGTCTCTGGGGACGCCCCAGGGCCCCCCCTCACTGAAGCCCCCCCTCCCCAGCTGCTGGAGGAGATCTGCAGCCTGGGCCGGGACCCCAAGTACATCTGCCAGAAGCCGTCGATGCAGAAGGGGGAGGGGGCGGGGGCCACGCCCCCCCCACGCTCCCCCCACGCTGCCGAGGAGGCCTCGAGCGAGGACGAGGAGGAGGAGGAGGTTCAGGCCATGCAGAGCTTTGGGGCCGCCCAGCAGAGCGAGGCTGAGCCCACCCAGACGTGAGTGAGGGGTCCCTGAGGGGCTTTGGGGGGGCTGAGCCCACCCAGACACGAGTGGGGAGTCCCAGGGGTCTGAGCCCACCCAGACGTGAGTGGGGGGTTCCTGAGGGGCTCTGGGGGGTCTGAGCCCACCCAGATGTGAGTGGAGGGTCCCTGGGGGGTCCAAGCCCACTGAGATGGGAGCGCAGGTCTCACAGGGGACTTTTGGTGGGGAGAGCTGAGCTCACCCAGATGTGAGCAGGGTGCTCCGGGGGAGATTTTTGGGGTGGTCCTGGGGGTGTTTTGGGGTGTGTGGGGGGTGTCTCACCCTCTGTTCACTCCCATGTCGTTGCAGGGTGGTGGGCACAGAGGAGCGGATCCCGATCCCGCTCATGGATTACATCCTGAATGTGGTGAGGAGCTGGGGGGCACAACCATCCCGGGAGGGGAGGGACTGGGGGTCCCTCTGCACCCTGAATCCCCTCCTTAATCCCCTCAGGGTGGGGAATGGGGGGTCTCTTTTCCTCTGAGCCCCCTGGGGGTGGATTTTGGAGTGTTCTCTGTCTCCTCAGCCCCCTCTGAATTCCTTTGAGGGGGAATTGGGGCTCCCCCTGCCCCCCAAACTGCCCTGAGCAACCCTGTGGGGGCACTGGGGCTTCCCGAGCCCCTGAACCCCCTTGGCAGAGAACTGGGGCTTCCTCTCATGCACTGAACCCCCCCGGGGGAATTGAGGCTCTCCCTGAGCCTCCTGGGGACAGTTGGTGCTCTCCTGCCCCCTGAGCCCCCCTGAAGCCCCCTGGGGGGCGATTTTGGAGCTGTCTTGTGCCCTAAACCCCCCTTAAGATGGGATTTTGGGTCTCCCCCTGAACCCTTCTCTTAGGAATTGAGGCCACCCTCTTCCCTGAGCCCCCCTAAACTCCCTGGGCTGGGATTTTGGAGCTCCCTGAGGGGGAATTGGGGCTGCCCTGTCCCCCAAACACCCCTCTGAGCCCCCTGGGGTGGGGGTTTCGGGGCTCCCTGACCCCCCTCTGACCCCCCACCCCCCCCAGATGAAGTTCGTGGAGTCGATCCTGAGCAACAACACGACGGACGATCACTGCCAGGAGTTCGTGGCACAGCGGGGGCTACGGCCCCTCGTCACCATCCTGGGGCTGCCCAACCTGCCCGTCGACTTCCCCACCTCTGCCGCCTGCCAGGCCGTGGCAGGGGTCTGCAAATCCATCCTGGTGAGGGCTGGGGGGGCTTCAGTCCATCCTGGGGTCTGCAAATCCATCCTGGTGAGGGCTGGGGGGGCTTCAATCCATCCTGGGGTCTGCAAGTCCACCCTGTGACCCCCCTTTGCCCCCCCAGACCCTGTCCCACGAGCCCAAGGTGCTGCAGGAGGGGCTGGTGCAGCTGGAGTCGGTGCTGTCGGCGCTGGAGCCGCTGCACCGGCCCATCGAGGCACCGGGGGGGTCGGTGCTGCTGCGGGAGCTGGCGGGCGCCGGGGCCGTGCCCGACGCGACGCTGTCGGCCCAGGCCACCCCCCTGCTGCACGCCCTGACCGCCGCCCACGCCTTCATCATGATGTTCGTGCACACCTGCAGGGTGGGGCAGGTAACTCGGGGGGGGTTAAACCCCGATTTGGGGGGGTTAAACCTGATTTGAGGAGGTTTTGGAGGGGTTTATACCTTTGTCATAATGTTTGTGCACGCCTGTGGGGCGGGGCAGGTAACTTTGGGGGTGTTGAACCCCAGTTTGGGGGGCCTTAGGGGCTGGGGAGGGGGTCTGGGAAAGTTTGACCCTGGTTTGGGAGGGGTTTGTACCTTCGTCATGACGTTCATGCACACCTGTGGGACGGGGCAGGTAACTTTGGGAGGGTTGAACCTAATTTGGGGGGGATTGGGGAAGGGTTTGGGGGGTCAAGGAGGATTCTGGGGTGGTTGAAGAGAGTATTAGTCGAGGTGAGGAGGATTTTGGAGGGGTTGAGGAGAATTTTGGGGGCAGCAAGGGGCATTTCGGTGGGTCAGGGAGGATTTTGGAGTGGCTGAGGCGTGTCCTTGTTGGGTGAGGAGGAATTTGGTGTGTCCAAAACAGATTTTGGGGGCTCAGGGGTTATTTTGGGGGCTCTTTGTTCCCCCCCAGAGCGAGATCAGGGCCATCTCTGTGAACCAATGGGGGTCCCAGCTGGGACTGAGTGTGCTGGGGAAGCTGAGCCAGCTCTACTGTTCCCTGGTGTGGGAGAGCACCGTGCTGCTGTCCCTCTGCACCCCCAACAGGTATGGGGGGCCTGGGGGGCACCCAGGGGAGCTGGGGGGCACAGGGAGAGCACCATCCTGCTGTCCCTGGGCACCCCAAACAGGGACAGGGGGCTCGGGGGGGTCCTGGGGGGACAAGGAGGACCCTGCAGGTCTGGGGGGGTCTCAGCACTGAGGTGCTGCCTCCACACCCCAATAACTGTGACAGGGGTGTCCCCTCAGCTCTGCACTGTCAGGGGGTCTGAGGGGCTGGGGGAGGCTCCAAGGGGCTGAGGGGGTTCTGAGGGGCTCAGGGGGGATTTGAGGGGCTCTGAGGGGTCCCAAGGAGCCCCCCCAGCCCCATGAGCCTCCCCCCGTGTGTCCCTCCCAGCCTCCCCCCGGGGTGTGAGTTCGGCCAGGCCGACATGCAGAAATTGGTGCCCAAGGAGGAGAAGGCGCCGAGCCCCCCCCAGGGCGGCCGGAGGACAGGTGGGACCGGGGGGGCTCTGGGGGGGCTGCAGGAGGGGGGTTGGTGAAGAGAAAGGGCTCCAATGGAAAAGGGACTGGGGGGAAAAGGGGAGGTCAGTAGGGGGAGGGGGGCTTGGGAGGGGTTTTTAATGAAAAAACGAGGGTCTCAGGGGGGTTAGGGGAGGCCTTTAGGGTAAAGGGGACTTAGGGGATCTTTGGGGGGGTCACTATGGGAAGGAGGGACTTTGGGGGGTTTAAGGGGAGGGGGGTCTTTAGAGGGGAAAGGGGGAGTTGGGGTCTCTTTTGGGGAGGGAGGAGGGTTTTTTGGGGGGGTCTGTGGGAGGGGTGCACATTTGGGGGATGGGAGGGTTTGGGGGGGTCTCCAGGGGAAGGGGGTGTTTGGGGGGGAGGTTGTTCTTAGGGGGTTTCTGGGGGTCTCACCCTCCCTTTTCCCCCCCAAGAGGGTGAAGCGGAGGGTCCGAGCCCCGCAGGGGGGGCGAGCAGTGACCCCCCCCCGGCCCAGGGGCTGCTGGAGGGGATGGGGCTGGAGGGGGAGGCCCTGGCCCCGATGGAGACGGATGAGCCGAGTGCCACCGACCCCAAGGCCAAGGCCAAGATCACCCCGGCCATGGCCGCCCGCATCAAACAGATCAAACCCCTGCTCTCCGGTGAGGGGGGGCAAGAACGGGCCGGGGGGGCAAAAATGGAATGGGGGGGACAAAAATGACCTGGAGGGGCCATCCTGGAGACCCCACCCTGGAGGTCTCTTGTCCCGGGGGGTCTCTCAGCCCTTTCCTCCCATCCCAGGGATCTCTCTGTGCCCCCATCCCAGGGGTCTCACCCTGTCACCATCCCGGGGGTCTCTCACTTTGTCCCCCCTGTCCCTACAGCCTCATCCTGGCTAGGCCGGGCTCTGGGTGAGCTCTCTGGGCTCTTCCCTGTTCCTGTCCCCTGTGTCCTGGGGGTCTCTCACTGTGTCCCCCCCTCCATACAGCCTCGTCCTGGCTGGGCCACATTCTGGCCGAGCTCTTTGGGCTGTTCCCTGTCCCCCCATCCTGGGGGTCTCACCCTGTCCCTGTCCCCATCCTGGGGGTCTCACCCTGTCCCCGTCCCCATCCCAGGGGTCTCTGCCCCCGTCCTGGGGGTCTCTCACTGTGTCCCCCCCTCCCCACAGCCTCGTCCCGGCTGGGCCGGGCTCTGGCCGAGCTCTTTGGGCTCCTGGTGAAGCTCTGCGTGGGGTCCCCGGTGCGGCAGCGCCGCAGTCACCACGCGGCCGCCGCCGCCCCCGCGCCCACCGCGGCCGCCCGGGCCACGGCCTCGGCCCTCACCCGCCTGCTCACCAAGGGGCTCAGCTGGCAGCCCCCCCCCTACACCCCCACCCCCCGCTTCAGGTGAGACCCCTGGCTGGGGGACGGGGCAGCGGAGGGGCTGGGGAAGGAGGGGTTTGGAGGGGATCTCGGGGGGAAGCAGGAGGGGTTTTGGGGGGTCTCTCTGTGGGGGTTATATTTGGGGAAGGGGAAAGGGGCAGAGCTGAGAAGGGGTGGGATGAAGGGGTGGGGCTGGATTGGGGTGGAGCTGGTGGGAAGGGTGGAGTTTAATTGGGTCTAATTGGAGTGGAGTCAAATGACAAGGGTTTAATTGGGGTGGAGCCAAGAAGAAGGGGCAGGTCTTGGTGGGGTGGGGCTGAGGATGAAGGTGGAGCCAAGGAAAAGGGGTGGGATTTTTGTTGCACAAGGCGTGTCCACGTTACCTGGACAGGGCTTGTGTCCCCTGTGGCCTCCCAAAGGTAGAGTTTTGGGTCTGGGTTGGGCATGGTTGGTACCATGGGCACGGCCTGACCCTCCCTCCCTTTTCCACCCCCCAGGCTGACGTTCTTCATCTGCTCGGTGGGGTTCACGTCCCCAATGCTCTTTGACGAGCGCAAGTTCCCCTATCACCTCATGCTCCAGAAGTTCCTCTGTTCCGGTGGCCACAACGCGCTCTTCGAGTGAGCCCCGGCCCTGCCCTGGGCCCCTGACCCTGCTCCCTCAACCCCAGAGCCCAGCCCTGAACCCCAGACCCTGTCTCATGAACCCTAGACCCCACTCCTTCAACCCCAACCCCCCCCCAAACCCCAAACCTCATTTGTTGTCCCTTCACCTCATTTTGTGCCCTCAATCCCATTTCTTACCCTATGTCCCCACTTCCTACCCCTGAACCCATTTTGTGCATCCCAGATCTCCTTTCCCAGCCCCTGATCCCCATTTCATGCTCTTACCCCATTTCATGTCCTCCAGCCCTTTTTCTCAGCCTTGAACCCCATTTATGCTTTACAGTCCCCATTTGCCTCCACTTGAACCCCATTTCAGGCCTTTCTGACCCTGTTTCATTTCCTCCATCTCTTTTTTTGATCCCTTGGACTCAATTTTGTGCTTACCTGAACCCATTTCCTGCCCCTGAACCCCCTTTCGTGCCTCCCTGACCCCATTTCCCCTCTCCTTGAACCCCATTTCATGCATTTCTCACCCTATTCTCCCCTGACCCCCATTTTGTGCCCCTCGACCCCATTTTGTACCTTTCTGCCCCCATTTCCAGCCCCTGACCCCCACTTCATGCCCCCATTTCCATCCAAGCACTCCCCCTCCCAGCCCCCTGTCCCCTAACCCTCCCGTGGGGGGGTCCCATGATCTGGGAGTCCCCCTCTCACCCTGTGTCCCCCCAGGACGTTCAACTGGGCGCTGTCGATGGGGGGGAAGGTGCCGGTGGGCGAGGGCCTGGAGCACCCCGACCTGCCCGACGGCACCGGCGAGTTCCTGGACGCGTGGCTGATGCTGGTGGAGAAGATGGTGAACCCCAGCACGGTGCTGGAGTCGCCCCACGCGCTGCCCGCCAAGGGACCCCCCCACGGGCACCCCCCGTTCAGCGCCCTGCGCTTCCTCGTTGTCACTCAGAAGGTCTGGGAGGGAAAAGGGATGAAGGGGGTTTGCGGGACAGAGGGGAAACTTGGCATTGCAGAAAAAGGGTTGGAAAAGGAAGACAAGGAGGGGGAAACGTGAGGGGAAAAGGGCAGGAAAACAGGGAGAGAAAAAGGTGTGAAAAGGGAGCAAAGAAAAGTCAGGAAAGGGGGGAAAAGGCAAGAAATGTAAGGGAAGAAGAATGAGAAAAAGGGTGAAAAACATGAAAAAATGAGAGGAAAAAGGGCAGGCAGCATAAGAGAAAAACATGGGAAATGAGGGGAAAAAATGGTGGGAAACGTGAAGGGAAAAGTGGCAGGAAACGTGAGGGGAAAAAAGGGCGGGAAATGTGAGGGGGAAAAAAGGGCGGGAAACGTGAGGGGGGAAAAAAGGGCGGGAAACGTGAGGGGGAAAAAAGGGCGGGAAACGTGAGGGGGAAAAAAGGGCGGGAAACGTGAGGGGGAAAAAAGGGCGGGAAACGTGAGGGGGAAAAAGGGCGGGAAACGTGAGGGGAAGAAAACACAGGACAAGGGAGAGAAAAATGGGTGGGAAATAGGAGGGAAAAAGGGCAGGAAAAGGGAGAACAAAAAGGTGTGGAAAAGGGTGACATTTATGTCGTCCCCGTGTGTGACATTCACGTCCCCCTCCCGTGTCCCCCCCAGGCGGCCTTCGCGTGCATCAAGCAGCTGTGGCAGCGGCGGCCGCTGAAGGTGTACGGGGCGCGCATGGCCGAGTCCATGCTGGCCATCCTGTGCCACATCCTGCGCGCGGAGCCGCTGCTGCGCGAGCGCCTGGGCCGCGAGCGAGAGGGGCCTGCGGGCGACGAACCGGGCAGCGACGAGGGGGGACCTCGCCGCGAACCACACGTCAACCAGCAGCAGCTGCAGCAGGTGGGGTGGGGGAACACCAAACCTGCCTTTGTGACCCCCAAACCTCGGCTTTGTAACCCCCCAAACCTTGGCTTTATGACTCCAAAACCTGCCTTTGTGAGCCCCCAAACCTCGGCTTTGTAACCCCCCAAACCTCGGCTTTATGACTCCAAAACCTCGACTTTGTGACCCCCCAAACCTCGGCTTTATGACCCCCAAACCTTGGCCCTGTGTCTCCCAAAACCTCAGTCTTGCACCCCCGACGCTCAGTCTTGGGCACCCTCAAAACCTTGGTCTTGTGACCCCCAAACTTGCCAAACTTTGATCTTTCCTGGTTCCCTCAAACATCCCCTGGATTCTCCCAGACTTTTTTCTTTAATTCCCCAAATGCTTTCTTTCTGTTCTCAAATCTCTTTCTGCCCCCCCCAGTCTTCCTCTTTGCCCTCCAAACTAATTTTTGGGTCTCTCAAACCTCCTTTGGGTTCTCAACAATTCTTTTTTTAACCCCCAAACCCCGATGTTATCCCCCAACCCCCTTTTTTGATACTCCAAAGCCTTTTTTTATTCCTGAGACCCCTTTTTTATCCCTAAAAAGCTCTCTCTGTCCCTCTCTGAGCCCCCCTACCCTCTCTAACCCCCCCATGTGCCCCCCCAGCTGATGGACATGGGTTTCTCCCGGGAACACGCCATGGAGGCCCTGCTGAACACCAACACCATGGAACAGGCCACCGAGTACCTGCTCACCCACCCGCCCCCGCTCATGGGGGGCACGGCGAGGGTGAGTTTTGGGGCAGGGGTGGTCCCTGAGCCCCCCCGCAGCCCCTCACACCCCCTGTGCCCCCCAGGACCTGAGCATGTCCGAGGAGGATCAGATGATGAGGGCCATCGCCATGTCCCTGGGCCAGGACATCCCCATGGACCAGCGGGCAGAGTCCCCCGAGGTGGGCGCGGGGATTTGGGGCTATGGGAGGGCTATTTTTTCCCCCCAAACCGCCACTTTTACCCCCAAACCCCTCATTTTCCCTCCCCAACCCCCAATTTCCCCCCCCAACCCCATTTTATTCCCCCCAAACTCCTCATTTTCCCTCCCCAAACCCCAATTTCCCCCCCCAACCCCGTTTTATTCCCCCCAAACCCCAAACTCCCCCCCCCACCCCCATTTTATTGCCCCCAAACCCCTCATTTCCCCCCCCAGATCCCCCTTTCTCCCCCACCCCCGTTTCTCACCCCGTCCCTCCCCAGGAGGCCGCGTGCCGCAAGGAGGAGGAGGAGCGGCGGGCGCGGGAGCGGCAGGAGGAGGAGGAGGCCAAGTGCCTGGAGAAGTTCGAGGGGGCCGAGCCGCTGGAGCCGGCAGAGCTCGGGGCCTTCACCGACTCGATGCTGCCGGGCTGCTCCCGCCTGCTGGACGAGCTGCCCGACACCGTGTACCGCGTGTGCGACCTGCTCATGACGGCCGTGCGCAGGAACGGGCCCGCCTACAGGGACAGCGTGCTCAAGCAGGTGGTGCAGCAGGTATGGGACCCTTCTGAGACCCCCTGAGACACCCTGAGACACCCTGAGATCCCCTAACCCGCCCTGAGCTCCCCCGAGTCCCCCCGACCTGCTCGTGACGGCCACGTGCCACAGCGATCTGGCTTGGAGGGTCTCAGTACTAAAGCAGGTGGTGCAGCAAGTGTGGAACCCCCCTGGGCCCCCCCGTCCCCCTGAAACCCCCCTAACCCCCTGCCCCCCCAGGTGTGGGAGGCGGCCGACGTTCTCATCAAGGCGGCCGTGCCGCTCACCACCAGCGACACCAAGACGGTCTCGGAGTGGATCAGCCAAATGGCCACGTTGCCCCAGGCCTCCAACCTGGCCACACGCATCCTGCTGCTCACCCTGCTCTTTGAGGTGAGGGGGGGCCCAAAATCCAGGGGAGTCCCCAAAACCTGGGGGGGCACCCCGGAGGTGGTCGGTCCCCATGTCTGTTGTAGAACACTCGGAGTGTTCTCAGAACACTCTTTGTCCCCCAAAAATCCGGCTGTTTAGGGCAAAGTGGGTTGGTTTGGGGGGTGTTTTGGGGGGTGTTCAGATGGTTTTGGTGGGTGTCTGTGTTTTCTTTAGGGGAGTGTTTAGGTGTTTTGGGGGGGTATTTGGGTTCTTGGGGTGCCCCTGACCTCCACAGGAGATGAAGCTTCCCCATGCTGGGGTGGTGGAGTCCAACCGTGTGCTGGTTTGGGGAGTGTTTGGGGTGTTTTTAGGGGGAGGTTTGGGTTTTTTTGGTAGATGTTCAGGTGTTTTGGGGGCGTTTGAGGTTTTTGAGATGCCCCCAGGAGCTGAAGTTACCCTGTGCCCAGGTGGTGGAGTCCGGCCGTGTGCTGGTTTGGGCGGTGGTTTGGTGGAGTTTTTTGGGGGTTTTGGGGGTATTTTGGGGTGTTCAAGGTTTTTGGGGTGCCCCCAGGAGCTGAAGCTGCCCTGTGCCCGGGTGGTGGAGTCCAGCTGTGTCCTGGATGTGCTCATCAAGCTGCTCGAGGTGGTCCAGCCCTGCCTTCAGGCCGCCAAGGAGCACAAGGAGGTGCAGACCCCCAAGTAAGGAGGCCCCCGCAGAGGCCCCCACCCGCCCTGTGCCCCCCAGGCCCTGCCTGGATGCTCTGGTGGCTGTTTTTCCCCCCCAAAAAAGGTGGATCACCCCTGTCCTGCTGCTGATTGACTTCTACGAGAAAACGGCCGTGTCCTCCAAGCGCCGGGCGCAGATGAACAAGGTGGGGGGTCCTGGGAGGGTCTGGGGTCACAGGGAGGGCTCTTGGGGGGCCCCCGGGGGCACACAGTGGGTCTGGGATGAGAATGGGGGGATAGGGATTGGTGGGGGGAGATCAGGGGGGTCCTGAGGGAGGAGGTGGGAGGGCTTTGGGGGACACATGGGAGGGGTCTGGAATGGGGTGGGGCAACCTGGGTGGGATATGGGGGGTCCTGGGATGGGACAGGGGGGTCCTGGGGGTGCATGGGGTGCTGTGGCTTGGGGTGGGGGTGGGGTCACACCAGGTCTTGGGGTGATACGTGGGGTCCTGGGGGGACACGTGAGGTCCTGGGGTGGGGAAATGGGATCCTAGGGTGGGGAAATGGGGTCCTGGGGTGCATGGGGGGTTGTGAGGACCGACAAGGGGTCCTGGGAGGACCCACAAAGGGGCCTTGGGGTGGGGGTGACACCAGGTCTTGGAGACACACGGGGGTTCTGGTGAAAAACATGGGGGCCTGGGGTGACACATGGGGGGTCCTGGGGGGTCACACCAAGTCCTGGGGTGACACATGGGGGGGCCTGGGGTGACACATGGGGGGGCCTGGGGTGACACATGAGGTCCTGAGGGGAGGGGACTTGGGGTCCTGGGGGAGCTCCCGAGGTGACACACGGGGGATCCCAGGGTGACAGCGAGACTGTTCCCACACCCCCACAACCTGACACAGCACCCGGTGACCCCCTGGGTAGGTCTGTGGGGGACATTGGGGGGCCCAGGCCGTTGACCCCCCTCCCCTGTGTGTGTCCTCCCTCCCCAGTACCTGCAGGCGACGGGGAACAACTGGCGCTGGTTCGACGACCGCTCGGGGCGCTGGTGCAGCTACAGCGCCAGCAACAACAGCACCATCGACGCGGCCTGGAGGGCCGGAGAGCCCAGCGTCAGGTTCACGGCCGGGCGGCGCCGCTACACCGTCCAGTTCACCACCATGGTGCAGGTGAGGGCACGGGGACGGACCCCCAGGGCACGGGGACACACAGGGACACACAGGGACAGAGCCCCGGGGCATGGGGACACACAGGGCAGAGCTCTGCACCGTCCGGTTCACCACCTTGGTGCAGGAACTGGGCAGGAGACAGACCCCCAGGGCACAGGGACATCCCCTCGGTGTCATCTCATGTGGGGGACACCCCCCCACCCCCTGCTTTCACCCTGTGGTGGGGGGACAGTGCCTGGTTGTCATCCAACTGCAGGGGAACACCCCCCCTTGCCCCCCCCCCATGTCAGGGGAGACCTGTAGTTGTCACCCCATGGCAGGGGACACCCCCAGCCCTTGTTGTCCCCACCATGGCATGGGGGACACTCCCAGCTGTCCCCCCCAGCCTGTCACCCCCCAGTGTGACCCCCCTGTGCCCCCCCAGGTGAACGAGGAGACGGGGAACCGGCGGCCGGTGATGCTGACGCTGCTCCGACCCCCCCGCACCGGGAAGGGCCGGGACGGGGAGGGGGCGGGCGAGGACCCCGAGGGGAGGGGCAAGGACGAGACCCCTGGTACGTGGAGGGGCTGGGGGGGTTATGGGGTTGGGGGAATTGGGGGTTATGAGGGTCTGAGAGGCCACGGGGGGTCAGAGAGACACTGAGGGTGGGCAAGAGGTTATGGGGGTGTGAAAGGGGCTGTGGGGAGGGTCTGAGGGGTTGTGGAGGGTTCAGAGGGGCTATAGGGGGGGTCATGGAGGCCATGAGGGGTCAGAGAGGCCATGGGGAAGCCATGAGGGGGGCAGAGAGATCATGAAGGGGGACAAGAGGGGGGGGTCATGGGAGTGAGGTCAGAGAAGCCATTTGGCTGGAGGTCAGAGCGGTCATGGGGGGCCATAGTGGGAGGCCAAAGAGACCACGGTGGGGAAGGCCAGTAAGGTCACTGGGGGGGTCAGAGAGGCTGTGGGAGGGGAGGGTTATGGGGTCATTTGGGGGGGTCGTATAGAGGTCATGGGGGGTTCTCAGAGACCATGGAAGTGTCCAAGAGGACACAGGAGGGTCCAAGAGACCCCGGGGTGGGGGGGTCAGACCCCCCCATGTATAGTGCTGACCATGTGTTCCCCCTCCCCCTTCCCACAGCCGCAGACCCTCCGCCGGACGACGAGCCCCCCCCGCCCCCCCCCACCTCCTCCAGCACAGCCCCCCCTTCCTCCTCCTCATCCTCCTCCTGCCCCTCTCCCCCTCCCACCGCCGCCCCCTCCCCGTGCCCCGAGGACCCCGGTGCGGGGCTGGGGGCCGAGCCCCCCGTGCGGGGGCTGGCGGAGGAGGCGGTGCCCGCCGTGCTCCGGGCCTGCGTCAGCATGTTGGGGGTGCCCGTGGACCCCGACACGCTGCACGCGACGCTGCGCCTGTGCCTGCGCCTGACGCGGCAGCACAAACACGCCCTGCTCTTCGCCGAGCTGCGCTCCACCCGCACCATCCTCGCCCTCACCCAGAGCTCCGGCTTCACCGGCTTCACCCCCCTCGTCACCCTGCTCTTCAGGCACATCATCGAGGACCCCTGCACCCTGCGGCACACCATGGAGAAGGTGGGGCTGGGGAGGAGGGACAGGGCAGCTGGGGGTGGGGAGGGGAGCTGGGTGGGGAGGAGGGAGAGGGGAGTTGAGTGGGGAGGAGAGAGAGGGGAGTTAGAGGCTGGGGAAGAGGGAAGAGGGAGTTGGGTGGGGAGGAGGGAGAGGGAGTTGGAGGCTGGGGAGGAGGGGAGAGGGAGTTGGGGTTGGGGACACTGGGGGTGAGGGGAGAAGGAGTTGAGGGCACTGGGGGTGAGGGTTGTGGGGAACTGGGGTGAAGGTGAGGGAGTGGGGCAGGCAGCATGTCTGTGTCCCCCCCATGTCGCCTGTGCACCCCCTGTCCCCTGCCCTGATGTCCCCTGTCCTCTGCTCCGATGTTTCCTCAGTCAATGTCCCCTGTCCTCAGCGTGTCCCCTGCCCCCAGGTGGTCCCTTTCACAGCCACAAGCGGGACAGGCAGCACGTGTGTGTCCCCCCCACGTCCCCCGTGCCCCCTCAATGTCCCCTCTCCCCCCAGGTGGTGCGTTCAGCAGCCACGAGCGGGGCGGGCAGCACGACCTCGGGGGTGGTCTCGGGCAGCCTGGGGTCCCGCGAGGTGAATTACATCCTGCGGGTCCTGGGCCCCGCCGCCTGTCGCAGCCCCCACGTCTTCACCGAGGTGGCCACGGGCTGCATCCGCATCGCCCTGCCGGCCCCACGGGGGTCTGGAACCGGTGAGGGGCTGGGGGGGCTTTGGGGGATCTGGGATCAGGGAGGGGCTGCATCTGCATCACCCTGCCGGCCCCATGGGGGTCTGGAACTGGTGAGGGGCTGAGGGGCTTTGGGAGTGTCTGGGATTGGGGTTGGGCTGCATCCACATCACCCTGCTGGCCCCACAGGGGTCCGGGACCAGTGAGGGGCTGGGGGGGCTTTGGGGGCATCTGGGAGGGGCTGGGACCAGGGAGGGGCTGCATCCCCATCGCCCTGCCAGCCCCACGGGGGTCTGGAACTGGTGAGGGGCTGGTGGGGGGCTTTGGGGGCGTCTGGGATTGGAGTTGAGCTGCATCCACATCGCCCCGCCGGCCCCAGGAGGGTCCAGAACCTGTGAGGGGCTTTGGGGAGCTCTGGGGGGTCCCCGGTACCCAGAATGGACTCCTGGGGGTGTGGATGTGGCTGCAGAATGGGGTCCTGGGGGTGTCTGTGGGTCAGAAATGGGGGTCCCAGGGCTCCCTTTACTCACAAAACAAGGGTCCCAGCGGTCTCTTTACCCTCAAAACGGGAGTTCCAGGAGTGCCTCCACCCCCAGAACAGGTTCCCTTCCCATCCTTGCCCCCAACACAGGAGTCCCCCAGGCCCCCCAGCTCCAGCTCCCACCACACCTGCACAGCCTGACGCTCTGGGGGTCCCCCCGTTCCCAGGGAGCCCCCCCAGCCCCCTGACCCCCCTTTTTCCCCCCGTTTTACAGCCTCTGACGACGAGTTCGAGAACCTGCGGATCAAGGGCCCCAACGCGGTGCAGTTGGTGAAGACGACGCCGGCCAAGGCCTCGGCCCTGCCCCCCATCCCAGAGCCCATCCGGGACGTCATCTACGACATGCTCAACGCCCTGGCGGCCTACCACGCCCCTGACGAGGGTACGGGGGGCTGGGGGCACCCCAGGAGGGGTTCGGGGGCTGACCCTGACAATGGGTGCCCATACAGGGGGCAATTGAGGTGTCCCTGACAGTGGGTACCCATATAGGGGATAATTGAGGTATCTCTGACAGTGGGTGCCCACATAGGGGATAATTGGGGTGTCCCTGACAGTGGGTGCCCATACAGGGGGTAATTGAGGTGTCCCTGGCGGTGGGTACCCATATAGGGGGTAACTGGGGTGTCCTTGACAGTGGGTGCCCACATAGGGGGTAATTGGGGTGTCCCTGGCAGTGGGTTACCCTATAGGGGATAATTGGAGTGTCCCTGACAGTGGGTGCCCACATAGAGGATAATCGGGGTGTCCCTGACAGTGCTCATATAGGGGATAATTTGGGTGTCCCTGACAATGGGTGCCCATCCAGGGGGTAATTGAGGTGTCCCTGACAGTGGGTGCTCATATAGGGGATAATCGGGGTGTCCCTGACAGTGGGTGCCCTGCATTCTCCACAATGGGGGGCCCCCACTGAGACACGGCCCCCCAGGTGCCCCCCAGGCCCTTTGGGGTGGGGGATCCCCTCAACACGTGCCCTGTCCCCCCCCCAGGTGACAAGGGGGACCCCAAGACTGCGGCCCCCAGCGAGGTGAGCCAGCTGCTGTCGGACATTGGGGATGACATGTACCAGCAGTACCGGAGCCTCACCCGCCCCCCCGGCGACTTCGACCCCCCCGCCGGCTTCAACATCAACGTACGGCCTGTGGGGGGCTTGGGGGGCAGTTTGGGGGTGCTGGTAGGGGATCTGGGGGGCTTGGGGGGCAGTTTGGGGGTGCTGGGAGGGGATCTAGGGTCTGGGAGGCAGTTTGGGGGTGCTGGGAGGGAGTTTGGGGACGCTGAGGGGGATTAGGAGGGGCTGGGGGGAAGTTTGGGGGTGCGGGGGGGGATTTGGGGGGCTGAGGAGTGGTTTGTGGGGGTTGGGGGGCTGGGAGGAGATGAGGGGGCTGAGGGGTGATTTGAGGGGGGCTGCGAGTGAATTTGGGATGTGTGGCAGTTTGGGGGGGCTGGGGGGCTTGGGAGGGGCTCTGAGGACCCCCTGAATCCCCCCAGACCCAGGTGTTCGGTGCTGACGGAGCCGCTGCGGAGACCCCCCCATCGGGAACCCCCCAGGGGGAAGGTATCAATGACCCCCCCCATCCCTCAGCCCCCCGACATCCCCTCCACATCCCTGAGCCCCCCAACATCCCCCCCACATCCCTGAGCCCCCCAACATACCTTCCACATCCCTCAACCCCCCGACATCCCCCCCACATCCCTGAGCCCCCCAACATCCTCCCCACATCCCTGAGCCCCCCAACATCCCCCCCACATCCCTGAGCCCCCCAACATCCCCCCCACATCCCTGAGCCCCCCAACATCCCCTCCATGCCCCTGGGCCCCCCAACATCCCCCCCACATCCCCAAGCCCCCCAACATCCCCCCCACATCCCCGAACCCCCCAACATCCCCTCCATGTGCCTGAACCCCCACTGTCCCTCACACATATTCGAGACTTTCACCATCCCTCTGCTGCCCTCCCCACCCCCCAGTGATGTCCCCCAACTGTGCCCCTCTACACCCACCCAACAGTGCCCGCTCTTATGCCCCCCTGCCCCCCTGACGCTGCCCCCCGTGCCCCCCCAGCGTCCAGCCCCGAGGAGGGCCGGGAGGGCCGCAAGGAGAAGGAGGGGGAGCGCGAGGAGCGGGGGCGGGCGCGGGGCTCGAAGCCCCTCATGCCAACCTCGACCATCCTGCGGCTGCTGGCGGAGCTGGTGAGGTCCTACGTGGGCATCGCCGCCCTGATCGCCAACTACAGCTACAGCGTGGGGCAGTCCGAGCTCATCAAGGAGGTGAGGGGGGCACAGGGCTGGGGGGGTCATTTGTGGGGTGGGGGAGTCATGTAAGGGGTCATCTGTGGGTTACTCCACGGGGGCATCGCCGCCCTGATCGCCAACTGCAGCCACAGCGTGGGGCAGTCCGAGCTCATCAAGGAGGTGAGGGGGGCACAGGACATGGGGGGGTCACCCCAAGGGTCAGGGGGTCACCCCGAGGGTCGGCAGGTCACCTGTGGAGTCACCCTACACGGGCATCATCAACTGCAGCTACAGTTGGGACCCCAACTGTGACCCCTCCCTACCCACAGTGGGGGGTCCTGTCCCCCCAAGCCAGGGGACCCCTGTTGTCCTCCTGGGTGCCCCCCCAGGCTGGGTCCTCCTTTGTCCCCCTGTGTCCCCCCAGTGACCTCCCTCTGCTCCCCATTGTCCCCCCACTCTGGGTCCCCCTGTGCCCCTCAGTGACCCCCCTGTGCCCCCTGATGACCCCCTTGTGCCCTCTGGTGACCCTCCTGTCCCCACAGGACTGCAGCGTCCTGGCCTTCGTCCTGGACCCCCTGTGTCCCCCAGTGACCCGCCTGTGTCCCCCCAGTGACCCCCCCATGCCCTCTGGTGACCCTCCTGTCCCCACAGGACTGCAGCGTCCTGGCCTTCGTCCTGGACCACCTGCTGCCGCACCAGCAGAACGCGGAGGACAAGGACACGCCGGCGCTGGCGCGGCTGTTCCTGGCCAGCCTGGCGGCCGCGGGCAGTGGCACCGACGCCCAGGTGGCCCTGGTGAACGAGGTGAAGGCCGCCCTGGGCCGGGCCCTGGCCATGGCCGAGAGCACCGAGAAACACGCCAGGTATGGGGGCAGAGGGAGACGGGGAGGGGACAGCACGGGGACAACACAGGGACAGTGTGGGGACACCCTGGGAACAGCACACGGACGGTGTCGGGAGAGCACAGGGACAACGTGGGAACACTGAGGGGACAATGTGGGGACAGCACGGGAACAGCAAGGGGACACCTTGGGGACAGTGTGAGACACTTCAGGGACACCCTGGGGACACCCCATAACCACTATGGGGACAGTGTGGGGACAACAAGGGGACAATTTGAGGACAAAGGGACACGTGGGGACAACACGGGGACATTGTGGGCACAATATGGGGACACCTCAGGGACACCATGGGGACAGGGGCACCTTTGAAGACCCCCCCACAATGTGACCCCATGTCCCCATGGTGTGAACCCATATCCCTCTCATGATGTGACCCCATGTCCCCATGGTGTGACCCCCCCACGATGTGACCCCTGTCCCCGTGTCCCCGCAGGCTCCAGGCCGTCATGTGCATCATCAGCACCATCATGGAGTCGTGCCCGTCCACCTCGAGCTTCTACAGCAGCGCGGCCAAGCCGCCCCACAACGGCATGAACAACATCATCCGGCTCTTCCTCAAGAAGGGGCTGGTCAACGACCTGGCCCGGGTGCCCCACAGCCTCGACCTGTCCAGGTGGGACCCCCGGTGCACTGGGGGGGCTTCAGCAGGGTTTTGGGGGGTCTTGAAGGGCTTTTGGGGGGTCTTGAGGGCTACCAGGGTGTCTTGGGGAAGGTCTTGAGAGATCATGGGGGTCTTGAGGGGTTTTTAGGGCGCCTTGAAGGGGGTTTGGTGGGTCTTAAAGGGGTTTTGGGGGTGATAGTGAATCTTGAGGGTCTGTGGGGAATCTTGGGCAGCTGTTTGGGTTTTTGGGATCCCTGATGGGTTTTGGGATCCATGGTAGATCTTGGGGAGTCTCAGGGGTGTCCAGGGAGCTGTGGTGGTCTCTGGGTTTTGGGGGAGCCGTGGTGGTCTCTGGGGGCCGGGGGGTCACCCCTTGGCCGGGGTCCCAGCCTGTGCCCCCTCCCCAGCCCCAACATGGCGAACACGGTGAACGCGGCGCTGAAGCCCCTGGAGACGCTGTCACGGATCGTGAACCAGCCCAGCGGCCTCTTCGGGGCCAAGGGCTCCTCCAGCAAGAGCAAGGCCGAGGGTGCTGGGGGGGCTCGCGAGGCGGGGGCTGCACCCCCTGATGGAGGTACCCCCACACGGCCCCCCCATGTCACCCTGGGGCACCCTGTGTCACCCCATGGCCTCCCTGTGTCACCCCATGGCCCCTCTGTGTCACCCTGGGGCACCCTGTGTCACCCCATGGCCCCCCTGTGTCAACCCATGGTCCCCCTGTGTCACCCTGGGGCACCCTGTGTCACCCCATGGCCCCCCTGGGGCACCCTCAGCGCTCCAGGTCACCCCACATCTCCCATTTTCCACCTGTCCTCCCCATCTTCCCTGTGACCCCCATCATTTGTGCCCCCTCAGTGACCCCCCATCACCCCATCTCTCCTGTGTCCCCCCACATCTCCTCTGTGACACCCCTTTCTCTTGTTCCCCCCCCCAAGGCTCTCCTGCCCCCACCTCTCCCCCAACCCCCCATCTCTGGTGCCCCCTCCCCAGTGTCTCCCCCGGGCCCCCAATTCCCCCTTTCCCCCCCATTTCCTACCCTTCCTTTACCAACCCTCACCCCCCTCATGACCCCATCCCCCTGACCCCCCTGAGCTCCCCTCTGACCCCCCGTGCCCTGTCCCCCCCCAGGGGACCCCGGGGACCCCGAGCCCCCCGAGGAGGACGCGGAGGCGGCGCAGGCGGAGGCGGCCGACGGGGACATGGACGGGGAGGCCGAGGGGGACACGGTGGTCCTGGCCGGGCAACCCGAGGGGCTCAGCACCCAGGAGATGCAGGTCAGGACACCCCCAGCCCCCCCTGTACCCCCAACACCCCCCACAGCACCCCCCACACCCCCCATGTGCCCCCCCCAAGGTGGAGAACGAGCTGGAGGATCTCATTGACGAGCTGCTGGAGCGGGACGGCGCCGACGGGAACAGCACCATCATCGGTGAGGGACCCCCTGCCCCCCAACCCGGGATGTCCTGGGCACCAGGGACCCCCCAAACATCAGGGGACCCCCCTGATGATGTGACCCCCCCTCCCCCAGTGAGCCGCTCAGGAGAGGATGAGTCACAGGAAGACGTTCTGATGGACGAGGCCCCCTCCAACCTCAGCCAGGCCTCCACCCTCCAGGCCAACCGGGAAGGTGGGACCCCCACCCCGAATTTGGGGGTTTGGGGGGGGTTTATGAGGTGCCAGGGTGGGACTCATCCCCCTCTGCCCCCTCCCAAAGACTCCATGAACATCCTGGACCCTGAGGACGAGGAGGAGCACACGCAGGAGGAGGACAGCAGTGGCAGCAACGAGGACGAGGATGACAGCCAGGACGAGGAGGAGGAGGAGGAGGAAGAGGATGAGGATGATCAGGTGAGACAGGGACACCTGGGACACCACTGTACATCTGACACCCTCCTCACACACCTGGGACCCCCCTCACACACCTGGGTTCCGACTGTACCTGTGTTTTGGGTCGGAGGTGTCAGTCATTTGGGGTCAGGGTACCCGATTTTGGGTCAGGGTACCCCTGTTTCGGATTTGAAGGGGTATTTAGGGTTGGAGTGCCCCCATTTTGGATCCGGGGTTGCTATTTTGGGGCAAAGTTCCCCCATTCCAGGTCGGGGTTCCCCTGTTTTGGGCCGGGGTGCCCCGTTCCTGGTTTGGGGGTCCCTGCTGACCTTCCCCCCTCCCCCCAGGATGACGAGGAGGGCGAGGAGGGGGAGGAGGAGGAGGATGATGACGATGGCTCGGAGATGGAGCTGGACGAGGACTATCCCGACATGAACGCGTCGCCCCTCGTGCGCTTCGAGCGCTTCGACCGCGACGACGACCTGATCATCGAGTTTGACAACATGTTCTCCAGTCCCAGTACGGCCCTGGGGGCCACAGCATCGCTCTGGGGGATTGGGGGCATCATGGGGGTGGTTTGGGGGGGCCATGGTAGCAGTTTGGGGGGGGCACTGGGGTGTGGGGGGGGAACATGGGAGTCTGGGGAGCCCGTGTGGGTTTGAGGGGCCCACAGCAGCGGTTTGAGGGGCCTGGGGGGACCACAGAGGCAGTTTGGGGGGTCTGCAGTAGGTCTGGGGGAGACATGGGGGTCCTGGGGGGAGGCCATGAGGTGCTTTGGGGGGGCCACATCCTTGTTGGGGGGCTCAGGATGGATTTACACCCCCCAACCCCCGTTTCCCCCCTTTTCCAGCCGACATCCCCCCGTCCCCCGGGAACATCCCGGCCAGCCACCCGCTGCTGGTGCGGCACGCGGAGCACGGGGGGCTGGGGCTGGGGGGCGGCGCGGGGGGCACCCGCCTGGCCCAGGGGCTGGGCCGGAGCCAGAGGACCCTGCGGCAGCTCACGGCCAACGCCGGCCACACCATCCACGTGCACTACCCGGGGGCTCGGCAGCCCAACCCCCCCCTCATCCTGCAGCGGTGAGTGGGACCCCCAGAAACAGCCTGAACCCCCCGGGACCCCAAACACCCCCCAGAAACAACCTGAACCCCCCTGGGATCCCCAAACACCCCCCAGAAACAACCTGAACCCCCCGGGATCCCCAGACAACCCTCAGAACAGCCTGAACCCTCCCGGGTTCCCCAAACACCCCCCAGGATCCCCAGACACCCCCCAGAAACAACCTGAACCCCCAACCCCCATCCCAACCCCCCCCATCCTGCAGCAATAAATGTGGACCCCAAATACCCTCCCGGACAGCCTGACCCTCCCCCAGGAATGCCCAACCTCCATCCCCATCCCAAACTGCCCCCCCCATCCTGCAGTGGTGAGTTGGACCCCCAGGAACAGCTTGAACTCCCCCCGGGGTCTGACACCCCCTGAGCCCCCCATAACCCTGATGACCCCCCCTGTTCCCCCCGAGGCTGTTGGGCCACAGACGTCCTGCAGCTGAGCAGCAGCTGAGGGTCCCACAGCCCCTCCCGGGGTCTGACACCCCCCAAACACCCCCATAACCCCCCCTGTCCCCCCCCAGGCTGTTGGGCCCCTCGGCGGCCGCAGACATCCTGCAGCTGAGCAGCAGCCTCCCCCTGCAGAGCCGGGGCCGGGCCCGGCTGCTCGTGGGCAACGAGGACGTTCACATCATCGCCCGCTCCGACGACGAGCTGCTCGACGACTTCTTCCACGAGCAGGGCAGCGCCGGCAGCCAGGCAGGCGAGTGGGGGACAGGGACACGGGGGGACAGGGATGGACAGGGACACGGGGGGGACATCCTGAGACAGGGATACAGAGGGTCACCCTGGGACAGGGGGACGGGGGGACAGGGATGGACAGGGACATGGGGGGGACACCCTGGAACAGGGACACGGGGGAGACACCCTGGGACAGGGACAATTGGCAGGACATGGGCAGGGCAGTGCTGGCAACCAGGCAGGCGAGTGGGGGACAGGGACATGAGGGGGACACAAGGGGACAGGGACATAGGGGAGGACATGGGGGGACAGGCAGGTGAGTGGGGGACAGGTATGTGGGAGGGACACGGCTGGGCCACCCCCCACCCAGACAGACACAGACAGTGGCCAAGGGGCTGTGGGGATGGAGAGGATGGGATGGACTGCAGGGAGGAGGAGGAGGGGCCTGGAGGGAGGCAGAAGCTCTGAGGTGGGTGAGACCGGCTGGGGGGGTGGTTTTACCGGGAGGGTGTGTCCTGCCGAGCCGGGGGGCTCACCCTGCCCTCCCCCAGGGACCCTGTCCAGCATCCCCACAGCCCTGACCCGCTGGACCGAGGAGTGCAAGGTCCTGGATGCTGAGAGCATGCACGACTGCGTGTCTGGTGAGACCCCCAGGGACCCCCAAATGCACCCCCTGGGACCCCCAAACCCGTCCCCCAAATCCGCTCAGACCACCGTCACCCCTCCCAGCATGACTGCATGTTGGGTGAGATCCCCAAACCCCCGAGCCTCCTGATCCCCCCCGTCCCCCCCCAGTGGTGAAGGTACCCGTCCTGGGGGTCCCTGTGCCCCCCCCGTGGTGAAGGTGCCCCCCTGAGCCCCGTTTCCCTGCAGTGGTGAAGGTGCCCATCCTGGCCCGGCTCGAGGCCCTGCGGGACGAGGAGCTGGACGAGCGGCGGGAGAAGCGCCGGCGCCAGGCGGCCGAGGACGAGGCCAAGGGGGCCGAGAGGGGCCCCGAGGACAAGGAGGGGCCCGACGCCCAGGTGAGGGACCCCCAAACGCTCCTGAATTCCCCCAGAATCCCGAGGGGGGGTTCCTTTTCATCCCCCACCACCATCACCGTCCCCTCTCCCGCAGGACGCGGCGTCCAAGGCCGGCACCCCCTCGGCCGACGTCACCCCCCCAGGTAAACCCCCCTCCCTGCCTCCCCCTCCCCCGGGGTTCTCCCCCAGACCCCACCGTGCCCGGACGCCCCCAAAGCCCCCCCCAAAGCCCCCCCATGCCCCCCTGGAGCTGGCACCCCGCGGGCTGAGGTAGTAGATTGTATAGTTGGAGGGTCACACCCCCGTCTCGGAGATAACTATACATTCTACTGTCTTCCTCGCGGGGCGCGCGCCGCCGCAGCCGGGGGGCCCGGGGGGTCCCGGGGGGGTCCCGGGGGGCTGCAGCACCGGGGGGAGGGGCGGCCGCGCCCCCCCCCCCCCCCCACTTAGAACGCCGGGGGGCTGGTTAGAGACGGATTGAGGGGGGTGGGCTTAGGGTGAGGGAAACGTGTGTGGTGGGATAAAATGGGGAAGGGGGGTTTTGGGGAGGGTTAAGGGCATTTTTTAGGGAGGTTTGGGGGGTTTTAGGGGGTTTTGGGGTGGTCGAGGGGTTTATGGGGAATTGGGTTTTTCGGGGGGGGGGTTTGGGGTGGTTGAGGGGATTTAGGGGAATTGGGTTTTTGGGAGGGGGTTGGGGTGGTTGAGGGGGTTTAGGTGGGTTGGGTTTTTTTTGGGGAGTTTTAAGGGGGTTCTTGGGGAGTTTAAGAGATTCTGGGGGGGTTTAGGGCATTTGGGTGGTGTGGTGTGGCTCGGGGGGAACTAATTATGGGGGGTGGCAGGGACCCCCCCAAACTCCATGGGGCTCCCCCCTCGTCTTAGGGTGCAGCCAAATGCTTGGCATTCCCCCAAAATGGGCAAAGGGGGTGGGTTTGGGGGGCCTCCCACATTCCTGGCTCCGCCCCCAAAGTTGATCCCTGCGTGTATCCCCCCCATCCCCTCACCCCAGAACACAGCGGGACGACGGGAGAGACCCCCCCTCCCGGTCCCCACCGGACCCTGGTGATGCTGGAACCGACGCCGACCCCCCCAGACCCTCCCCCGGGAGCCCCCCAAATTCCCGCTCGCCCCCCACAACCCCCCGAGCACGAGGAGGGGGGGCCAGGACGACCCCCCCAAGATGCCGAGGCCACTCAGATGGAGCTGTCGCCCGCCCCCACCATCAGTAAGTCCTTGGGATTTTGGGGGGATCCTGTCGTTGTTAGGGGGTTTCTCGGTCCATAGAGGTCTCCTCGGGTCTGGGGGTGTCTCCCTGAACCCGGGGGGGCTCCATGTCCGTCTGTCCCCCCCCTCCCAGCGTCGCTGTCCCCGGAGCGGGCCGAGGACTCGGACGCGCTGACGGCCGTGAGCAGCCAACTGGAGGGGTCCCCCATGGACACCTCGAGCTTGGCCTCCTGCACCTTGGAAGAGTCAGGGGGGGCTCCCCCCCCTCCCACAGCCCCCCAAAACCCACCCGGGACCCCCCAGGGACCCCCACCCGCCCCCCCCGATGCCGCTCAGCCGCCCGATGATAGGTGAGAGCTGTTGCTGTCAGTGGGAAATGGGGGGGGGTCAGGGGTTTGGGGGTTCCCCCCTCCCCACCACTGACATCCCCCCCTCTATGACCTCCCCCAGCTCCCCTCCCGCCTCGTCCTCGGAGAGCTCGTCCACCCGGGACTCCGCCGGGGCCATTTCGGGGGCCGACTCGCGGGGGATCCTGGAGGAGCCGCTGCCGTCCACCAGCAGCGAGGAGGAGGATCCGCTGGCTGGTCAGTGGGACCCCCTGAGCCCCCCCTGTGTGCCCCCCTGTCCCCATCCTGTCCCACCCCCAATCACGGTCCTGCTCCTCCCTGTACCACCCGTCACCCCCTGGCTGATCAGTGGCACCCCCCCACACCCCCATCCACCCCCGCTCTTTCCTCATCCCCCCTGGTATCCCCGTCCCCTCCTTGTCACCCTCCTGACCAGTGTCCCTGGGGAGACCCCAGGGGTGTCCCCAGTATGTCCCCCCACAGAGATCACCCTCCTGGGGGGCGAGGACCCCTCGTTCCTGGCGGTTTGGGGGGTGTCCCTGGGTGGTCCCAGGGATGTCCCCAACATGTGTGTCCCCCCCTCTCAGGGATCAGCCTCCCGGAGGGCGTGGACCCCTCGTTCCTGGCAGCCCTTCCTGACGACATCCGGCGGGAGGTGCTGCAGAACCAGCTGGGGATCCGCCCCCCTGCCCGGGCCCCGCCCAGTGCCAGCCCCGCCCCGCCCGTGGTGGCCAATCCCGGCCTGACCGAGGTCAGCCCCGAGTTCCTGGCGGCGCTGCCTCCGGCCATCCAGGAGGAGGTGGGTGGGGCAAAAGGAGGGTGGGGTTGTGGGGTGGGGTTTGGGTGGGTGTGGTCTGGGAGGCGGGGTGGGGTGTGGGGCTAATGGAGGGTATGGTTGGGGGTGTGACCTTACCTGAGGTGGAGCTTGACTGGTTGGGGGTGGGGCCACAGGGGTGTGACAGGTGTGGGGGTGGGGCTTATGTGGGGTGGAGTTAAATGTAGGTGGGGTCTTTTGGGGGCTTTGGCCTCTATGGGTGGAGTTGGGGGGGGGGCTTCTCCTGTGAGGTGGAATGGTGTTCGTGGGGGTGGGGCTTGTCCAAAGTGGGTGTGGTCTCTCAGGAGTGTGTCCCCCCCACGGGTGTGTCCCCCTGGGCGTGTCCCACCCTCTACTGTCCCCTCAGGTGCTGGCGCAACAGCGGGCGGAGCAGCAGCGGCGGGAGCTGGCGCAGGCCACGGGCTCGGACGCGCCGATGGACCCGGTGACGTTCATCCAGACGCTGCCGTCGGAGCTGCGGCGCTCGGTGCTGGAGGACATGGAGGACTCGGTGCTGGCGGTGATGCCGCCGGACATCGCAGCCGAGGCGCAGGCGCTGCGACGCGAGCAGGAGGCGCGGCAGCGGCAACTCATGCACGAGCGGCTCTTCGGCCACTCCAGCACCTCGGCACTCTCAGCCATCCTGCGCAGCCCCGGTGAGGGGATCCCGGGACCTCCTGTGTGCCCCCCCAGTTCCCTCTGCATCTCCCTGACTCTTTCTGCCCCACCCCAGTTCCCTCTGGCCCCCATTTCTTCTGCATCCCCTCAATTCCTTGTGTGTCCCTTCAATTCCTTCCTTCTCCCAATTCCTTCTGCCTCCCCATTCTCTCAACCCCCAGTTCCCTCTGCCACCCGGTTCCCGCTGCCCCCGCCAACTCCCTCTGCCCCCGCCAGCTCCCTCTGCCCCCTTCTTTCCCTGCCCTCCATATTCTCTCTGCCCTCCCTGGTCCCTCTGCCCCCAATTCCTTCTGCTTCCCATTCCCTCCACACCCACCCAGTCCTCTTTGCCCCCTGCCAACTCCCTCTACCCCCAATTCCCCCCATCCCACCCATCATTCCCCCCATTCCTTCCTACGCCACTGTGACCTCATGAATCCCCCCACTGTCCGCCCCACTGGCTCCCCTCTCCCCACATCCTCCATTTTCCTGCCCTTTTCCCCTCACATTTCCTATCCTTTTTTCTACTCCCTTTTCCTGCCCATTTTCTCCTCACATTTCCTGCCCTTTTCCCCCCTCATGTTTCTTGTCCTTTTTCCTCTCCCTTTTCTCACCCTTTCTTCCCCTTACATTTTTTACCTTTTTCCCCCCATCACGTTTCCCACCTTTTTCCCCCCTCGCATTTCCCGCCTTTTTCCCCCTCACGTTTCCCACCATTTTTTCCCCCTCACGTTTCCCACCATTTTTTCCCCCTCACATTTCCCACCATTTTTCCCCCCTCACGTTTCCCACCTTTTTTCCCCTCACATTTCCCACCTTTTTTCCCCTCACATTTCCCGCCTTTTTTCCCCTCACGTTTCCCACCTTTTTTCCCCTCACATTTCCCGCCTTTTTTCCCCTCACATTTCCCGCCTTTTTTCCCCTCACGTTTCCCGCCTTTTTTCCCCTCACGTTTTCCACCCTTTTTTATCTCCCCATCCCTTGTCCCCCCGATTTGTGTGGAGACCCTGTCCCCTCCATGTGTGACACGTCCCTGGTGTGTGTCACATCCCATGTCCCCCGTGTGTGACATGTCCTCTGTATATGACACATTCCCTGTCCCCGGTGTGTGACACGTTCCCTGTCCCCGGTGTGTGACACGTTCCCTGTCCCCGGTGTGTGACACATTCCCTGTCCCTGGTGTGTGACACGTTCCCTGTCCCCGGTGTGTGACACGTGCCCCGTGTCCCCTCAGCGTTCACGAGCCGGCTCAGCGGGAACCGGGGGGTTCAGTACACACGGCTTGCGGTGCAGCGTGGGGGCACCTTCCACATGGGGGGCACCGGCACCCACAGCAGGTGAGTGCGGGGGCTTGGGGGTCGCTTTGGGGGTTGGTTTGTGGGTCTGTTTTGGGTCGGGTTGGGGGTCTCTCTGGGTCAGTTCTGGATTGTAACCCTCCAGACTGATGGGCAGCGGCGTGGACAGGACAGTTTGGAGGGTGGTTTGAGGGCAGTTTTGGGGTGTTAACCTCATGCCTCCCAGGCTGGTGGGCAGCAGCATTGACAGGGCAGTTTGGGGGCAGTTTTGGGGTGTTAACCTCATGCCTCCCAGGCTGGTGGGCAGCAGCATGGACAGGGCAGTTTGGGGTTAGTTTGGGGTTTGGAGGGTGGTTTGAGAGCAGTTTTGGGGTGTTAACCTCATGCCCCGCAGACCAGTGGGCACCAGCATGGACAGGGCAGTTTGGGGTCAGTTCGGGGTCAGTTTGGAGGGCGGTTTGGGAGCAGTTTTGGGGTGTTAAATCTCCATTCCCACAGGCCAGCGGGCAGCAGTGTGGACAGGGCTGTCTGGAGTCAGTTTGAGGGCTGTTTCGGGGCGTTGGCCTCACACCCCCCAGGCTGGCGGGCAGGGCAGTTTGTGGGTGCGTTCGGAGACCATTTTGGGGTGTTAACCTCGTACTCCCCAGGCCGGCAGGCAGCAGCGTGGACAGGGCAGTTTAGAGGGTGGTTTGGGGGCAGTTTTGGGGTGTTAACCTCGTGCTCCCCAGGCCGGCGGGCAGCAGCGTGGACAGCCTGCTCCGGCTGCGCGGGCGGCTGCTCCTGGACCACGAGGCCCTGTCGTGCCTCCTGGTGCTGCTCTTCGTGGACGAGCCCAAGCTGAACACGAGCCGCCTGCACCGGGTGCTGCGCAACCTGTGCTACCACGCGCCCACGCGGGGCTGGGTGGTGCGCAGCCTGCTGTCCATCCTGCAGCGCAGCAGTGAGAGCGAGCTGTGCCTCGAGACCCCCCGCGCGCCCCCCGGGCCGGGCCCCGGCGCCGAGGAGCGGCCGCGCGGCCGCGGCGCCCGCGGGACCCCCGGCTCGGCCGCGGAGCCGCGCGGGCTGGACCTGCTGCACCGCGTGGAGTCGCGCAGCTCTGGGCAGCTCTCCTGGCTCTCCGTGTCCATGGACGCGGCCCTGGGCTGCCGCACCAACATCTTCCAGATCCAGAGGGTGCCGGGCCGCAAGCACACGGAGAAACACGCGGCGGCCGCCGGCTCCGCCGTCCACATCCACCCCCAGGCCGCCCCCGTCGTGTGCCGGCACGTCCTCGACACCCTCATCCAGCTGGCCAAGGTGAGGGGGCCGGGGGGGCCTTGGGGGGCACTGGGGGCACGTTGGGGGCTGGTCTGGGGCTCCTCGGTAGAACTGGGAGGGCTGTGGGGGATTTTGGAGGCCAGTGGGACAGGTTTTGGGGGTCACTGAGACACGTAAGGGGGGGATTGGGGCTCCTCCGTGGAACTGGGGGGGAAATTGGGGGACACTGGATCACGTTATTGGGTTTCTGGGGGTTTATTGGTGGTTCTGGGGAGCACTGGGATATTTGGGCAGTACCAGGACATTTTAGGGGGTGGTTGGGGTCTCCTCAGTGGGATGGGGGGGGCTTTGAGGGTGCTGGAGGAAGCTGGGGGGGCTCTGGGACACCTCATAGGGGAGCTGGAAGCTCCCCATATCTAGGAGTGCTTGTGGGGGGCACAGCTGGGGAACTCCCCCAAATTGGGGGTCACAGTGGCACAGGGAACATCACCTGGGGGGGTCCCCAAAACCCGTGCGGGGCCTGTGGGTGGCTGAGGCCTCCTTGGGAGGGGAGGTGGGACTGAGGGGGGTGCTGGTGGTGTCTGGGGGTCCCACAACCTCTGGGGGGTCACCAGCACCCCACTAACACCCCCTCGCACCCCCCAGGTCTTCCCCAGCCACTTCACCCAACAACGAGGCCGAGACCCGGCGACGACCGACCCTGAACGTGACCGCGGCCCCCCAAAATCGGGGGGCAGCCCTTGCCCCCCCCCACCCCCCCAGACCCCGCCGGCACCCCCGCCCCCTCCCCCCCCCTCTGGCACGCCCTCCCCTGCCCCTCCCCCACCCTCCGGCAGCCTCTCCACCGATTTTTGGGACCTGCTGGTGAAGCTGGACAACATGAACGTGAGCCGGAAGGGGAAGGGGTCTGCGCGGGCGGGGGGCGGCGGGGGGGGCCCCGAGCCCGAGGCCGCGGGGGGGGGCCTGGAGGCGTCGCCCCTGGGGCAGCTGATGAACATGTTGTCCCACGGCGTGATCCGGCGCAGCCCCCTCCTCACCGAGAAGCTGCTGCGCCTCCTGTCCCTCATCTCCATCGCCCTCCCCGAGGGGGGCAAGGCCGCCGAGGGGGGGGCCACGCCCCAGAACGGAGCCCCTGCGCCCGCCACGCCCGCTGGGGGGGCTGCGGCGGCTTCGGGGGGGGCAGCGGCGCCCGGAAGCCCCCCGGCACAGGGGGGCAACGGCAGCGGCACCGGCACGGCCACGGCGGGGGCTGGAGGCACTGGGGGTGAGTGTGGGGGGGACAGGGGTGGGGGGTGGGGGTGGGGATGGGGACATGGGGACGGGGGTGAGGATGGAGTTGTGGCAAGGGGGACATGTGTACAGGAATGGAGACACAGGGACAAGAGGATGGATATGGGGATGGGGATGTGGATATGGGAACAGAGGACATGGATATGGGTACAGGGATGTGGTTGGGGACATGTATGGGGACACAGAGATGGGGTGGGGACACGGGGATGGGAGAACAGGGATGGGGACACAGAGGTGGGAAAATAGGAATGGGGTGGGCATGAGGTTGTAGGGACAAGCACACAAGGATGGGGACATGGAGGTGGGAAAATAGGGATGAGGTCATGGATGGGGACGGGAGTGGGGATACAGATGGGGACAGAGGTGGCATCGGGTGGTTGAGAGCACAGGGAGGGACTGGGCTCACCCTGAAGGAGAGACCCCGTTTGCCAACGGCCTCGGTGGCATCTCCCCTCCCCTGCCACCACCCCCAATCCCGTGTCCCCTCTGTCCACAGCCCCGGCCAAGAGCTCCAAGTCCCCGGCCAAGGTCCCTGAGGGGGGTCCCGACCCCCGGCTGGCGGCCACGGGCCTGACTGAGGCCCAGCTCCAGCTCTCCGTGGAGGTAACGGGGGCCAGGATCGGGAGAGGGGTGGTCCTTGGTGTCCCCAGTTGTCCCCAACACTCCCTGTGCCCTGTCCTCAGGTGCTGACGTCCCACTCGTGCTCGGAGGAGGGGCTGGAGGACGCGGCCAACGTGCTGCTGCAGCTCTCGCGGGGGGACGCGGGGACCCGGGACACCGTCCTGCGGCTGCTGCTCAGCGGGGCCCGGCAACTGGGGGGGGCCCTGTGCCGCCAGATCGGTGAGGGGGGGCCTGGGGGGGGCCATGGGCTGCCAGATCGGTGAGAGGGGGTCTGGGGGGGGCCATGGGCTGCCAGATTGGTGAGAGGGGGTCTGGGGGGGGGCCCTGTACCCCCGGGTCGGTGAGGAGGGGTCCCAGGGTGGGTCCCAGCCCATGACACTCCCCCCTGTCCCCCCCAGGGACTCTGCTGGCCGAGCTCCGTGAGTACAACCTGGAGCAGCAGCGCCGGGCGCAGCTCGAGGCCCCCTCCCCCGAGGGGCTTCCCGAGGAGCAGCCGCCCAGCGCCAAACTCAAGGGCAAGATGCAGAGCCGGTGAGTGCCTGGCGTCCTTTGGGCCCTTCCCGTGGTCCCGCACCCACCGCTCGCTCCGGGTGCTTCTGATAACCCCGTACCCCGTTCGCTGTGGGCCCCCCGGCAGCTCCTGTGACAGCTCCTGTGCCCACTGTGTGCCCCCATCCCTGCTGGTAACTCTCGTCCTCTCTGTTCCCCCCGGTGCCTCCGGTGCCCCCAGGTTCGACACGGCGGAGAGCGTGGTGATCGTGGCGTCGCAGAAGCGCGCCCTGGGCGGGCGGGAGCTGCAGCTGCCCTCCATGTCCGTGCTCACCTCCAAGACATCCACGCAGCGCTTCTTCCTGCGGGTGCTGCAGGTCATCATCCAGCTGCGGGACGACACGCGCCGGGCGCACCGCAAGGCCAAGCCCCCCGGCCGGCTGGGTAAGGGACCCCCCCGGCCCCCGCCCCGCGTCCCCCGCGCGCCGTCCGCCCTGACCCCCCCCCGCTGTGCCCCGCAGGTGCCGGGGGCCTGGGGGCGGCCGGCAGCATCCAGGCCGCCGTCCGGCAGCTGGAGGCCGAGGCCGACGCCATCATACAAATGGTACGTGAGGGCCAGAGGGCCCGGAGGCGGCAGCGGGGAGACACGGTTAGCACGGCCGCCTTGCCTTCCTCCACCCCCTCCTCAGCCCCTGCCCCTCCTCAGCCTCCGCCTCACACCCCCTCCTCGTCCTGCTTCCTCCTCAACCTCCCACCCCCTCCTCAGCTTCACCCTCCCTCTCCTTATCCTCCCACCCCCTCCTTGTCCTGCTCCCTCCTCAGCCTCCCACTCCCTCCTCATCCTCATCCTCCCTCTCCTCATCCTCCCACCCCCTGCTCCCATCCCCTCCTCAGCCTCATCCTCCCTCTCCTTATCCTCCCACTCCCTCCTTGTCCTGCTCCCTCCTCAGCCTCCCACTCCCTCCTCATCATCGTCCTCCCTCTCCTCAGCCTCCCACCCCCTCCTTCCGTGCCCTCCTCAGCCTCATCCTGCCCCCTCTTTATCCTCATCTTCCCATCCTCTCCCATCCCATCCTCATCCTCATCCTCCCTTTCCTTATGCTGCCATTCCCTTCTCCCATCCCCTCTTCATCCTTGTGCTGCCCCCTCCTCGTCCTCCCACCCCCTCCATCCTCTTCCTCAACCTGCTCCCTTCTCCTCATCTTCCTTCTGCTCATCCTTCTCCTCATCTTCCTCCTCCCACCCACTCCTCATGCTCCCCACTCACCCTTCCTTTCCTCCATCCTCATCCCCTTCTCCTTCCTCTCTTCCACCCCCTCCTCATCCTCCCCTCTCCACTGAGCCTTCCTCCCCCTCTTCTACCCTCCCCTCCTCCTCCTCCTCCTCCCTCCCCTCTGCTGCTTTTCCCCCTCCTCCCCCCACGGCTCCCACCCCCCTGAGCACCGGGAGCCCCCCCAGCCCCCAGCCCTGGCCGGGGGTTCCCCGAGGGGTCCCGGCCCCCTAAAGCCGCCCCTGTCCCCCCCCAGTCGGAGGCCGGACAGTCGGACGCCGTCCCCCGGCGCGACGAGTCGCCCATGGACGTGGACCAGCCCTCGCCAGCCCCCCAGGACATGGGTGAGACCCCCAGTGCAACCCAGTCCAGACCAGTGCAACCCAGTCTAAACCCAGTCCAACCCAGTCTAAACCCAGTCCAAACCAGTCTAAACTCAGTCCAACCCAGTCCAGACTAGTCCAACCCAGTCTAAACTTAGTCCAACCCAGTCCAAACCAGTCTAAACTCAGTCCAACCCAGTCTAAACCAGTCTAAACTAAGTCCAGCCCAGACCATGTCTAAACCAGTCCAACCCAGTCTAAACTCAGTCCAAACCCAGTCCAGACCAGTCCAACCCAGTCTAAAGTTAGTCCAACCCAGTCTAAACTCAGTCCAACCCAGTTCAAACCAGTCTAAACTCAGTCCAGACCAGTCCAACCCAGTCCAAACCCAGTCCAGACCAGTCCAAACCCAGTCCAAACCAGTCTAAACTCAGTCCAACCCAGTTCAAACCAGTCTAAACTTAGTCCAACCCAGTCCAGACCAGTCCAACCCAGTTCAAACCAATCTAAACTCAGTCCAACCCAGTCCAGACCAGTCCAACCCAGTCTAAACTCAGTCCAACCCAGTCCAAACCAGTCTAAACTCAGTCCAAACCCAGTGCAGACCAGTCCATCTCAGTCCAACCCAGTCTAATCTAGTCCAGCTCAGTCTAACTCACTTCAAAACAGCCCAACCCAGTCTAGCCCAGTCCGCCCTCCCCATCCCAGTCACCCACCAGTTGCTCCCAGTACCAGGGTGGGTGGTGACCCCCCTCCCTCCTGGTGTGGGGCAATCCCACTCTCGCCCAAACTGGGCTGTACTGGTGTGTGGGGCGGGGTCAGTGGGCACGGGGGGTCCTGACTGTGTGTGTGTCCCCCCCAGGCTCGGAGGGGTCGCAGGGGGCGGAGAGGGACGAGAGGCCCCCCGAGCTGCCCCTGCTGAGTGAGCAGCTGTGCCTGGACGAGCTCTGGGACATGCTGGGCGAGTGTCTGAAGGAGCTGGAGGAGTCCCACGACCAGCACGCTGTGCTCGGTGGGTACAGCACCCCTGGGGGGCCCCCGAACCCATGGGGGGGTCCTGAAACCCAGGGGGGGGTCCTGAAACCCAGGGGGAGTCCCTAAATCCTCCAGAGGGGCCCCCAAACCCATGGAGGGTCCCTAAATCCTCCAGGGAGGCCCGTGAACCCAGAGGGGTCCTGAAACCCAAGGGGGGTCCCTAAATCCTCCAGGGGACCTCAAAACCCATAGGGAGTCCTGGAACCCATGGGGAGCCCCAAAACCAAGAGGGGACCCTGAAACCCTGGAAGGTCCCTAAACCCCACAGGGGGAAACCCCCCGTCATCTTTGGGTTGCCCTCCCCCCCTCCCCAAGTTTTGGGTTCTCCCACTTTCACGTGTCCCCCCCTGAATTTCAGGTTTCCCCCCAGTTTTGCATTTCATCCCCCCCGTTTCAGGCTCCCTATTTTGGGTTCTCCCCCCAATTTTCAGGTTCCTCCTCCCCCCAGTTTCAGGTTTTCCCCCCAGTTTTGGGTTCTCACCCCCGATTTCAGGGTTCCCCTCCCATTTCAGGTTCTCCCCCTGATTTTTGGGCTCTCCCCTCCAGTTTTGGGGGAAAGAATTTTCCCCCCTCCAGTTTCGGGTCCCCTTTCCCCCCTGACCCGCCCGTTCCCCCCAGTTCTCCAGCCGGCGGTCGAGGCCTTTTTCCTGGTTCACGCCACGGAGCGGGAGAGCCGCCCCCCGGTGCGGGACACGCGGGAGAACCAACTGTCCCACATCAAGGACGAGCCCCCCCCGCTGTCCCCTGCCCCCCTGACCCCCGCCACCCCCTCGGCCCTCGACCCCTTCTTCTCCCGGGAGCCCTCGGCCATGCACATCTCGGCCAGCCTGCCCCCCGACACCCAGAAATTCCTGCGCTTCGCCGGTGAGGGGCTGGGGATGGACTGGGAATGGGGGTGGGAATGGGGTTTGGGGTGTTGGGAGGGGGGTTTTGGGGCTCAGCCTACCCCCCGACACCCAGAAATTCCTGCGCTTCGCCGGTGAGGGCAATGGGGATGGACTGGGAATGGGGGTGGGAATGGGGTTTGGGGTGTTGGGAGGGGGTTTGGGGTGTTGGGAGGGGGTTTTGGGGTTGTTTGGGGTGTTGGGGTTTTGGGGGGGTTTGGAAGGAGGGTTTGGAGGCCCAGCCTGCCCCCGACACCCAGAAATTCCTGCGCTTCACCGGTGAGGGGCAGGGGATGGACTGGGAATGGGGGTGGGAGGGGGTTTGGGGTGTTGGGAGGGGGTGTTGGGGGGGTTTGGGGTGTTGGGAGAGGGGTTTGGGGGGGGTTGGGGTGTTGGGAGGGGCTTTGGGGGCCCAGCCTACCCCCTGACACCCAGAAATTCCTGCGCTTTGCCAGTGAGGGGCTGGGGATGGACTGGGAATGGGGTTTGGGGTGTTGGGAGGCGGGGTTGGGGGGGTTTGGGGTGTTGGGAGGGGGTTTGGGGGGGTTTGGGGCATTGGGAGGGGGTTTTGGGGGTGTTTGGGGTGTTGGAAGGGGATTTGGGGGGGTTTGGGAGGAGGGTTTGGGGGGCCAGCCTGCCCCCGACACCCAGAAATTCCTGCGCTTCGCCGGTGAGGGGCAATGGGGTGAATGGGGGGGGGGGTCGGGGGGGTCTGGGAGGCTGGAGAGGGGGGTTGGGGTGTTGGGAGGAGGTTTGGGGGGAGATTCAAGGTGTTGGGAAGGGGTTTTGGAGGGGGATTTGGGGGAAGCCTGAAGACTTTACAGAGGGATTTTGGGGGGCTTTTGGGGAGTCTGGGCGTTTGAGATTGGATCTGGGGGTCTCTGGGGGTTTGGGAGGGGATTTGGGGGACTTAGGGTGGAGCCTGGGGCTTTGGAAGAGCATCTGGGGAGATCCTGGGTCTCTGGGAAGGAGATTTTTGGGGGCTCTGCAGGACACTTCAGGCTTGGGGAGGGGTTTTGGGTTGGGATTTTGAGGGGCTCAGGGTGCTCCTCAAGGGACCCCCGACAGGATTTGGGGGGTGTGTGTGCCGAGGTGGGGGGGGGGACATGGAGTGAGTTCAGGGGGTCAAATGACCCCTCGGGGGGGGTCACACCCACAGCAGGGGGGTTCCCCCATTCTGAGGCGCCCCCCACCCCCCCCCGTGCCCCCCAGAGACCCACCGGACGGTGCTGAACCAGATCCTGCGCCAGTCCACGACCCACTTGGCCGACGGCCCCTTCGCCGTCCTCGTCGACTACATCCGAGTGCTCGACTTCGACGTCAAGCGCAAGTCAGTGGGGCTGGGGGGCTGGGGAGGGAGTTTGGGGGGGATTCGAGGCGTTGGGGAGGGGGCTGGGGGTGTTTAGTGGGGGCCTGGGGATCTGGGAAGGGATTCTGGGGGCCTTTGGGGTGGGAGGGGGTTTGGGAGGAGCCCAGGAGGGACGACAGGAGGAGGTTTGGGGGAGCCTGAGGGGCGTGGAGGGGGTTTGTGAGGGGGTTTGGGGTGCTGGGAAGGGGGTCGGGGTATCGGGAAGGGGTTTGGGGGGACCTTGGGGCGTGTGCAGGGCTCTGGGGTGTTCCCCCAGGGCTCTGGGGGTGTTGCCAGGGCCCCCTGACCCCCCTGCCCTGCCCAGGTACTTCCGCCAGGAGCTGGAGCGCCTGGACGAGGGGCTGCGCAAGGAGGACATGGCCGTGCACGTGCGGCGCGACCACGTCTTCGAGGACTCGTACCGGGAGCTGCACCGCAAGACCCCCGAGGAGATGAAGAACCGCCTGTGAGACCCCCCCTGAACCCCGAACGGGCCCCCAAAACCACCCCTGGCCCCCCAGAACTCCCCACAGCCCCCCGAAAACAGCCCTCTGGCCTCAAAACACTCACAGCCACCCCCTCCCAGAACACCCTTCCAGTCCCCCAAACCCTCCCAGACTCTCCCCTGATCCCCCCAAGCACTTCTCCAGCCCCTCAAACACCCCCAGCTCCCCAAAACACTCCTCCAGCCCCACAAACACCCCCTCAGCCCCCCCAAACCTCCCCTAAACCCCCCCCGATCTCCCCCAACGTCCTCCAGTCTAAACTACCCCTCTGACCCCCCAAACACCTCCCAGTGCCCCCAAATCCCCCCCTGTTCCTCCCTGCCCCACAGGTACATCGTGTTTGAGGGTGAGGAGGGGAAGGATACGAGGGGGCTGCCCCCTAAACCCCCCCATTCCCTCCCAACCCCTTCCAAAGCCCCCCAAACCCCCTCAAACCCCTCCCCAGCCCCCCTGAGCCCGCTGTGCCCCCCAGGTACATCGAGGGTGAGGAGGGGCAGGAGCTGGGGGGGCTGCCCCCTAAACCCCCCAATCCCCCCCCAATTCCCCTCTAACCCCCCCTGCCCCCCAGGTACATCGTGTTCGAGGGCGAGGAGGGGCAGGACGCAGGGGGGCTGCCCCCTAAACCCCCCCAACCCCCTCCAAACCCCCCAAACCTCCCCCCTAACCCCCCCTGCCCCCCAGGTACATCGTGTTCGAGGGCGAGGAGGGGCAGGACGCGGGGGGGCTGCTGCGGGAGTGGTACATGATCATCTCTCGGGAGATGTTCAACCCCATGTACGCCCTGTTCCGCACGTCCCCCGGCGACCGCGTCACCTACACCATCAACCCCTCGTCCCACTGCAACCCCAACCACCTGAGCTACTTCAAGTTCGTGGGCAGGATCGTGGCCAAGGCCGTCTACGACAACCGGCTGCTCGAGTGCTACTTCACCCGCTCCTTCTACAAGCACATCCTGGGCAAGTCCGTGCGGTAAGGGCTGGGCCTGTGGGGTGGGGACCGAGTTGTGGGGTGTGTAACTGTGTTATGGGGTGTGTAACTGTGTTATGGGGTGTGTAACTGTGTTATGGGGTGTGCAACCCTGTTATGGGGTGTGTAACTGTGTTATGGGGTGTGTAACTGTGTTATGGGGTGTGCAACCCTGTTATGGGGTGTGTAACTGTGTTATGGGGTGTGTAACCCTGTTATGGGGTGTGTAACTGTGTTATGGGGTGTGTAACTGTGTTATGGGGTGTGTAACTGTGTTATGGGGTGTGTAACCCTGTTATGGGGTGTGTAACTGTGTTATGGGATGTGGAGCCGAGTTATGGGGTGTGCAACCCTGTTATGGGGTGTGCAACCCTGTTATGGGTGATAGACAAGCTGGGTGGGGTGGGGAACACCCTTCATAGGGTGCTGAACTACCTTTATGGGACACTGGACCCCCTTCAGGGAGTGGGGAACCAACTTCATGGGGTGTGGAACCACCTTTATGGCACGTTGGATGAACACCCTTTGTGCAGTGCTGGACCCTCTCCTTGGGTTGGGAAACCACCTTTATGGGGTGGGGAACCCCTTTATGGGGTGGGGACCCCCTTTATGGGGTGTTGCTCCCCCTCACAGGCTCCCATGTGGGGCTGAACTCCCTGGCAGGAGGTTGAAACCCTTTTCTGGCTGTTGAAACCCCTGCACAGGGTGTTAAACCCCTTTTTTTGGGTGCTGATCCCCTTTTTTTGGGGTGTTGATCCCCTTTTTGGGGGTGCTGACCCCTTCCTGTGGTGCTGATCCCCTTTTTTTGGGGTGCTGATCCCCTTTTTTGGGTGCTGACCCCTTCCTGTGGTGCTGACCCCCGTTTTTGGGGCGCTGCCCCCGTTTCCCCCCAGGTACACGGACATGGAGAGTGAGGATTATCACTTCTACCAGGGCCTAGTTTACCTGCTGGAGAACGACGTGTCCACCCTGGGCTACGACCTCACCTTCAGCACTGAGGTGGGGACCCCCCCGGGACCCCCCCGGGACCCCCCCAGGACCCCCAAGGCACAGGGTCCCCCAAAGCAGCATTGGGGACCCCCCAAAACTGACACTGGGGACCCCCAGCTCCCCCGGGCTGTTCCTGGGGTGTCCCCTCTGTCCCAGGTGCCACCTGTGTCCCAGGGGTGTCCCCCCAGGTTTGGGGGTGCCCCTTTGTCCCAGGAGGGTCCCCCCTGCTCCAGAGGTGTCCCCTTTTTCCTGCTCTTGGGGGTGTCCCCTCACTCTGCACTCCCTGGGGGTGACCCCTCCCATCCTGGTGACCTGTCCCACACCCCTGTGCCCCCCCCGCGCCCCCCAGGGCAGGAGTTGGGGGTGTGTGAGGTTCAGGGATGTCCCCAAGGGCAGGAGTTGGGGGTGTTTGAAGTTCAGGGATGTCCCCCCCTGTGCCCCCCAGGTGCAGGAATTCGGGGTGTTTGAGGTTCAGGGATGTCCCCCCCTGTGCCCCCCCAGCCCTGTGCCCCCCCAGGGCAGGAGTTGGGGGTGTTTGAGGTTCAGGGGTGTCCCCCCCGTGCCCCCCCAGGTGCAGGAATTCGGGGTGTGTGAGGTGCGGGACCTGAAGCCCAACGGGGCCAACGTGCTGGTGACGGAGGAGAACAAGAAGGAATACGTGCACCTCGTGTGCCAGATGCGCATGACCGGTGAGGGGGGGCCCTGGGGGAGTCTGGGGGGCTCTGGGGGCACAGGAGGGTCCTGGGGGGGCTCGTGACAGAGGAGATGCCTGTGACCAGCGAGTGGGGGGTCTCCTGTTTGCTGAACTGTGTAAGTAGTTAAGATGTCACTCTTAAAATTATTCGTTAATATTGTATTAATATAATTATTTTTAATGTTAAAAGTTATCAAAATAGCATTAGTAGTTGTTTTTAAGTTGCTGATGTAATTATAGATGGATGAAGAGAAAGGCATAACTTGTAGCTTTCTTTGCTAAAAAATATAAAGTGAAAATGTCAATGTTATTGTTATAATGTCAATTATGATATATAATAAATCTTAGTAGTATTAATAAAAAATATACTGCAAAGTATATAATGTATGTAATATATATTAATTAGTATATGTAATTAAATACACTAATATATTAGTAGATATAATTAATATCTTATATATTTATTATATGATGTATTACAATAATATATAATATGTATACTATAGCTATAACACGATAATGTTAATATACATTAAGATAATTTTATTATAATGTCATTATTGTTTATATATTTATAATATATACTTATATTTATAATATATACTAATATATAGTATATATTAACATATATTTATAATATATACTAATATCTATTTATAATGTATACTAGTATCCATTTATAATATTTACTAATACAGTTAATTATTAGTCATTATGTTTAAAGCTTTGATGACTCCGAATCGTGGGGGGATCCCCAGGTACCCCCTGACCAAAGTGGCATCAACATTCCCGTGGTCTGGGGGGTCCTTCCCCACTCCCTGCCCCCCTGACCCCCCTCCCGCTCCAGGGGCCATCCGGAAGCAGCTGGCGGCGTTCCTGGAGGGCTTCTACGAGATCATCCCCAAGCGCCTCATCTCCATCTTCACGGAGCAGGAGCTGGAGCTGCTCATCTCGGGGCTGCCCACCATCGACATCGACGACCTCAAGGCCAACACCGAGTACCACAAGTACCAGGGCAACTCCATCCAGGTAGGACTGGCCCCCAAACCCCTTTGGGGGGTTCTGATGGTACCCACAGGTACCAGGGCAACTCCATCCAGGTGGGACTGGCCCCCAAACCCCTTTGGGGGGTTCTGATGGTACCCACAGGTACCAGGGCAACCCCGTCCAGGTGGGACTGGCTCCCCAGACCCCCTTCCTGGGGTTCTTTTGGGGTGGTTTCAGGGGTCTCACGGTACGGGAGGTGCCAGGGCAGCCCCGTCCGGGCGGGTTTGTCCCCCCGGGGTGGTTCTGGGGGTGACCCCGGGGGTCTGACCGTGCCCCCTACCAGATCCAGTGGTTCTGGCGGGCCCTGCGCTCCTTCGACCAGGCCGACCGCGCCAAGTTCCTGCAGTTCGTGACGGGCACGTCCAAGGTGCCCCTGCAGGGATTCGCTGCCCTCGAGGGCATGAACGGCATCCAGAAGTTCCAGATCCACCGGGACGACCGGTCCACGGACAGACTGCCCTCGGCCCACACGTGGTGAGGGGATGGGGGGGACAGAGGGGGACACACGGGGGGTCAGAGGGACACTGACCACCTGCCCTCGGCCCACCCGTGGGGAGGTGGGAGGGGACAGCAGGAGGTGGCACCAGGAGGAGATGGGGGACACAGGTGAGGGGACACAGGGCCAGGTCACTGGGGTGGTGACACAGGGACACCAGGACAGGCAGGGGAGGTGGCACTGGGGGACAGGGACACCCGGCTGGGTCACTGGGTGGGATGGGGACACAGGGACACACAGGGAGGTGACACCAGGGTGGCACAGACACTGCCCTGGGGGCACAGTCACCCTCGGGGTTGGGGGGGGGGGTGAGACAATGTCAGGGGCCCCGTGTGACCCCTGTGCATGTCCCCTGCCCCCTGTGTGACCCTCTTGTGTGTCCCCTACCCCCTGTGTGACCCCCCTGCGTGTCCCTTGTCCCCTGTGTGACCCCCCATACGTGTCCCCTGCCCCCCGTGTGACCCTCTTGTGTGTCCCTTGTCCCCCGTGTGACCCCTGTGTGTGTCCCCTGCCCCCCATGTGACCCCCATGTCCCCCACAGCTTCAACCAGCTGGACCTGCCGGCCTACGAGAGCTACGAGAAGCTGCGGCACATGCTGCTCTTGGCCATCCAGGAGTGCTCCGAGGGCTTTGGGCTGGCCTAGGGGGGCTTAGGCCTGGCCTAGGGGGGCTTAGGCCTGGCCTGGGGGGGTCCCAACCCACCCCCAGGGGATTTGGGCTGGACTGGGGGAGGTCTGAACCCTCTGGGGGGCTTTGGGCTGCCCTAGTTGGGCTCCAGCCTGGCCTGGGAGGGCTCCAGCCTGGCCTAGGAAGGTTCAAGCCTGGCCTAGGAAGGTTCAAGCCTGGCCTAGGAGGGCTCCAGCCTGGCCTGGGGGAACCCTTGACCCTCCCTGGTTTCTCCAGCCTGGCCTAAGGGGGATGTGACCCCCCCGGGGTGTCCAGCCTGGCCATGGGGGGCCCCCGACCCCCCCGGGGGCTCTATAAATATATATATATTTTTTGGTTCCGTTGGCTTTTTTTGGTTTGTTTTGTTTTTTTCGGGGTTATTTTTTCCCCCCTCCCCGGTCCCGGTTTTTGGGGGGGTTTTTGCTCTGTTTGGGGGGGGTTGGGGGGTCCCCCCTCTCCTCCTCCCCCCCCCCACTTCACCCCCCCAGTCCTCCCGTGCTGGGGGTTGCGGGAGGGGATGGTGAAAAGGGGGAGAAACCACCCCGAATTATAAATAAGAGGTTCGGCCCCTCCCCCACCCCAAAACTGAGAGGAAAAGTTAAAAAAAAGGAATAAAAAAGTGCACTCTTGGTAAGGGCCGCTCTGCTCGTTCTTGGGGGGGCGGGAGGGCGCCGTGTTGGGTGTGGTGAGGGCGGGGCTGCCGCGTTGGGTGTGGCAATAAAGGGTGTGGCGGGGGCGGTGCGAGGCCGCCGCGTTGGGCGTGGCAATACCGGGGTGTCTCGGGCCGTTGCCGCCATGTTGGGCGGGCAATTATGGGGGCGGCCATGTTGGGTGTGGCATTGGCGGCGTGTCCGCCATGTTGAGTGTGACGGAGCACCACGTGCGTGCCGTCGCACCGCAAGTGACGTCATCACGAAGCGCCAGGGATCCCCGCAGCGATGACCCGCTCCCGTGAGTCCGGGGGGTTCCTGGGGGGTTCCAGGGGATTTAGGGGACCCTCTCAACTCACCCCCTTCCTCCCCGCAGGGCGACAGGTGGAGGCGGCGCGGAAAAAGCGCGTCCAGGTGAGGCCCGAGCCGGGACCGCGGGGTGCCGGGACTCCCCAAGCCCGAGTTTGGGGGTGCAGCCCCCCCGTGTGACCCCCCCCCGTGTGACCCCCCCCGTGTGACCCCCAGGGCCGACGGGCCGCGGGAGTGAAGGGGCTGAAGAAGGACCCGGGGGTGCCGCAGCTCGGCCGCTTCGCCGCGCCCGGGCAGAGCCAGAGCGAGACCCGGCAGGGCAGGGTGAGAACCGGGGGGGCTTGGGGTGACCCCCCACGGCTGGGCCTGCTGCGGGGGGGCTTTGGGGCTGTCGGTCCCCCAGGGCCGACCCTGGCGGGAGGGTTGGATTACCCCCCGTTCTGACTCCGCGGGGGGAATTTTGGGGTTCCCTCTTCAGGTCTGACCCCGGGGGGGGTTTCAGGGTTGTCCCCCGAGGTCTGACCCTGGGGGGAGGGATTTTGGTGTGTGCGACCCCCTGGGTCTGATCTGGAGGGGGATTTTGGGGTGTGTGACCCCCCCAGGTCTGACCCGAAGGGGGGATTTTGGGGTGTCTGACGCCCCAGCCCTGACTCCTGAGAAGGAATTTTGGGGTTCCCCCTCTTCTCACCCCCGGGGGGAGATTTTGGGGTTCCCCCAGTTCTGGCAGTGGGAGGGGGTATTTTGGGGTGTCCCCTCCCCGTTCTGAGCCCGGGGGGGATTTTGGGGTTCCCACAGGCTCTGGAGGCCCAGCGGCGCCGGGAGGGGGCCCGGGGAGGGCTCCTGGGGCAGCGCCGGGGCCTGGCCGAGCTCCAGGGGGACGCGCTGAGGCGGCAGCGGCGCTTCCAGACACAGGTGGGGGGGGCACCGGGGGGGGCCTCGGGATGGGGGGAGATCCCCAGGGTGGGGGGAGATCCCCTGAGAGGGGTGGGCTCCCTGGAGAAGGGGGAGTCTCCCTGAGAAGTGGGGGCTCCCTTCAGAGTCGAGGGTCTCCGCTAAGAGTGGGGGGGTCCCCGGAGAGCAAGGAGCTCCCCAGAGAAGGGGTGTCCCCCCCCAGGAATCGGGGGGGCTCCCCAAGGGGGGGTGTCTCCCCCAGGATAGGGGGTCTCCCTAACCCAGGTTCCCGCAGGAGGAGCAGGAGGAGCCCCCCCAGTCCCCGCAGCCCCCCCAGGACGAGGCGTCGCTGCGACACTTTGGGCGGGAGCTGCGCAAGGTCGGTGCCGTATTTGGGGGTGTCGGGGGGTTTTTGGGGGGGCTCTGGGGGGTCTCCCAGCCCTGACCCCCCTCCCCACAGGTGCTGACGGCGGCTGACGTGGTGCTGGAGGTGCTGGACGCGCGGGACCCCCAGGGCTGCCGCAGCCCCCGGCTCGAGGGTGCCCTGCGGCCCCGGCAGCGCCTCGTGCTCGTGCTCAACAAGATCGGTACGGGGGGGACGGGGAGGGAGCCGGGGGGGTCCCGGGGGTCCCCGCAGGCCTCGAGGGACCCCCCAGCGTCTCTGTACCCCCCCCAGACCTGGTGCCCAGGGACGTGGTGGCCGCGTGGCTGAAGCACCTCCGGGCCGAGTTCCCCACCGTGGCCTTCAAGGCCTGTACTCAGCAGCAGAGCCGGAACCTGGTGGGTCGGGGGGGGCTCTGAGGGGGGGTCTCGCGGTGAGAGGACCCCCCTGACCCCCCTGTGCCCCCCCAGAAGCAGAGCAGGCTTCCCGTGGCCACAGCCCCCGAGGAGGTGCTGGCAGGGGGGGCCTGTGTGGGCGCCGAGTGTCTCCTGCACGTCCTGGGCAACTACAGCCGCTGCGGGGGGGCCAAGACCACCCTCACCGTGGGGGTCGTGGGTGAGGGGGGGCCCGGGAGAGAGGCTGGAGGGTGAGAGGGGGGCTGCAGATGGGGGGAACGGGGCAGTAAATGGGACTGGGGTGTGGGGGGAGATGAGTAGGGGGCTGTAAAAGTGGGGGCTGGGGGGGAACAGGGGGCTGTGAAGGGGGCGTGGGGGGCTGTAAAAAGGGGAGAGGGGCTGTGAAGGGGGGAGGGGGTTGGATTTTGGGGGTGTCCCCCCCTCCCTTGACTGCTGCCCCCCCACAACAAGGTACCCCAACGTGGGTGGGACTGGGAAGGATTGGGTGGGGGGTGGTAATTTTGGGGACCCCCCCAAGCCCTTCCCCACACACCTTCCCCAGGGTACCCCAACGTGGGCAGTGAGTGGGGCTCGGGGGGGTTGGATTTTTGGGGCTCCCCCGACCCCTTTTCTCCCCCCAGGGTACCCCAACGTGGGCAAGAGCAGCCTCATCAACAGCCTCAAGCGCAGCCGCGTCTGCGGGGTGGGGGCGACCCCGGGGGTCACCAGGTGAGCCCCAAACGGGGTGGGGGCTGGGGGGCGACCCCAGGGGTCACCAGGTGAGCCCTGGACAGGTGAGGGGCTGTGGCACCTGAAGCCCCACCCAGGGGAGGGGCTGTGCCACCTGAAGCCCCCTTTCCCCCCTCAGGTGCCTCCAGGCCGTGCAGCTGGACCGGCACATCCAGCTCCTGGACTGTCCCGGGGTGGTCCTGGACTCGGGGGACCCCCCGGCCGCCGCCCCCCTGAGGGGGGCCCTGGCCCCCCAGCGCCTGCGGGACCCCCTGAGCCCGGCCGTGGCCATCCTGCGCCGCTGCCCCCCCCAGCAGGTGCGTGGGGACCCCCCTGGGGGGCTCAGCCGTGGGTTTGGGGACAGGGGGACGCGTGGACCCCTCTCACCCCGGTGGGTTATTTTAGGGGGGCATTTTCACCCCGTTTCGGCCCCGAAGAAGGGGTTGGGGGTGATCAGACGCCGCGTGTGCCCCCTCCCGACTCCCCGTGTCCCCCCCAGCTGAGTGAGCTCTACGGGGTCCCCCCCTGTGCAGACCCCCAGCAGTTCCTGTCCCACCTGGCCCGGCGGCAGGGCCGGCTCCGCCCCGGGGGGCTCCCGGACCCCCACGCCGCCGCCGTGGCCCTGCTGCGCGACTGGACCAGGTGGGCGAGGGCCGGGGGCACTGGGGGGGCTGCCCCACACCCGGACCCCCATTTTCAGGGCCTGGGGGGGCTGCCCCACACCCGGACCCCCATTTTCCCCCCCGTGGGGGTGTGTCTCCCCACACCCTGCCCCCTGTTTTGGGAGGTTGGGGGAGGTGTCTCTCACACCCTGTGACCTCTTTTTTTGGGGTCCCCCGACCCCCCTGTGGCGCAGTGGGAAGATCTCCTACTACACCCACCCCCCCGAGGCCCAGGGGGTGCAGCTGGAGGCCCAAATCCTGCCGGCGCTGGGGCCGGAGCTGGACCTGGACGCTCTGGAACGGGGGGACGCCGAGGCTCTGGCAGGTGAGCAACGACCCCCCCCACCGTGAACCCCTCAGAGACCCCCCAAAAACTCACCTGCCCCCCCCCCCAGCTGTGCCAGTGATGGTGATGGGGCTGGGGCTGTCCCCGTGTGCCCCCGAGGAGGAGGAGGAGGAGGAAGGAGCAGCCATGGAGGATGACAGCGGGAAGGACCTGGAGGTGGGAAGCAGTTCTCAGAGGTGGGGTTTTTTTGGGGGGTGATGAGTTAATTTTGACACTCCCTCCCAGCTCGGCGCAGTGACAGTGGAGCTGAAGCCCCGGGTGAAGTCGGGGGGCTCTGGGAGGGACTCGGTGCCCCGCGCCCCCAGTTTGGAGGAGGTGGCTGCTCTGCCCCCCCTGCTCCAGGGCCAGGGGCTGAGGGCAGCCGGGAAAAGGAGGAAAAAGCTGCAGAAAAGAGCAGGTGGGTGAAGACCCCCCGTTTTTTCCTCACCCCTCACCCCCCCCGCTGTCCCCCGAAATTGCTGATCCCCCCTCGATCCCGCAGAGAAGATCGCCACGAAGCTCTCGGAGACGCTGGAGGCGGCCATGCAGTTCTGAGGCACCTGAAACAGAGACTTAGAGCTTTTTATTTTTATTTAAGTGAGAAATGGTTAAAAAAAGCCCTTTTTGAAATAAAAGGACTGCTGGGACGGGGGTGTGTCCGGAAGGTGTGATTCTGGGGGTTGTTCAAGCAGGAGGTTGGACTGTGGAGGCTTTGTGGGAGTGGGAGGAGGAGGGACCCCCACGGGGGGTGTTGGGGGACTCACCTCATCTCCCAGCTGGGGGGGATGGGGATGGTTCCCCCCCCTCCGAATTTGAGGGGACCCCGTTTTTCCTGCTGACTCGGCAAATTTAGTGCTCAGCTCTCAGGGGGGGCTTCAGTGAACCCCAAAATTGGGACCCAGGGGTGCTCAACATTGGGGGATGCACCCCCATTATTTAAGACACTGCACCTGCACAGCCTTCTCCATCCCCCATAGCACTCTGTGACTCCCCCCTTTTGACACTGAACCCCCTCAACCCTGCAGAGCACCCCAAAAGCTGCCCTGGACCTCACACGCACCCCCCCCGAGGTCCCACAGCTCCCCAAACCCCCTCGTACACTCTTTGTTTCCCCCCAAACTGTCCCACTTACCCCTCACAGCACCCTCAGCTGCACAGGTGGGAGATGAAGGTCCCCTCATAACCAGGGCCAGGCCGGGGGGTGGCCACAGACAGCAAACCCCCCTCAGGCTCTGCCGCCATTTTGTCGCTTCTTCACCTGCGGGAAGGACCCTGACTGCGGATTCCAGGGGGGTGGGGGCAACGCAGGTGCTTCAAATACCACGGTTATTATCCAAATACTCACTATTAAGGTGAGGGGAGGGTAAAATGGGCCTGTTTGGGTCGCTTGGGGGTGTTTTGCATCGTTTTTAGCGCTGGGCGCCGTTTGTTCGCCCTGAGGGAAGGGGGGGGGGCGCGCGAGGCGCTTTTCGCGCCTTTTCCGCGCCCTGAGGGGACGGGAGGGGGCGGGGCGTGGGGAGCACGTGACTGCCCTTGCTGCGGCCGGGAGAGGGGCGGAGTCAGCGCGGGCGCTCAGCCAATCGCGTCGCGGTGGGCGGGACGGGGGCTGTGCTGGGACGAATCGCGTCGCGGCGGGTGGGACGAGTGCAGCGCTGTGGCCAATGAGCGGCGGGGTGGGCGTGGCCCGGCGGGGTGGGCGCGGCCGGCGGGCGCAGTCACGGGCAGAGCGCGGTCGGTGACGGGTCGTGCTCGGGATCGGAGCGTTTAGTGGGCCTTGAGGGAGTACAGGGGTGGGTTTCCCGCTGAGGGAAGAGGCGAGGGGCGGCCTTTGGGGCGGTCTCGTCGTGTTTTTGGCCCACCCGGCGTTTGTTTTTCCCTCGGAGCTGCTGTGAGAAATGTCCCAGCGGAAGCGCAGTAAAGGGGTCGGCTCCTCTCAGGTGAGAGGCTGTTTCCCTTTCCTCCTTCATTCCTCTCCATTTCCTTCTCCTCTTCTTCCCTGTCATTCCCTCTTCCCTTCACTGCTCCGCTTCGCCCCATTTTCTCCTCCTCCACTTCCCCCCTTCCCTTCCCCGGCAGCAACGCCCCCCTCTCTCTATTCTTTCCCCTCAGATGACCGACGGGGACGAGGATTTCATCCCCACCCAGCAGGCGCGGTACTCCCCGGACCAGGTGAACCAGAAGGTGGGTTGAGGTGACCCCTCTCCTCCTTGTCCTGTGCTTTCACTCCTCTGTTACCACCCTCGTCTCATCTCTGCTTCCTCCCCCACAGGCCAACGAGCTGGTTCAGTTCCTGCTCGTGAAGGACCAGAAGAAGATCCCCATCAAGAGAGCAGGTGAGTTCAGGGCAGAGCCCCCTCCCGCAGCTTTGGGACCCCCTGAGCCTCGCTGCCCTCGGGGGTCCCGGGGCTCCCTCAGCCCTTCCCTGGGTGTTTGCCGTAGATATGCTGAAGAACGTGATCCGGGAATACCGGGACGCCTACACGGAGATCGTCAGCCAGGCGGGCAGGATTCTGCAGGAGGTGGGGAGGGGCCGGAGGGCTTTTGGGGTGGAGCCCCCCCGGGTTTAACCCCTGTCCTCCCGCAGACGTTCGGGCTGCGGCTGGTGGAGATCGACCCCAAAGTGCACAGCTACATCCTGGTCAGCAGCCTGCCCTGTGCCCAGAGCAATCACCCCTGCAGGTCAGGGCTGGGGGATTTTGGGGGTCACATTCCCCCTGTGCCCAGAGCAATCACCCCTGCAGGTCAGGGGGATCCCTGTGGGGTTTTGGGGGGGTCACATTCACCCTGTGCCCAGAGCAATCACCCCTGCAGGTCAGGGGCGGGGGGATCCCTGGGGGGTTTTGGGGGGTCACATCCCCCCTCACCCCACGGGGGTGACATGTGGCTCTCACAGGGCCAAAGAGAAGGAGAAGATGGGGCTCCTCATCGTCATCCTCAGCTTCATCTTCATGAAGGGCAACGTGGTCAAAGACAGTGAGTCGCCCCCAAAACCCCCCCGTGCCCCCTTCCCCTTTGGGTCAACCCCCCCACTGACCCCCCCTTTTCCAGGTGCTCTGTGGGAATTCCTGCGCTGGCTCCGGGTGCACCCAGGGTAGGACATGGGGGGGGCACACACGGGATGGGGGGCACGGGGCTTGTCACCCCACCCCGGTGACCCCCCCTCCCCCTCAGGGAGCAGCACGAGATCTTTGGGGACGTCCAGAAACTGGTGACGGAGGAGTTTGTGCGGCAGAAGTGAGTCTGGGGGGAAGGGGGGATTTTGGGGAGGGGTCCTCCCCTCCTGGTGTGGTCTGGGGGGGAATTTGAGGGGGTTGGGGGGAGCTGGGGAGGGGGTCCCCCCTCCCAGAATGGTCTGGGAGGTTTTAGGGTGGAGTCTTCCCTCCCAATGTGGTTGGAGGGGGGGCCTGGGGGGTATTTTGGGGTGGAGCCTGGGGGAGATTGGAGTGGGGTCTGGGGGGGTTTTGAGGTGGGGTCTGAGGGGTATTTTGGGGTGGGGCCTGGGGGAGTTTGGGGTGGGATCTGGGGGAGGTTTGGGGTGGGGTCTGAGGGGTATTTTGGGGTGGGCCTGGGGGAGTTTGGGGTGGGATCTGGGGGGTATTTTGGGGTGAGGGCTGTGGGGTATTTTGGGGTGGGGCCTGGGGGAGTTTGGGGTGGGGTCGGGGGGGGGGTTGGGGTGGGGTCTGAGGGGTACTTTTGGTTGGGGTCTGGGGGGGTTTTGGTGTGGGGTCTGAGGGGTATTTTGGGGTGGGGCCTGGGGGGTTTTGGGGTGGTGACCCCCTCCCGGTGTGCCCAGAGCAGCCCCGGCGCCAGCCCGGCCGGGCTGTTTATACCACACCGCAGAGCAAACCCTGCACCCCCAACGCCCCCCCTGTGGCTCGAGGGGTCCGTCACGGGGCTGGGGAGCGCCGGACACCCCCCTGGGACCCCCCAAAACCTCCCCCCCCTCTTCCAGGTACCTGAAGATCACCCCCATCCCCCTGGTGGACCCCCCTCAGTTCAGCTTCCAGTGGGGGCCCCGGGCGGCCCAGGAGACCTCCAAGGAGGACATCCTGAACTTCGTGGCGAAGGTGAGGCCCTGCTGGGGGGGCTCTCTGGGTTTTGGGGGGCTCCATTTGACCCCCCACCCCCCCATTTTACTCCCACCCAGGTGCAGGGGAAGAGCCCCAAGTTTTGGACGAGTCAGCACAACGAGGCCACGGCCCCCAAGGCCCCCCCAAAATAAAGGTTCCCCCTTGGTGTGCAGCCCCCTCCCGCTGTCCAGGCTCAGTGTTATGAGGTTTATTTTTTGGGGGGACCCCCCTTTGCCCTGGGGGACCCCCCATCCTTCCCCAGGGACCCTCAGAAGTGCTCGGGGACGGTGTTGAGGGCGTCGGCCGCGGTGCGGTTGATGTCGACGTTCTGTGGGGTGAGGAAATGGGGTTTGGGGGGATGTCCCCAAAATTTAACACTCCCCCAATCTCTGGGGGGGTGTTAGTGGGGTGTGCACCCTCTTTTGGGGTCGGGGGCTCTCACCTGGGGTCGTTCCCGGTGGGTGTTGACGGCCTCGATGTTGAGGAAGATGGACTCGACCTCACAGCCTGGGGAGGGGGAGGGTGTGGGATGGGGATTGTCCCTGTTCTGGGGAGGGTCACAGGGCAGGGACAGCCCTCATCTGGGGGGGACACCAGGGGGGATAGTCCCCATTTTGGGGAGGGACACAGGGGGGACAGTCACCTTTGCTGGGGGACTGTCTCAGTTTTGGGGAGAGGATTGTCCCCGTTTTGGGTGGGGGTACCAAGGGAACACTCCCCTTTTGGGGTCATGGTCCCCATTTTGGGGGGGGACATTGGAGGGACAGTCCCATCCTGAGGGGGACTGTCCCCATTTTGGGTTGGGACACTTGGGGGACAGACATAGTCACTATTTTGGGGGGGGGGATTGTCCCCGTTTGGGGGTGACACTCCCCATTTTGGGGGGACACCCCCCTGCTCACCATAAGCCACGGGGGTCAACTTGAGCACCGTGTGCAGGGGGCACTTGAGGTAGGGCAGCTCACCTGGGGGGGGAAATAAGATGAGGTGGGGGGACAGCAGGCCTGGGGTGTCCCCAGAGTGTCCCCAGAGTGTCCCCAAAGTGTCCTCAGAGTGTCCCCAGGGCCTCACTCGCACTCTTGTCCAGGAAATAGGCCAGCAGGCACCTCATCACGGCCTGGTGACACACGACCAGGACGTTCTCCTGCCGCTCCAGCTCCATGATCACGGGCTCCAGCCGCTGCACCAGGTCCTCGTACGACTGGGGGGGGGGTGTCAGGGGGGGGTCCCCGGGGCCCTGCAGCCCCCCCGGGGGTCCCAGGGGTGTGGGGGGCAGGGGGTACCTCGCCCCTGGGGTAACGGTAGCGGTACTTGTCCTGGTCGCGCAGCGCCAGTTCCTTGGGGTAGCGCTCCTGGATCTCCTCGTAGGTCATCTCCTCGCACACCCCCTGCGGGACGGGGGGGTCAGGGGGGGCCGGGCTGTGCCCCGTGCCCCCCCCTCCCCAAAACCAGGGCGTGGCTCACGGCGTCGATTTCGTTGAGGGCCTTCCACTGCTCGTAGGGCACCCCCAGCGCCTCGGCCGTCTCGATGGTGCGTCTCATGTGGCTGGTCCACACCTTGAGCTCCCGGATGCTCTGGCTGCGGATGAACTGGGCCAGCGCCTGCGCGTACTGGGAGGGGGCGGGGCTAAGGCTGGGGGACACTGGGGGGGACAGGACAGTCCCCTTTTGGGGGGGAGCACCGAGGGGGACAGTCCCCACACCTTGGGGTGTGGCTCTCGCTGGGCCCTCTGAGCACACCCCAGAGGGAGGGGGGCATTTTCGGGTGTGGCTCTCACTGGGCACCCCTCTCACCCCAGAGGGTTGGGGGGTGTCCTGAACCACACCTGTGGAAGGTGTGGTGTTCTGGGAGCTCCACCCCCCTGTGGGTGTGGCTTCATAATGCTAATTTACACATCGAGGTGTGGTCTTTTGGAAGCTCTGCCCTTTTGTGGTTCTGACCCCTCCCTGTCCCCACAGCCCTGGGTGTCCCCCTCCAGAGTGTCCCTGTGGGTTAAGCTGGCTCTGCCCCCCTGTCCCCACCTGTCTGCCCTGGGGGGACAGCCCTGAGTCCCCCCCATCCTGCTCCTTAGGTTGAGCTGTGCTGTGTCCCCCAGCCCTTCTGTCCCCACCTGTCTGCTGTGGGGGGACAGCCCTGAGTCCCCCCCGATCCTGCCCTTGAGGTTGAGCTGTTCTGTGCCCCCCAGCCCCTCTGTCCCCACCTGTTTGTCCCAGGGGACAGCCCTGAGTCCCCCCCAGTCCTGCTGCTCAGGTTGAGCTGTTCTGTGTCCCCCAGCCCCTCTGTCCCCACCTGTCTGCCCCGGGGGGACAGCCCTGAGTGTCCCCCAATCCTGCACCTCAGGTTGAGCTGTTCTGTGCCCCCCAGCCCCTCTGTCCCCACCTGTTTGTCCCAGGGGACAGCCCTGAGTGCCCCCAATGCTGCCCCTGAAGTTGAGCTGTTCTGTGCCCCCCAGCCCCTCTGTCCCCACCTGCCTGCCCCGTGGGGACAGGGCCGAGTCCCCCCCGATCCTGCCCTTGAGGTTGAGCTGGCTCTCTCCGTGGCGGCTCAGGTAGATGGCCCTGGGGGTGACGTGGATGTTCATCAGGTAGTACACGGTCCTGCTCTGCACGTGGCCCTGCACCCGGTTCGCCAGGTACCGCACGCCCACGTCGAAGATCTTGATGTAGGACAGCTCGCTGGGGGGGCAGAGCCCTGTCAAGGCACGGGGGGGGGTTCCCGGCCCTAGGGGGGCCCAGGGGGTGGTCCCACCTGTCCAACTCATCGTCCAGGGGCTCGTAGGTGGTCCTGTAGCACTCGATGCGCTGCAGGAAATCGGCCACCACCTCCTCCTGCACGCGGCCCTTGTAGTCGGGGCTGCTCAGCTTCACTTGCTGGGGGGGAAAACGGGTTTTTGGGGGGGGGCACATGCGGCCTGACACCCCCCCGGGGTCCTGGGTGTGACCCCCGGGGTGTCACCTCGTTGTCCCACCCCCTGCCCGGGGTCTCACCTTGATGTTCTCCTCGATGATGGCGGGGTCGTTACAGATGGACTCGACAAACAGGACCTGGGGGGGGAGAAAAGGGGGCAACGGTGCCCCCCCTGTGTGGTGACACCCCCAAAACAGTGCCAACCCCCCCCAAGCTGTGACACCCCCAAATTAGTGCCAACCCCCCCGTGCTGTGAGACCCAAAAGCCTGTCATGGCCCCCCCCGAGCTGTGACACCCCCAGAATGTGTCACTGCCCTTCCCATATCGTGACACCCCCAAACCAGTGCCAACACCCCCCCCTCAGGCTGTGACACCCCCCAAAATCAGTGCCACCAACCCCCCATATTGTGAACACCCCCAAAACAGTGACACCCCCCCAGTGTGACACCCCCTGTGCTGTGACACCCCCAAAACGGTGCCACTGCCCCCCCAAACCGCAACACCCCCAAAACAGTGTCACCCCCCACGTACTGCGGACACCCCCAAACCAGGACCACCCCCAAACTGTGCTCTAGACCCCCCCTCAGTCCATAACCCCCCAAAATTCCCAGTGCCCCCCCCCGCTGTACCTTGTACCCGTTTTCCTTGGCGAACTGCAGGATCACATCCCGCCGCTCCCGCGTCGTGTTGGTGGCATCAAACACCTGGGGAGGGGTTGGGGGGCAGTTTGGACCCCCCCAAAATTTGGGGGGGCTCTTTTACCCCTTGTGGGGGGTGTTGTATCCCTGGGGGGGGGTCTTACCGCCACCTGCCCCCCCTCAGAGCTCAGGTAGGTCCGGACGTCCTTGAGGGCGGCCAGGGCGCAGTGCCTGGGAATTTGGGGACGGGGGGGCCTCTTAGCTGTGCCCCTCCTCCAAATGCACCCCAAAATACCCCCCTCGCCCCAAATCCCCCCCCTCTGACCTGCGGATTTCCATCCCCTCGGGGTTGTCGGGGCGGAAGAACTCGTAGTTCTCGTACCTGGGCACGGCCTCCCTGCGATACTCCCCCACGTTGAACACTGCAGGAGGGGGCGGGGGGCCTTTAGGGGGTCCTCAAACCTTCCCCGCACCCCCCCCCAGCGCCCCAAAAAACACTCACCCCGTGTGGGGGTCCCGATCCAGTTGAGGTAGCGGGTGAGTTTTCGGGAGATGTAAGTTTTGCCCCGGGCGGGCAACCCCACGAGGATCACCATGGTGGGGCAGTTGGTGAACTGGGGGACACAGGCTGGGGGGGGGGGCGTTTGAGGGGGGTCACGGCGGTGTGACCCCCTCCCGCAGTCGGTTCTGCACCCCCAAATCCCTCCTGCACCCCAGTGGGGGGGAGAGCAACCTGCCCCCAGGGGGGCAAATCCCCCCCTAATGCACAGGGGGGAATCCTGGGGGAAGGGGAGGGGGACAGGGGGGTTCCCCAACCCCGGGGGGGGGTGTCAGGGAGCCCCCCCCAGCCCAGGGGGAGGGGGGACACTGTAGGGTTGAGGGTCCCCCAGCCCAGCAGGGCTCAGGGGGGTCCCGTGTGCCCCTTTTTGGGGGGGAGCCTTGATCCTCTTTTCCTCCTCATCCCGGAGTTTCCCACCCCCACGGGACTCCTGATCCCCCAGGGGGGACTGAGACCCCCAAAAGGGACAGGATGGGACCCTCAGAAGGACCCCAAAAGGGACAGGAGGGGGACCCCCCAGGGGACAGGAGGAACCCCCTACACACCCGTAGGGTGCATGGGGGGCAGAATTTGCCCCCCTCAAGGGCACAGGTGTGTTCCCCCCCCAAAATTCTCCCCCCCCCCACTTACACCCCCCGTCTCAGCGGGAGGGGGCTCAGGGACCCCCCCATTTCTGGCCGGGGGGGCCGTGTCAGCCCCTGCGGTGCCGCCGCCATGGCCGTGCCCTCTGTCCCTGTCCCTGTCCCCGCGGTCACTGACCGGTCACTGCCCCCGGGGTGTCCCCCCAGCCCATCCCCACCCCCTACCTGGGATTTTGGGGGATTTCTCCTCCATTTTGGGGGGGATCAGGCGGTGCCGGCGGTGCCCCCCGGGAAGGTCGCAGGTAACGTTACACCCTGGCCCGGGGCCGGGCGGGGAGGGGCTGGGGGGGCAGTGCGGCCCCCCCGCGGGGCTTGGCCTTGTGACCTTGGGGGGCTCAGTCCTGTCCCCGGGGGTCCCGGTCCCGTTCCCTTTGGGGGTCCCGGTCCTGTTCCTGTTCAATCTCGATTCTCCCCCTCTCGGGGTCTCAATCCTTTCCCCTTGGGGGGCCCAGTCCCACCCCCCTGGGTGACCAGATCTTGTCCCCTCGGGGGTCCCCATCCCGTCCCTTTGGGGATCCCAGTCCTGCACCCCCGGAGGTCCCGATCCCCCTCCCTTTGGGGGTCTCAGTCCTGTCCCATTATGGGCCCTAATCCCCCCCTCGGGGATCAGGAGTCCCGGGGAGGTGGAAACCTCCGGGCTGAGGAGGAAAAGAGGATCGGGACCCCGCCAAGGGGGGGCACATCAGACCCCCCGTGACCCCCCACCGGGCCGAGGTGACCCCCTCCCCACCGACTGAGGGGTCTCCCTGACCCCCCCACCTCTCTCGGGTTGGGGAACCCCCTTGTCCCCATCCCCTTCTCTCGGGATTCCCACTCGTGTCCCCGCGCCCCGCCCGGTGCCGCCCTCGGTCTATCCCCGGTCCCTCCCCCAGGTCCCTCCCGGTCCCTCCCCCCGTCCTTTCCCCCAGTCCCTCCCTCGCTCCCTCCCCCGGTGTCCCCCAGTCCCTCCCTGGCCGCTCCCTCCCCCCGTCCTCCCCCAATCCCTCTCCCGGTCCCTCCTGGTCCCTCCCCCGGTCCCTCCCCCTCCCCGGCGGCGATGGCGGCGATTCGCAGCGTGAAGGTACCGGGTGCCCCCGGCCGCTCTCGGGGGCGGTTCTGGGGGTCCCCCCGTCCCCGCTGAGCCCCCCGTGTGTCCCCCCAGGGTCTGGTGGCGCTGGTGACGGGCGGGGGCTCCGGGCTGGGCCGGGCCACGGTGGAGCGGCTGCTGGAGCGGGGGGCGCGCGTGGTGCTGCTGGACCTGCCCGCGTCCCCCGGGGGGCAACTGGCCAAGGACCTGGGCGACCACTGCGCCTTCGCCGCCGCGGACGTGAGCGGGGAGGGGAGAGGGTGGGCGGGGGGGCTTCTCCTGCCCTGTGCCCGCGGGGACAGTCCCGCTCAGTGTGACCTTCTCCCTCGGTGTGGGGCCACCTCGACCCCACGTGTGACATTCCCGCTCAGTGTGACCCCGCAGGTGACCTCTGCCGAGGAGGTGAGGGTGGCCTTGGCCCCACTGGTGACCTTCCCCCTCAGCGTGGGGCCACCTTGACCCCCCCCGGTGATGTCACCCCCGACGTGTCCCTTTGACCCCAGGTGACCTCAGCTGAGGAGGTGGGGGCTGCCTTTGCCCTCCCCAGTGATGTTCCCCCTTGTCCCCACCCCCGGGACATCCCCCCTTGGCCCCCAGGTGACCCTCCCTCCCTCTCCCAGGTGTGGCTGCCCTGTCCCCCCAGGTGACGTGCCCGTCCCAGGTGGGGGTTCCCTGACCCCCCCCCCGTCCCTCCCCAGGTGACGTGCCCATCCCAGGTGGGGTTTCCCTGACCCCCCCCTGTCCCCTCCAGGTAACGTGCCCGTCCCAGGTGGGCGCGGCGCTGGGCATGGCCCGGGAGCGGTTCGGGCGCCTGGACCTGGCCGTGAACTGCGCCGGGATCGGCATCGCCGTCAAGACCTATAACAGCAAGAAGGACAAAGTGCACGACCTGGAGGATTTCCAGAGGGTCATCAACGTGAGTGGGGGGCTGGGGGGTCCCTGGGCAGGGGGGTGAAGGGGGGCGTCCCTGGTCAGTGGGGTGGGTTTGGGGGGTCCCTGGTCAGTGGGGTGGTTGTGGGGGGTCCCTGGGCAGTGGGGTGGGTTTGGGGGGTCCCTGGTCAGTGGGGTGGTTGTGGGGGGTCCCTGGTCAGTGGGGTGGTTGTGGGGGGTCCCTGGTCAGTGGGATGGGTGTGGGGGGTCCCTGGTCAGTGGGGTGGGTTTAGGGGGGTCCCTGGTCAGTGGGGTGGGTTTGGGGGGTCCCTGGTCAGTGGGGTGGGTGTGGGGGGTCCCTGGTCAGAGGGGGAGTTGGAGGCATCCCTGGTCAGCAGGGTGGGTGTGTGTGAGGGTCCCTGATCCATGGGGTGAACGTGGGGGGTCCTTGGCCAATATGAGGTCGTTGTGTTCTTGGGGTGTCTGTGGGTGTGGGGACTTTGTGGCTCACGGGTGGTCCCAGCCCAGCACAGGAGGGGCCATGGGGGTGTCAGGTGCCCCCCCCCAGCCCCCCTCCCTCCCTGCCTGCCCAGGTGAACCTGGTGGGCACGTTCAACGTGATCCGGCTCAGTGCCCAGCTGATGAGCCAGAACCAGCCCGACCCCGACGGGCACCGCGGGCTCGTGGTCAACACCGCCAGCGTGGCCGCCTTCGAGGGGCAGGTGAGGGACCCCCGGGACCCCCCCGGGCCTTGGGGGGGGCAGGACACCCCTCAGTGCCACGTGTGTCCCCCCCACAGGTGGGGCAGGCGGCCTATTCGGCCTCCAAGGGCGGCATCGTGGGCATGACCCTGCCCATCGCGCGGGACCTGGCGCCGCTCGGCATCCGCGTGGTCACCATCGCGCCCGGTACGGACTGGGGGGGCTAATGGGGGGGCTGAGGGGGGGGGCACAGCCCAATTCATCCCCCTGGGCATCCACGAGGTCACCATCGTGCCCAGTATGGACTGGGGGACTAATGGGGGGCTCCTGGGGGGGGCACAGACCAATTCATCCCCGCTGGGCATCCACGAGGTCACCATTGTGCCCAGTATGGACTGGGGGGCACTAGGGGGGTTTGTGGGGGGGGCACAGCCCAATTCATCCCTGCTGGGCATCCATGTGGTCACCATCGTACCTGGTACGGACTGGGGGGGCTCATGGGGGGCTCCTGGGGGGGCACAGCCCAATTCATCCCCCCGGGCATCCGCGTGGTCACCATCGCACCCGGTACGGACTGGGGGGCACTGGGGGGCTCATGATGGGGGCACAGACCAATTCATCCCCGCTGGGCATCCATGTGGTCACCATTGCTCCCAGTACGGACTGGGGGGCACTGGGGGGGGCACAGCCCAATTCATCCCCGCTGGGCATCCACGAGGTCACCATTGTGCCCGGTATGGACTGGGGGGCACTGGGGGTCTCATGGGGGGAGCACAGCCCAATTCATCCCCACTGGGCATCCATGTGGTCACCATCGCTCCCAGTACGGACTGGGGGGCACTGGGGGGGGCTCTTGGGGGAGGTACAGCCCAATTCATCCCTGCTGGGCATCCACGAGGTCGCCATTGTGCCCGGTACAGACTGGGGGGCACTGGGGGGGCTCATGGGGGACATTGAGGGGGGACTGGGGGGGAAACACAGCCCAATTCATCCCCTCTGGGCATCTGAGTGGTCACTGTCACCCTTGGTATGGACTGGGGGGCACTGGGGGGGAATGGGGGGTGAACACACCTTTGGGGTTCTCAGGGCACCATTGCTCCCACTATGGATGGGGAGGGCACTGGGGGGGCACCTGGGGGGACATTGATGGGGGGGCACACCCCAATTCACCCCCTGCCTTTGGGGGTCCTCAGGGCCCCCAATACGGGCATGGGGGGCACAAGGGGGGGTAATAAGGGAAGGGCACACCCCAATTCACCCCCTGTGTTCGAGGGTCCTCAGAGCCCCCAGCAGGGACACAGAGGGCACCGGGTGGGGGGTTAATCGAGGTGGGGGCACCCCCCCATTGCCCCCCACGTCTGTGCCCCCCAGGGCTGTTCTCCACCCCGCTCCTGGCGGGGCTGCCCGAGCGGGTCCGGACCTTCCTGGGGCAGCAGGTGCCGTTCCCATCGCGCCTCGGGGACCCCGCCGAGTTTGCCCACCTGGTGCAGGCGCTGGCCGAGAACCCCATGATCAACGGCGAGGTCGTGAGGCTGGACGGGGCCCTGCGGATGCAGCCCTGAGAGCGGGACCCCCGGACCAGGGGGGGACACTGGGCTGGGGACAGAGAGCGGGGATGGACACGGGGCTGGACACTCCAGGATGGGGACATGGACTGGGGACACCCCCCCGAGTGGGGACACCCCGGGATTTGGGGGCAAACGCCTGGAATGTGGCCATGAGGCACCTCTGGAAGCCGGGACACTCCCCCTGCCTGGGTGTGGAGACCCTCCTGGCTGTGGGGGACCCATCCCGAGATCCCCGGGTGTGGGGACCCCCCCGGGGCCTCCCCTGCGCCCCCCTGTTCTTCCTCTCCCCTCCCCCATCGCAATAAAGTGCACTCCCCGCACGTGTCCGTGCTCTGCTCTGCCCCGCCTCCCCTCGCTCCCCATTGGTTCACACCGCTGTCAATCTCAGCGCCGCCACACACGATTGGCTGGGGCGGGAGGTGGGCAGGGGAAATCCCGCCCCGCCCCGAGGCATTTTTGGCGCGCGCGGAACTTGCCTCTGATTGGCTGAGGATGAAGGGCGGGGTCAAGCCCTACCCTCGGGCACTGATTGGCTGAGACGCTTGTCAGCCCGGGGTGGGCGGGGCGGGTGTGAGCGGAGGGGCGGGGCCAGCGCTGATTGGGCGGGGGAGGAGCTTCCGGCGGAAGCGGCGCGTGAGGGAGAGACCGGGAACGGGACCGGGACCGGGAACGGGAACAGGACCATGAACATCCGCAACGCGCGGGTGGGTGGCCTGGGGGGTAACCGCGGACTGGGGGGGTCCGGGAGGGGTCAGCCGGGCCTCGGAGAGGGGGAACCGGGGGGGGCCCTGAGGGGGATCCCGGGCCTGGAGTAGCGGGAACCGGGGGCACGGGGGGCTCTGAAGGGAGTCCCGGGTCTCAGGGAGGGGGAACCGGGGTCTGGGGGGGGTCTGAGGGCGGTACCGGCCCTTTTGGGGGGCTCTGAGGGGCGTCCGGCGCCTCTGGGAGGGGGGTGTGGGGTCTCACGGGGGGCACCGGGGGGGTCTAGAGCAGGACATGGGGCTCCTGGGGGGGTTCCAGGGTCTCGGGGAGGGGGGTCTGGGGTCTCACGGGGGGTCTGAGGGCAACACCGGGCTCTTGGGGGGGGTCTGAGAGGGGTCGCGGGTGTCAGGGAGGGGCCGCCGGGATCCCCCGGGGTGTCTGGGGGGGTCCCGGGCCCTCGGGAGGGCTCTGAAGGCCCCCCCGTGCCCCCCAGCCCGAGGACCTGATGAACATGCAGCACTGCAACCTGCTGTGCCTGCCCGAGAACTACCAGATGAAGTATTACTTCTACCACGGGCTCTCCTGGCCTCAGGTGGGACCCGGACCCACCCCGGGATACCTGGAACCCCCCCATTGGCACACCTTGGCCCCCCCCCGGACACCTGGAATCCCCCTGGATCCCCCCAGGGCCCCCCATTTCTCCTCCCGGGACATCTGGCCCCCCTGGATCCCCCCCCCCGGGTACCTGGTTCCCTCCCCCAACCCCTATACCCGAATTCCTGCCTCTGGAACACCTGGATCCCCCCCTCCCCCCCATGCCCGGGGCCCCTGGAAACCCCCCCTGTCACCTGGATCCCCCCACACCCTTTTTCCCCCCTGTAGCACCTGGATCCCTCCCAGAACACCTGGATCCTCCCCCAACCAGGGTCCCAGATCACCCCCTCCTTTTCCCTTCCCACCTGGATCCCCCCCTTTCCCCCCTGAGAACACCTGGATCCTGTTGGGATACCTGGACCCCCCCCTTTCCTCCCTGATCCCTGTGCCCCCACCTCAGACCCCCTGACCCCTGTGCCCCCCTGACCCCTGTACCCCCCCTGTGCCCCCCTTGTGCCCCCTGACCCCTGCATCCCCCCTATGCCCCCCTGACCCGTGTGCTCCCCTTGTGCCCCCTGAAACCTGTGCCCCCTTGTGCCCCCGACCCCTGTGCCCCCCTTGTGCCCCCGACCCCTGTGCCCCCCCTGTACCCCCCTGACCCCTGTACCCCCCCTGTGCCCCCCCTGTACCCCCCTGACTCCTGTACCCGCCCTGTGCCCCCCCTGTGCCCCCCTGACCCCTGTGCCCCCCCGTGCCCCCCTTGTGCCCCCCCCTCTGCCCCCCTGTACCCCCCTGACCCCTGTGCCCCCCCTGTACCCCCCGACCCCTGTGCTCCCCTTGTGCTCCCCCTGTGCCCCCCCGACCCCTGTGCCCCCCCAACCCCTGTGCCCCCCTTGTGCCCCCCCGACCCCAGTGCCCCCCCCGACCCCAGTGCCCCCCCCGTGCCCCCCTGACCCCTGTGCCCCTCCTGTTCCCCCCTGACCCCTGTGCCCCCCCTCTACCCCCCTGGCCCCTGTGCTCCCCTTGTACCCCCTGACCCCTGTGCCCCACCCGTGCCCCCCCTGTGTCCCCCTGTACCCCCCTGACCCCTGTGCTCCCCTTGTGCCCCCTGACCCCTGTACCCCCCCTGTACCCCCCTGACCCCTGTGCCCCCCTGTGCCCCCCCAGCTCTCGTACATCGCCGAGGACGAGAACGGGAAGATCGTGGGTTACGTCCTGGCCAAGATGTGAGTGTGGCTGGGGGGGCCCTGCCCCCCCTTAGCCCGGGTTTGGGGGGCTCTGGGGGGTGTTCCCGAGGGGATTTGGGGGTCTCAGCCCCCCCCTCGACCCCCCCCATCCTCGTGCAGGGAGGAGGATCCCGACGACGTCCCTCATGGACACATCACGTCCCTGGTAAGGGGGGGACAGAGGAATTTGGGGGGGCCTGGGGGGTCCTGGGGGGCTCTTGGAATAGAGAAGAGAGTCTGGGGGCTCCTTGAGGGTCTTTGGGGTCACTTGAGGGGTTTTGGGGTGTTTCTTCGAGGGCTCCTTGAGGAATCTGGGGGGCTCCTGGAGGGGCTCTGAGGGTTTGGGGGACGTTTTGTCGGGCAGTGGGGGGTGGTCTGGGGGTGTCTCAGGAGCGTGGGGGAGTTTTTGGGGTCCCCCATCCCATTTTTGGGCCCCCCCCCCCAGGCAGTGAAACGCTCCCACCAGCGCCTGGGTGGGTTTGGGTGCCCAGGGGGGTTTTTGGGGGTCCCCCCCCCATTTTTGGGGTCCCCCCCCCCGTGTTTGGCCCCCCCAGGCCGTAAAACGCTCGCACCGGCGGCTGGGGCTGGCTCAGAAGCTCATGGACCAGGCGTCCCGGGCCATGATCGAGAACTTCAACGCCAAGTACGTGTCGCTGCACGTCCGCAAGAGGTGAGACCCCCAAACCCACCCAAAACCCACCCAGAGCCCCCCCGAACCACCAACCCAGCCCAGAGACCCCCCAAACCCACCCAGAGCCCCCCCCGAACCACTAACCCAGCCCAGAGACCCCCCTGAACCACCAACCAACCCCCAGAGATCCCCCAAACCACCAACCCAGCCCAGAGACCCCCCCAAATCCACCCAGAGCCCCCCCTGAACCACCAACCCAGCCCAGAGACCCCCCTGAACCACCCAGAGACCCCCCCCAAACCACCAGCCCAGCCCAGAGCCCCCCCAAACCCCTCCAAACCCACCCAGAGCCCCCCCTGAACCACCAACCCACTGGGAACCTCCCAAAAATAATCTTCCCCCCCTGTCCCTGGGCAGCAACCGGGCAGCTCTGCACTTGTACTCCAACACCCTCAACTTCCAGTGAGTCTGGGGGGGCCGGGGGGGCGTCTTGGGAGGGATTGGAAGGGGTTGAGGGGGATTTGGGAGCCTGAGGGGGAGTTTGGGGGGTCTGAGATGGTTCTGAGAGGGTTTTGGGGGGGCTGAGGGGAGGTTTGAGGGGTTCTGAGGGGTTTTGGGGGGGGGTTGGTGGGTTCTGGTGGATGTTTGGGGACTCTGAGAGGGTTCTGGGGGGAGTCTGGTGGGATTTGGTGGGGTCTGAGGGGGTTTGGTAGGTTCTGGGGGAGTCTGGTGGGATTTGATGGGGTCTGAGGGGGGTTTTGTGGGGGTGGTGGGTTCTGGGGGGATTTGGGGAGGGACTGAGGGGGGGTTCAGAGCAGCTCTGGGAGAGTTTTTGGCCACACAAGGACACAAAAAGGGGGATGGGCGGGGGGAGGCACCCCAAAACCAGCCCCCCCCATCCCAAAATCCCCTCCCCACGTGTGAGCCCCCTGAAATCCCCCCAAACCGCGGCCCCCCAGGATCAGCGAGGTGGAGCCCAAGTACTACGCGGACGGGGAGGACGCCTACGCCATGAAACGGGACCTCACCCAGATGGCAGACGAGGTGAAGCCCCCCGGGGCCCCCCCGGGACCCCCCCGGGCCCCCCAAACCCTTTTTGGGAGGGGAGGCTCTTCCAACCCCCATCGCCCCCCCAGTAACCCCCTGTCCCCCCCCAGCTGAGGAAGCAGGTGGAGCAGAAGGAGCGGGGGCGGCCCCCGGCCCCCACCGAGCCCCCCCGGGGTGGGGAGGGGGTCTGCGGGTCTGGGGGAGCCCCCCCGCACCCCCCCTCGGGCCCCCCTCCCCACGAGGACGGGGGGGGCGACAGCAAAGACGTGAGCGAGGTGAGCGAGACCACCGAGAGCACCGACGTCAAGGACAGCTCCGAGGCCTCCGACTCTGCCTCGTAGGGACCCCCGGGGACCCCCCAAATCCCTGCGCCCCCCCCAGACCCCTGGGACCCCCCTCGGTGCTGGTGGGGGCAATAAAGCTGCTCCCTCTCCAGCCTGGGCAGTGTCTCTGTGTGTGGCCCCGGGCTGGGGGGGCTCGTGGGGCTGGGCAGGGGTGGGGGGTTAATTTGGGGGGGCCCGGGGGGGGTGAAATGGGGTCTCGACCCCTTTTTCCCCCTGAAAACCAAGGGGGCATCGGGAACGGGGCGGAGGGGGCGGGGCTTCATCGGGTCACGCCCCCAGCACTGCCGGTGGGCGGGGCCGAGTGCAGGGCCGGGGCGTGGCCTCGGCTCCTCTCTCGCTCTCTGATTGGCGTGGGCGTGGCCTCCCCGCGCAACCCCGCGCGCCCATTGGCCGGGAGGTGCAGTGGCGGCGCCGCCATGCGGGCGGAGCGGCCGCGGCTGCTGAGCCGGGACGAGGCGCTGGCGTTGGGCCGGGAGCGGGACCCGGACCCGGAGCGGGGCCCGAGCGGGGCCGGGGCGGCGGCGGCGGGGCCCGAACCGGGCACGGACACGGACAGGGGCTGGCGCCACGCCTGCCACGTGCTGCTGCACGCGCCGCTGCCCCCCGGGGCGCCGCCGCCCGGACACGCCGTGCTGGTGAGTGCGGGGGGGGCGGCGGGGACGGGCACCGGGCCGAGGGTGGACGGGGAGGGGGGTCCCGCCGCTGACACCCCCCATCCCCGTCCGGGCGGGTTCCCGGGGCTGTGCCCGCAGATACAGCTCCGGGGGGCGGTTCGGGGTCCCAGGAGGGGTTCCCGGTTCTAACCCCCCCCGTCCCTGGCTCCCAGATGCAGCTGCGGTTCGGGGTCCCGGGGGTTTCCCGCTACTGACCCCCCCTTGTCCCGCAGATGCAGCTGCGGTTACCGGCTGGTTCGGGGTCCCGGGGGGGGCGGTTTGGGTTCCCGGGGGAATTCCGGGGGTGTCCCGGTCCCGAGCCGTCGTTCCCGTGCCCGCAGATGCAGCTGCGGTTCGACGGGCGGTTCGGGTTCCCGGGGGGGCTGGCGGAGCGCGGGGAGTCCCTGGAGGCGGCCGTGGAGCGGGAGCTGCGGGAGGAGCTGGGCCCGGGGGCGGCCGCGCTGCGGGTCCGGCCCGGAGACCACCGGGGGGCGAGGGCGTGGCCACGCGAAGGGGGCGTGGCCCCCGGTGAAGGGGCGGGGCTGGTGACGCACCTGTACGAGCGGCGGCTGCGATTGGAGGAGCTGGAGAGGATCGAGAGGGGCGGGGCCGGGGCGGCCGAACACGGGCTGGAGGTGGGGGGGGAACGGGAGTGCGGGGAACGGGAACGGGGGGAACGGGATGGGGGAACACCGGGAATGGGGGGAACGGGAGTGGGGGGAACGGGGGGAACGGGAATGGGGGGACACCGAGAATGGGGGGAACCCGAATGGGGGGAACGAGAATGGGAGGAACGGGAATGGGGGGACAACGGAATGGGGGGAACGGGAGTGGGAATGGGGGGGAACGGGAATGGGGGGAACGGGAATGGGGGGACGCCGGGAATGGGAATGGGGGGGGGTACGGGAAGGGCACCGGGAATTGGGGGGGTCCGGGCACCTGCGCGGGGGCTGAGCGGGAGGCGGGGGAGGGGTGGGGGGTGATGTGGGGGAGGGGTTGGGGGTGTTTATGGGGGTCTGGGGGTGCTGAGGTGGGGGATGGGCTCGATCTGGGCCCCTCCCTCTGTCTGTGGGGCTGGGGGTGTCCCTGTGGGGGTGTCACTCTGGGGGGGTCCCTGTCCCTGTGAGGGTGTCCCTGTCACTGCCCCTGTCACTGGTGGGGTCCCTGTCCCTGTGGGGGTGTCACTCTGGGCGTGTCCCTGTGGGTGTGTCCCTGTCCCTGTGGGCGTTTCACTCTGGGTGTGTCCCTGTGGGGTGGTCTCTGTCCCTCTGGGGGTGTCACTCTGGGTGTGCCCCTGTCCCTATGGGGGTGTCCCTGTGGAGGTGTCACTCTGGGTGTGTCCCTGTCCCTGTGGGTGTGTCCCTGTCCCTGTGAGTGTGTCCCTGTGGGTGTCACTCTGGGTGTGTCCCTGTCCCTCTGGGCGTGTCTCTGTGGGTGTGTCCCCATGGGTGTGTCCCTGTGGGGTGTCAGTTTGGGTGTGTCCCTGTCCCTCTGGGTGTGTCACTCTGGGCGTGTCCCTGTCCCCGTGGGGGGTCACTCTGGGTGTGTCCCTGTCCCTGTGGGTGTGTCCCTGTCCCCGTGGGGGGTCACTCTGGGTGTGTCCCTGTCCCTGTGGGTGTGTCCCTGTCCCTCTGGGTGTGTCCCTGTCCCCGTGGGGGGTCACTCTGGGTGTGTCCCTGTCCCTGTGGGTGTGTCCCTGTCCCTCCGGGTGTGTCCCTGTCCCTCTGGGTGTGTCCTTGTCACTCTGGGTGTGTCCCTGTCCCTGTGGGTGTGTCCCTGTCCCTCCGGGTGTGTCCCTGTCCCTCTGGGTGTGTCCTTGTCACTCTGGGTGTGTCCCTGTGGGGTGTCACTCTGGGTGTGTCCCTGTCCCCGTGGGTGTGTCCCTGTCCCTCTGGGGGTGTCCCTGTCCCTCTGGGGGTGTCACTCCAGGGTCCCCCCTCCCCGCAGGTGCAGGGGCTGGTCCGGGTTCCCCTCGGGGGGGGGCTCGGGGCCTTCCTTCGGAACCGCTTCGCGGGGGACGCGCGGGAGCAGCTCCTGAGGGCCCTCCCGGCCCTCGGCATTGACCCCCCCCCCGTCGCGGACCCCCCCCCCATCGAGGACCCCCTGGAGCCCCCCCCGGGGCCGGGGCAGCCCCTCCCCCCAGCCGCGGGTGAGGAGGGGGGTGACCCCCCCCCCCGAGTGAGAACACTCCAAAATCCACCCCCCGGGACCCGCAGGCGGGGGCTGGAGTTAAGGGGGGGAGCCTTTGTAACCCCAATAAATCTTTATTATAATATATTTTTAGATATAAAAAGAAAACTTTACAAGTTTTTAACCCAAAATGTACAAAAATGGTCAGAAAAAGGTTGTGTTTCTCCCCGGGGGGGGGGCAGGGGGGAACTGGGGGGACGCCCCCCCCCCAGGTTGTGGGGATGGGGGGGATTTTGGGGGAGTTCAAGGCCTTCAAACACCCTGAGCTGAGTTGGGGCCCCCCCAGCCCCTCGTTACCCGCAATGCCCTGGGGGGGGGCGGGGGCAGCCCCCCCAAATCAGGTCCTGCCCCCGGCGGGGTCCATCCGTCCCTCGGGGGGGTCCTCGGCCAGAACCTCTTCCACACCACTGCCTGGGGGGGGCACAAATCAGCCCCCCAGCAGGGACTGGGGGGGTCAGGGGCAACTGGGGGAGGCTTTGGGGTTCCCCTGGGGTTGGAGGGGGGTTTAGGGCCCCCTCTGGGTTTTGGGGTTCCCCCCCAGGTTTTACGGGAGGGTTTGGGGTCCCCCCGGGTTTGGGGGGGTGTTTTGGGGTTCCCCCCTGCATTTTGGGGGGTTTTGGGGGACATTTGGGTCCCCCCGGGTTCTGGGGTCCCCCCGGGGTTGGGGAGGGTTTTAGGGCCCCCTCTGGGTTTTGGGGTTCCCCCCCAGGTTTTACGGGAGGGTTTGGGGGGGGGGTTGGGGTTCCCCCCTGGATTTTGAGGGGTTTTGGGGGGGGTTGGGTTCCCCCTGGGTTCTGGGAAGGTTCTGGGGTTCCCCCCAGGGTTGGGGGGGGTTTTGGGGTCCCCCCAGGGTTGGGGGGTTTTGGGGTTCCCTCCTGGATTTTGGGGAGTTTTGGGGGGGGTTGGGTTCCCTTGGGTTCTGGGGGGGTTCTGGGGGGTTTCTGGGGTCCCCCCTGGGTTCTGGGGGGGTTCTGGAGTCCCCCTGGGTTCTGGGGGGTTTCTGGGGTCCCCCCGGGGTTGGGGGGTGTCACTGACCGTCCCCATCGTCCGGGATCTCCTGCACGTCCTCGTCGTCGTCCTCGATCACCACACAGTCCTCGCCGCTCTCACTGGGGGCAGGGGGGGGGGTGAAGCTTTGGGGGTCCCCCCAGGGCCCCCCTGACCCCCCCAGACCCTCAGGGCACCACTCACCTGTCGGGGGGGCCCTCAGCCCCCTCCCCCAGCAGGTAAAACTGGAGCGGGTTGGGCCAGAGCTCCTCCTTGATGATCTGGGGGGGACAGGGGGGGTCAGGGGGTACTGGGAGCACTGGGGGGTCACTGGGAGCACTGGGGGGTCACTGGGAGCACTGGGGGTGGGTGTCAGGAGGTACTGGGAGCACTGGGGGGGACACTGGGAGCACTGGGATGGTCACTGGGAGCACTGGGGGTGTCAGGGGGTACTGGGAGCACTGGGGGATCACTGAGAGAACTGGGATGGTCACTGGGAGCACTGGGGGGTTACTGGGAGCACTGGGGGGTCACTGGGATGGGTGCTGGGAGCACTGGGGGTGTTGCTGGGAGCACTGGGGGGTTACTGGGAAGGTCACTGGGATGGTTACTGAGAAGACTGGGCTGGTCGCTGGGAGCACTGGAGGGGTCACTGGGAGGGTCACTGGGAGCACTGGAGGGGTTACTGAGAGGGTTACTGGGAGCACTGGAGGGGTCACTGGGAGGGTCACTGGGAGCACTGGAGGGGTTACTGGGAGGGTTACTGGGAGCACTGGAGGGGTTACTGGGAGGGTCACTGGGAGCACTGGAGGGGTTACTGGGAGGGTTACTAGGAACACTGGAGGGTCACTGGGAGCACTGGGAGGGTCACTGGGAGCACTGGAGGAGTTACTGAGAGGGTTACTAGGAACACTGGAGGGTCACTGGGAGCACTAGGGGGTCACTGGGAGCACTGGGGGGTCACCGGCAGCACTGGAGGGGTTACTGGGAGCACTGGAGAGGTTACTGGGAGCACTAGAGGGGTTACTGGGAGTACTGGAGGGGTTACTGGGAGCACTGGAGGGGTCACTGGGAGCACTGGGGGGTCACTGGGAGCACTGGAGGGGTTACTGGGAGGGTTACTGGGAGCACTGGGGGGTCACTGGGAGCACTGGAGGGTCACTGGGAGCACTGGGGGGCACTGGGAGCACTGGGGGGTCACTGGGAGCACTGGGAGGGTCACTGGGAGCACTGGGGGGCCCTGGGAGCACTGGGAGCACTGGGGGGCACTGGGCTCACCTCGGCCACTCGATCCCCCGCAGGGAAACTGTGATCCCCAAACCAGGCGAAGAAGCTCCGGGGGCCGGGGGGGCCCTTGTGGGGTCGGGACCGGGGGTCCTGCCCCTGCCACCACCGGATCGGGGTCGAGTGGGACACCAGGTGACCTGGGGGGAGGGGGACACAGAGAGGGGGTCACTGGGGACCCCCCGAACCCCTCCTGGGGCTGGGGGAACTGGGGGAGCCCCCCCTGCACCCAGAGGGGGCGAAAATAAACCAGCTGTGGGTGGGAGCCTTCGCACCCCAAATTTGGGGGTCCCACGGGTGGTTTGGGGGACCCTCTGCACCCCTAGTCTGGGGGGCCCAGGTGTGGTTTGGGGACCCTTCTCACCCCCACTCTGGGGGTCCCAAGGCTGTTTTTGGGGACCCTTCTCACCCCCACTCTGGGGGTCCCAGGGCTGTTTTTGGGGACCCTTCTCACCCCCACTCTGGGGGTCCCAAGGCTGTTTTTGGGCCCCTTCACCCACCAGAGGGGCCTCTCACGAACTCCTTGGCCACGACGTCGTTCTGGAAATAGGGGTTGACGCTGAAGAAGAAGCGGATGCGGCACCCGAGGCGGCTCTGCCCGAACTCCTCCACCTGCAGGACCCACCTGGGTCACTTTTGGGGGGGGGCCACACCCCCTAACCCACCCCCCCGGCCCCCCCAGGGCACCTGCAAACTTGTCATGTAGCTCAGCGCGTCCTCGTCGCGGTCGCTGATCATGGCCGAGAGCTGCGGGTGGTTCAGGAACTGGGGGGTCTGGGGTCAAGGAAAGGCGGATCTGGAGGTTCCCTGGTGTGCCCCCCACCCCAAAACCCCCCCCCGAGGATACAGCGGTGACCCAGAAGCCGGGGATGTGCTGGATGAGGCGGTTGCGGCGCTGCAGGTGGGGCCGGCGCCGGAGCCCGAAGCGCGCGCGGAGCCGGCGGAAGGCTCGGGCCGCCTCTTCCTCCACGGCCTCGAGCTGCAGCTGCACGGCCTCCAGGGCTGCCAGGTACCGCCCCGGGCCTTCCTCGCCGTCCTCCTCCTCCTCCTCCTCCTCCTCCTCGCCCACGGAGATCACCGCGCTCTCCTCGGCCTCCTGGCACTTGGGCAGCGGGACCCCCGGCGGGTCCGGCACCTCCACGGGCCCTGGGAGCCCCCCGGGCTCTGGGAGCCCAGGGCCACCCCGGCTCTGCCCCACGCAGGCCATGGGGGTGGGCTGCAGGCCCCCCAGGACGGCCCTGCTGGGCTCCAGGACATCCCTGCTGGGCTCCAGGCCCCTCAGGACATCCCCGGTGGTCACAGCCGTGGTCTCCAGCCCCTCCTTCTGCTCTCTGTCCCACGTCACGTGGCTGATAACGGCGCTCTCCAGGCTCCCCTTGGGCCTCACGGTGGTCTCCAGACCCCCCAGGATCTCCTCGGTGGCCTCCAGGCCCTCCCCGGGGGTCTCCAGGCCCCCGTTCCCGCTCCTTCCCCCATCCAAGCACTGGGTTCCCCCAGTCTCCACACTCCCCTTGGCCCTCCCGGGGGTCTTCAGCCCGGCCTTGCGCCTGCTGGTGCTCTTCAGGCCCCCGCTGGCGAGGGGAGCGTCGCTCTCCAGCCCCCCCCAGGCCTCGCTGGTGGTCTCCGAGCCCCCCTTGCTCCTCCTGCCCTGCTCCAGGCACCGGCTCACGGCCGTCTCCAGGCTCCCCCTGCGCCCGTTGGGGGTCCCTGGGACCTCCCTGCTGCTCTCTGGGCTCCCTCTGGATTCCAAGGGGGTCTCCAGGATCCCCTTGTCCTGCTCCAAGCAGGGGATAACACTGGTCCCCAGGTCCCCCATGGTCTCTCTGGTGGTCTCCATAACCTCCATGGTGGTCTCCAGCCCCCTGTTTTCTTGCTCCAAGCAGGGGGGGACGGTGGTGTCCAGGTCTCCTCTTGGATCCATGGCAGTCTTCAGCCCTTCCTTGGGAGTCTCCAGCCCCTCCTTGGGGGTCTCCGTCTCATCCCTGGGGGTCTTCTCATCCCCGAGGGTCTCCAGGCCCTTCACTGGGGTCTCCAGCCCATCCTTGGGGGTCTCCATCCCCTTCACTGGCATCTCCATCCCTTCCTTTGGGGTCTCCATGCCCTCCTCGGAGGTCTTCATCCCCCCCTTTAGGGTCTCCATGCCCTCCTTTGGGGTCTCCATGCCCTCCTTTGGGGTCTCCATGCCCTCCTTTGGGGTCTCCATCCCCTCCTCGGGGGTCTCCATCCCCTCCTTTGGGGTCTCCATGCCCCTCACTGGGGTCTCCATCCCCTCCTTTGGGGTCTCCATCCCCTCCTTTGGGGTCTCCATGCCCCTCACTGGGGTCTCCATCCCCTCCTTTGGGGTCTCCATCCCCTCCTTTGGGGTCTCCATGCCCCTCACTGGGGTCTCCATCCCCTCCTTTAGGGTCTCCATGCCCTCCTTTGGGGTCTCCATCCCCTCCTTTGGGGTCTCCATCCCCTCCTCGGGGGTCTCCGGCCCCTCCATTGCGCTCTCCGTTCCGCCGCCAGGGGGTGCTCTCGCGTCCCCGCCCCGCGCATGCCCAGACCCGCCGCCACCGCCCCGCGCGCGCGCGCCGCGGCCCTCACCGGGGTGGGGGGGGTGGGAGATCTCCCGGCGCGGGGGAACAACGGCGGCGGGGCCCGTCCCGCTGCACTCATCCAGGCGGCGGAGCTTGGCCGGGGGCGGCAGGTCGGCCCCGGGCCCGGCCCCGCTCATGGCGCGGCGGCTCCGGGGCCGCGGCAGCGGCTGAGGGAGGTGGGGGGGGGGGAGGGGAAGAGAAGAAAAAGCGCGCGCGCCGCCGTGAGAGCCCCGCCCACCCCGCGCGTGCGCGCTGCCCCCCCCGTCACTGGCCGGGTTGCCGTGGCGACGGGCGTCACGCGCGCAGGGCGGGAAGGCCACGGCCAATGGGAACGCTCGGCTTTGGCGGGCTCGGGGAAGCCCGGGAAAGGGAGGGGCGGGGGGTTGCGCGCATGCGCAGAGCGGGGAGCGCACGTGCGGGTAGCGCGAACGCCCCGCCCTGAGGGGGCAGGCCACGCCCACCCCGTGAGGGGCAGGCCACGCCCACCGCCCCCCTGAGGGGATTGAGGGGCCGGGACCCCCCTCGATGTCACCTGAGGGGCCGGGACACACCCCACAGTGACCCCAAGTGAGCCGGGACCCCCCGCAGTTGAGTCCAGGTGGGCCGGGACCCACACCCTTAATGAGTCCTGAGGAGCTGGGACTCACCCTCCCAATGTCACCCGAGGAGCCTGGACCGGCCCCTGGTGAGCCCAGGTGAGGTGAGACCCCCTCGAGGTCACCCGAGGAGCCTGGACCCCCCCCACAGTGAGCCCAGGTGAGGTGAGACCCCCTCGAGGTCACCCGAGGAGCCTGGACCCCCCCCACAGTGAGCCCAGGTGAGGTGAGACCCCCTCGAGGTCACCCGAGGAGCCTGGACCCCCCCACAGTGAGCCCAGGTGAGGTCGATGTCACCTGAGGAGCCTGGACCCCCCACCCGCAGTGACTGCAGAGGGTCTGATACCCCCCAACTGCCTCCAAGGGGGCTCAGGACCCTCCCAGTTCTTCCAAGGGGGCTCAGCACCGCCCCAGCTGCAGCCATGGGGTGCAGGACCCCCCCCCCCAGGATTGTTATCATTCCCCCACATCCTCCTGACCCCCCCAGATTCCTCTCAGGACCCCCCAGCTCCCCCACCTGGACACACAGCCCCCTCTGTCACGACACAGCTCCCACGACACACACGAAGGTGACTCCCCCCCCTCCCCAGCCGGGTGCCAGAGTCCCCTCCCCACCCCGGGGGGGTCTGTTTGTCACCCACGGGCCCCGTGACCTTTGCTGGGACCTTTCCCGGGGCAGGAAACGGCTGCGACAGCGATGGGGGGGGTGTGTGTGAAACCAGCCCCCCTCCCAGAACGGGGACAGACAACCCTCCCCTCCCCCAAAGCCCCCCCGAGGCCCCCCACGACAACAACTCGGGGCCACCATCGTTCCATGGCTGTATGTACACAGGGGCACCCCAAAACCCGGGGGGTCCCACGCAGTGATGGAGCCCCCCCCCCAACCCCGGAGGGGGCAATCTGGGGGTGCCCACACCACAACTCACCCCTCCCTCCCCTCCCAGACCCATTTGGGGGGGGGGTGTCCCACTTTCTCAGGGGTGAAACGGGGGGTGCGAGTGAGACTTTGGGTGGTGACAGTTTTTTTCGGGGGGGGGCAGTGACAATTTGGGGACACCCCCCCCCTCACGTGAGCCAGGCCAGCGCCAGGTACAGCCCCAGGGCCAGCGCGGCCGTGGGACCCCCCCCGTCCCCCCCCCAGGCCACGGGCACCAGCACGGCCAAGGCCAGGACCACCCCGCAGCCCCGCAGGGCCCCCCCCAACCCACCCGCGCCCCCCCTGCCCCGGGGGGGCCGCGCGGGCACCACCAGCGCCCCCTCCAGCCGGCCCCCCCCCCTGCCCAGCAGCACCGGGGGGCTGCAGCGACCCCCCCCCTCGTAGCGCAGGGCCATCTCCTGGGCCAGCGACGTGTTGGGGGCCCGCTCGGGGAGAGGGGGGCCCCCCCCGTTCCGCGGGGGGGGGTCGCTGTCGCCGGGGTCGCCCCCCCCCCGCAGCCGGCGCAGGTGGGACAGGTAGAGCTGCTCCAGCTCCCGAGCCACCGCCTCGTCCTCGGCGGCCTGGGGGGGACACAGTTTGGAGACCCCCCCTTCCTTCGGGGTGCCACGGGGTGGGGGGACCCCCGTGCTGGGGGGGGCACCCCAAATTTGGGGAGGGGGGGGGAGTTGGCTCACCTGTGCCGGGGGCGGTGACTCCGCGTCCGGGGGGGGCGTTGGGGAAGGGTCAGGCTCTGGGAGGGGGAAGAGGAGTGAGGGACCCCCAAAATGGGGGGGGGACACCCCTAAAATTGGGGGGGTGCCCAAAACGGGGGGGACCCCTAAAACGAGGAGGGCGATCCGTACCTGTGCCGGGCTCGGGGGGGGGGGGGCTGCGCATCCTCCGCCTCCTGCGGCCTTTTGGGGGGACACGAGTTGGGGGGGGGGGTCACAGGAGGACCCAGCACCCCCCAAATTAGGGAGGGGGGGTGGAGGATCTGCTCCCCCCCCAAGAGTGTGACCCACATTCGGGGACCGAGGGGGGGCCGGGGGAGGGGGGGGCCAGACACGCGCCACAGCCCCCCCCCCCCAATTTCGGGGGGCTCATGCTGGGGGGGGGGGCTTGACCCCATTGTTGGGGGGGGTCCCTCATGCAGATTTACCCCCCCCCCATCTCTTACCTGCCCTTCCCAGGCCTCATCCAGCTCCCGAGGAGGGGGGGCGGCTCCCCCCCCGCGCCCCCCTCCCCTCCCGCGGGGGGGCCCCCCCCGCGCGCCCCCCCCCTGCCGCGGGGGTCCCAGGGCCGGTACTGGCGCAGGCGGGTCAGGGGCAGCCCCAGCGCGTCGGCGAACAGGACCCGCCGGGACCCCCCCCCGGGGCCGGGGGGCGCGGGGCCTGCGGGGTCCCCCAGCCCGAGGGGGGGCCCGGGGGGGGGCTCGGGGACCCCCGGGGGGGGCGGCGCGGGGTCCTCCGCCAGGAAGGGGAGCGGCGGGAGGGGCGAGGCGGGCGGGGCCGGGGGGTCCCGGGAGGCCGGAGGGGGGGTCCCGGGGGGCCGGGGGGGGGGTCCCGGGGCGCGGGGGGGGCGGGGAGGGGCCCCCCCCGCGCGGGGCACGCCGGGAGTCCGGCCAGGGGGGGGGAGCCGGGGCGGAGGCGGGAGCACGGGCCATGGCGGAGGGGCGGGGCCTGCCCGGAGAATGGGCGTGGCCATGGCGGAGGGGCGGGGCCTGGCCCGGGAATGGGCGGGGGCACTGCGGAGGGGCGGGGCCTGGCCCGGAGAATGGGCGGGGCCAAGGCGGAGGGGTGGAGTCTGGCCCGGGAATGGGCGGGGCCATGGCGGAGGGCGGGGCCTGGCCCGGGAATAAGTGGGGCCACGACGGAGGGGCGGGGCCTGGCCCGGGAATGGGCGGGGGCACTGCGGAGGGGCGGGGCCTGGCCCGGAGAATGGGCGGGGCCAAGGCGGAGGGGTGGAGTCTGGCCCGGGAATGGGCGGGGCCATGGCGGAGGGCGGGGCCTGGCCCGGGAATAAGTGGGGCCACGACGGAGGGGCGGGGTCTACGAGGGCGGGGTCTAGGTGAATGGGCGGGGTCAATGCGGTGTGGGGGGCGGGGCCGTTGCGAGGGGGCGGAGCCCGACGGAATGGGGCGTTGGCTGGTGAATGGGCGGGGCCACGGCAGAGGGCCGGGGCGGGGCCTGAGGGGATGGGTGGGGTCCGGGTGGGGTCGCGAGCTGGGGGTCTCCGGGGTGGGGGGCGTGAAACGTGGGTCGTCCCCCCCCGATTCTTAAGTCCCCCCGGGGGTGTTTTGGGGGGTCCCGGAGGTGAACGGGAGCTCCGGGGATCCCGCGGGCCCCGCCCCCCGAGCTGGGGGTCCCTCGGGGGAGGTTGGGGGTCCTTTGGACCGGGGAACCCGGCGGGGGAGGGGCTTTGGGAGGGGGCGGTAAAGACCCACCCCCTCCGCTCTCGGGGGTCCTGAGGGCCGCGGGGGGGCAAAGAGGGGCCCCCCCCGATGTCTGCGGCCCTCGGAGGGATGGTGGGGGTCGGGGGGGGGTCGGGGGGGCCCTGGGTCCCCCCAACAGCTGAGGGTTGGTTGGGGGGTCCTGGAGATTTGGGATCCCCCGTGGGGCCTTGGGCGGGAGGTCAAAGGTCAGGGGCTGCACCCCCCCCGGGGGGGACACGGGGAGTCCCTTTGGGCCCCCCCCCCCCCAAAAGGAGCCTCAACATCCTCTCGCAAACAAGTGAAAGTTTGGGGCGGTGCCGGTGCCCCCCCCCCACGGGGAGGGGGTGGAAGGATTTTGGGGGGGCCCCCAGGACCCCCCCCAGGTGTGGGAGGGGTCTCTGACATCACGGGGGGCATAAAAAGCGGGGTGCCAGGGCGGGCAGCACTCGGGGTGCAGCCGGTGAGCGGGATTTGGGGCGGGGGGGCTCCGGGGGGGCCGAACCCCAACACGAGGCACGAGGGAGGGGTCGGGGATCCCCACAGGGGGGGCCCCACCCGCGGGCACAGGGGCGGGGGCGGGGGGTCCCCCGTGGGGAGGGGGGGTCGATTTGGGGGGGGTGCAGAGGACCGAGGTGGCCGCGTCTGCTCCAACCCCCCCCCCAAAAACCTCCCCCCCCCCCATTTCCTGCCGGTTCTGGGCAAGTTTCGGTCGCTTCGAGCCGGGGAAGTCCCGAGGGAGGGGGGGGAGTCCCCCCAAAAGTGGGGAGGGGTCGTGGGCGCCACCCCCGGAGCCGCTCTGGGGTAAAACCCGGCGAATTCGGGGCTGGGAAAGCATCAAAAAGTGACATTAACCCGGCGGCTTTCGGGGCCGTTTCGGTGGAAAAAGGGCAAAACTCGGGGCCTGCGGGTGGAAAAAGCCCCCCCCAAAATAGGAGGGTGCGGGGGGGGGGGGGTTTGTCTGGGGGTTTTGCCCTTTCTGAGCAGTTTTTTGGGGCCGTTCGGGGCCATTTCCCGGTTTTTCGGGGGCCCTTTGAGCCGCTTTTTCCGACGGCGTAATTTCGGGGCCTTTCGGGGAGTTTTGGCGAGTTTGGGCCGGGGGGGTGGGGGATGGGCCCCCCCCCCGCTTTTGGGGTCCTCCAAAGGGTTCAGGGGCCTCGGTTTGGGGGGGTTCTTCCATTTTTGGGGGGTTTCTGCCCAGCTGTTTTGGGGTATTTCTCCTCGTTTTGGGGACATTTCTCCTCGTTTTGGGGACGTTTCTCCTCATTTTGGGGCGTCTCACCCTGGTCAATTTTGGGTCTTTCTCCGTGGCCGTTTTGGGGAGTTTTTCTGCCTTTTCAGGTGTTTTTGCCTGACTGTTTTGGGCCGTCTCTGCCTGGGCTTTTGGGCCATTTCCTTCAGATTTTGGGGCATTTCTCTGCATTTTGAGGTGGCTCTTCGTGGCCATTTTAGGGTGTCTCTGCCCGGATGTTTTGGGGCGTTTTGCCTCATCTTGGGGTGTCTCTGTCCAGCCATTTTGGGGCATTTTGCCTCATTTTGGGGTGTCTCTGTCCAGCCATTTTGGGGTGTTTTGCCTCGTTTTGGGGTGTCTCTCCAGGGGCTGTTTCTGCTCAGTCGTTTCACGACATTTCTTGGCATTTTGGGGCATCTCAGCCCGGCTGGTCTGGGGGGTCTGTGGGGCCATTTTGGGGTATTTCCCTGTGTTTTGGGGTGTCTCTGCTTGGATAATTCAGGGGGTGACCATCCATCCCTTTTTGGGGCGTTTCTGCAGGTTTTGGGAAGTTCCTCCCTGGTTATTTTGGGGGGGTCTCTGCCCGACTGGTTTGGGGCACGTTCACACATTTTGGGGTGTCTCTCCACCATAGTTTGGGGAGTTTCTGCCCGGTGGTTTTGGGGTATTTCCCCGTATTTTGAGGTGTCTCTCCATGATAGTTTGGGGTGTTTCTGCCCCGTGGTTTTGGGGTATTTTGCTGTGTTTTGGGGTCTCTCTACCATAATTTGGGGTGTTTCTGCCCAGTGGTTTTTGGGGTATTTTGCTGTGTTTTGGGGTGTCTCTCCACCATAGTTTGGGGAGTTTCTGCCCAGTGGTTTTGGGGTATTTCCCCGTGTTTTGGGGTGTTTCTCCACCATAGTTTGGGGTGTTTCTGCCCGGTGGTTTTGGGGTATTTCCCCGTGTTTTGGGGTCTCTCCATGATAATTTTGGGTGTCTCCACGTGCCCATTTTGGGCCATTTCTCTGCGTTTTGACCTTTCTCCTCCCGCCCGTCCCGGGGCCTCTCCCGGCCCTTTTGGGGCATTTCTCCGTGTTTTGGGGTGTCTGTGCCCCCCCCGGGGCTGTCGCTGTCCCCGGGGGGCCCATTTGGGTCTGGGGGGGCCCATCCCAATCCCCCCTCCCCCCCGTGACCCAGGGGTGGGGCTTCCCGGCTATAAATGGGGGGAGGAGGCACCGGGGGTGGCCCAGAGCCATGGCAGGGACCCGGGACCCGTGAGCCGGGGAACTGGGAGCACTGGGGGGGACTGGGGGCACTGGGGGGCACTGGGGGCACTGGGGGGGACTGGGAGGGACTGGGGGGCACTGGGAGCACTGGGAGGGACTGGGGAGCACTGGGAGGGACTGGGGGCACTGGGAGCACTGGGAGGGACTGGGAGCACTGGGAGGGACTGGGAGCACTGGGGGGCACTGGGAGGGACTGGGGAGCACTGGGAGGGACTGGGGGCACTGGGAGCACTGGGGGGCACTGGGAGGGACTGGGAGGGACTGAGGGGCACTGGGGCACTGGGAGCACTGGGAGGGACTGGGGGGCACTGGGAGCACTGGGAGGGACTGGGAGCACTGGGAGGGACTGGGGGGCACTGGGAGCACTGGGAACACTGAGGAACACTGGGAGCACTGGGGGGCACTGGGAGGCACTGGGAGGGACTGGGGGGCACTAGGGAGCACTGGGAGCACTGGGGGGCACTGGGAGGGACTGGGGAGCATTGGGAGCACTGGGAGGGACTGGAGGCACTGGGGGCACTGGGAGCACTGGGAGGGACTGGAGGCACTGGGGGGCACTGGGAGCACTGGGAGCACTGGAGGGCACTGGGGGGCACTGGGAGCACTGGGAAGGACTGGAGGCACTGGGGGCACTGGGGGGCACTGGGAGCACATGGGAGGGCACTGGGAGGGACTGGGAGCACTGGGAGGGCACTGGCGTGTTGCTGGGTGGGACAGGATTGATACTGGGTGGGACTGGGAGGGAATCTGGGAGCAGTGGGAGGCACTGGGTGGGGACTGGGATGGACTGGGATGGACTGGGGACTGCCGGGGGGGACTGGAGGAGCACTGGGTGGGGAAAAGGGGGAGGCTGGGAGGGTCTGGGGGGGGACTGGAATGGACTGGGAGAGGCTGCGGCTTACTGGGGGAAACTGGAAAGGGCTGGGAGGGTAACTGGGAGGAATTGGGGTGGGCTGGGAAGGCACTGGGATGGACTGGGGAGACACTGGGATGGACTGGGGAGGTGGGGAGAGGGACTGGGGGGCACTGGGGTGGACTGTGGGGCACTGGGGGGCACTGGGGTGGACTGGGGGGCACTGGGGGGCACTGGGGTGGACTGGGATCTCCCCAGGGTGCCCGTGTTTGGGGCAGGGGGGGCCAGTGGAGGAGGGGGGAGGGCTCAGCTCATACTGGGAGCACTGAGGGGGTCCCAGGGCTGAACTGGGCCGGGGGTGGGGGGCTCCCCGTGCCGCGGGGCCCGCCTGGGACACGTGTCAGGCCTGGCACACACGTGGCACACGCGTGTCCCACGCCCGGGGGGGGGTCAGGGGGGTCTCACTGCCCCAATACCCCCCTCAAACCCCCCCCCCGGGGTCAGGGGGGTCTCACTCCCCCAATCCTCCTCTCAAACCCCCCCCCGGGGTCAGGGGGGTCTCACTCCCCCAATCCCCCCCTCAAATTCCCCCCCCGGGGTCAGGGGGGTCTCACTCCCCCGATCCCCCCCTCCCCCCCCTTCCCCAGGCAGCGCCGCCCCCCCCGCCCCCCCCAGGACCGGCCCACGGTGCTGACCCGCGTGGAGGGGGGGCCCCCCCGGCGCACACAGGTGGGGACCCCCGGTCTGGGGGGGTCTGGGGGGTGTGTCAGGATGGGGGGGTTCACCTTCTGCCCCCCCAAAACCCACACAGGGACCCTCAGTTTGGGGGGTCTGGGGGGTGTGTCAGGATGGGGGGGTTCACCCTCTGCCCCCCCGCAGGTGCCGCCCGAGGGGGGGTCGTGCCCCCCCCTGCTGCACGTGCCCCACCCCGGGGTGTTGGTGATGCGGCCGCGGCTCCCCCCGGCACACGGTGAGACCCCCGGAGCCGCCCCCCCCCTTCTGTGCCCCCTCCCCATCCTTTATAACCCCCCCAAAACTCCTGCAGGTCTCCCCGGGTTCGAGTGGGGTCCCAAAGACCCCCCCGGCCGGGACCGGGACCCTTCGCCCTCCCCCGCCGGCAGCGACCCCCCCCCCGCCGCCCCCCGGGGCCGCGCAGCCCCCCAGGTGAGTGGGGGGGCTCGGGGGGGCCTTGGGGGGCGGGGGGGGGTTGACCCCCGGTTCTCACCCCCCCCCCCCAAACTCCCCCCCAGGGCCCCCCGGTGCGAGCCCGGGGAGGTGGCGCAGTGTCTGCGGCAGCTGGAGAGGATCCAGGAGCTGGAGCAGCAGGTGGGGGGACCCCAAACCCCCCCGGGACCCCAGATCCCATCTGAGACCCCCCAAACCCCCCTGGAGCCCCCCAGATCCCACCCTGAGACCCCCCAACCCCCCCCCCGAGACCCCCCAAACCCCCCTGGAACCCCCCAGATCCCACCCTGAGCCCCCCCAGATCCCACCCTGAGTCCCCCCTTGAGACCCCTCAGATCCCACCCTGAACACCCCAAAGCCCCCGAGCCCCCCCAGATCACCCCAAATCCCACACTGAGCCCGCCCAAACCCCCCCAAGCCCCCCCAGATCCCACCCTGAACACCCCAAATCTGACCCTAAACACCCCAAATTCCACTCTGAACACCCCAGATCCCACCCTGAACACCCCAAATCCCACCCTGAACACCCCAAATCTGACCCTAAACACCCCAAATTCCACCCTGAACACCCCAAATCCCACCCTGAACACCCCAAAACCCCCCTAACGTCCCCAGATCTCACCCTGAACACCCCAAATCTGACTCTAAACACCCCAAATTTCATCCTGAACACCCCACATTCCATCCTGAACACCCCAAACCCGCCCTGAGCCCCCCCAAATCCCACCCTGAACACCCTAAATCCCACCCTGAGCCCCCCCAGATCCTATCCTGAATACCCCAAATTCCACCCTGAACACCCCAAACCCCACCCTGAACACCCCAGATCTACCCTGAACACCACAACCCCCCCGGGACCCCCCAGATCCCACTCTGAGCACCCCTGAGCCTCCCCAAACCCCACCCTGAACACCCCAAATTCCATCCTGAACACCCCAAATCCCACCCTGAACACCCCAAACTCCCCCAAGCCCCCCCAGATCCCACCCTGAACACCCCAGATCCCATCCTGAACACCCCAAATTCCATCCTGAACACCCCAAATTCCATCCTAAACACTCCAAACGCCCCTGAGCCCCCACAGATCCCACCCTGAACACCCCAAACCCCCCGTGAGCGCCCCCAAACCCCACCCTGAACACCCCCAAACTCCCCCAAGCCCCCGCAGATCCCACCCTGAACACCCCAAATTCCATCCTAAACATTCCAACCCCCCCTGAGCCCCCGCAAACCCCACCCTGAACACCCCAAACTCCACCCTGAACACCCCAGATCTTGCCCCAACCCCCCCACAAGTGACCGGGGATCCCCCCGGCCCCGAGACTCCCGGGGCCCCCCAAAAGCACAACTCCCTCCCCCGAGCCCCCCGTGTCCCCCCCCCAGCCTTAGGCCCCCAAACCGTGTCCTTCCCCTACCCCCTCAAACCTCTGCCCCCCACAGAGCCCCCCAAACCACATCCCTGTGCCCCCAAACCTGTGTCCTGCCCCTGCCCCCCCCGGACACCCCCAGCCCATCACAGCCCCAAATTCCCCCCAAACCTGCATCCCCCCCGTGCCCCCCAAACCTCTTCTGCAGCCCCCCCCGCCCCCCCAAGCCTGTGCCCCCCAAACCCTCTGTGTGCCCCCCCAAACCTGTGCCCCCAAAACCTGTGTGTGCCCCCCCTGAACCCTGTGTGTGCCCCCCAAACCTGTACCCCCCAAACCTGCATCCCCCCCGTGCCCCCCAAACCTCTACCCCTCCAAACCCCTTCTGCAGCCCCACCCTGCCCCCCCAAACCTGTGCCCCCCAAACCCTGTGTGCTGCCCCCAAACCCTCTGTGTGACCCCCCAAACCTGTGCACCCCATACCCTGTGTGCCCCCCCTGTGACCCCCCAAACCCCCCCTGTGCCCCCCAAACCCTGTGTGTGCCCCCCCCAAACCCTGTGTGTGCCCCCCCCAAACCCTGTGTGCCCCCCAAACCCTGTGTGTGCCCCCCCCAAACCCTGTGTGCCCCCCAAACCCTGTGTGTGCCCCCAAACCCTGTGTGTGCCCCCCCCAAACCCTGTGTGTGCCCCCCCATGACCCCCTCCCCCCCCGTGCCCCCCCAGCTGGCCCGGGAGCGGCACCGCCTGGGGCTGCTGCAGGCACAGCTGCTGAGGAGGGTAAGACACCCCAAAACTGGGGGGACACCCCAAAACTGGGGGGGGACACCCCGAAACTGGGGCTGGGACATCACAAAACTGGGGCTGGGACATCACAAAACTGGGGGGGACACCGCAAAACGGGGGGGGGCACCCCAAAACTGGGGGGGGACAGCCCAAAAGTGGGGGGGGACACCCCGAAACTGGGGCTGGGACATCACAAAACTGGGGGGGACACCCCAAAATGTGGGGGGGGACACCCCAAAACTGGGGCTGGGACACCCCAAAACTGGGGGAGGGACACCCCAACAAAGGGGAGGACATCCCAGAATTGGGGCTGGGATAACCCAAAACTGGGGGGGACACCCCAAAATGTGGGGGGACACCCCAGAACTGGGGCTGGAATATCCCAAAATGGGGAGGGGACACCTCAAAACTGGGGGGGGACATCCCAAAACTGGGGCTGGGACATACCAAAACGGGGGGGGGGGCACCCCAAAATGGGGGAGGGGACAGCCCAAAGGTGGGGGGACACCTCAAAACGGGGGGGGGTTATCCCAAAATGGGGGGTAACATCCCAAAATTGGGGCTGGGATATCCCAAAATGGGGAGGGGACACCCCAAAGGTGGGGGGACACCCCAAAACTGGGGCTGGGATATCCCAAAATGGGAGGGGACACCCCAAAACTGGGCCTGGGACACCCCGAAATGGGGGGGGACATCCCAAAGGTGGGGGCACACCCCAAAACTGGGGGAGGGACACCCCAGCAAAGGGGAGGACATCCCAGAATTGGGGCCAGGACAACCCAAAACTGGGGGGGACATCCTAAAACGAGGAGGGGACACCCCAAAACAGGGGGGGACACTCCAAAACAGGGGGGGACATCCCAAAATTGGGAGGGACATCCCAAAACTGGGGAGGGGGACACCTCAAAACTGGGGGGGACACCCCAAAACTGGGGCTGGGACATCCCAAAACTGGGTGGGAACATCCCAAAACGAGGAGGAGACACCCCAAAACAGGGGGGGACATCCCAAAGGTGGGGGGACACCCCAAAACTGGGGCTGGGACACCACAAAATGGGAGGGGGGGTCCTGAGGCACCCCAAAACAGGATGGGGGGCTGGGACATCCCAAAATGGGGGGGGACACACACCCCCCAAAGAGGGGCGGGGGGCTGAGCCCCCCCCGGTGTGATCCCCCCCTCACCTCTGTGCTCCCCCCCCCTCTAGGGCCCCCCCGGGAAGGGCCAGGCTGGGCCCCCCCCAATTTGGGGCCCCCCGGCCCCCCCCGAGGCAGGGGGGGACCCCGAGATGCCGCTGACCCCCCCCGGGCACCCCTGGGAGCACGGGGGGCTCTGCCCAGGTGAGCCCCGGGTTTGGGGGGCTGCGGGGGGGGGGGGGAGACCCCCCAGGTAACTGGGGGAGGGGCCAGGTCCCCACTGACCCCCCCTGACCCCCCAGAACTGGAGTATTATCGGCTCAGCACCGCCCGGCCCCCCTACACCTACGCCACGCTCATCCGATGGGTCAGTGCCCCCCAAACCCCCCTGGGACCCCCAAAAACCTCCCAAGCCCCCCCTACACCTATGCCACGCTCATCTGATGGGTCAGTGCCCCCAAACCCCCCTGGGACCACCAAACCCCCCTGGGACCCCCCCCCAAAACCCCCCTACACCTACGCCACGCTCATCCGATGGGTCAGTGCCCCCAAACCCCCCCAAACCCCCCTGGGACCCCCCAAATCCCCTCTACACCTACACCACGCTCCTCCGATGGGTCAGTGCCCCCAAACCCCCCTGGGACCCCCAAAAACACCCTGGGACCCCCCCACACCTTTGCCACGCTCATCCGATGGGTCAGTGCCCCCCAACCCCCCCTCCCAAAACCCCCTCGGGACCCCCAACCCCCCCTACACGTCTGCTACCCTCATCCACTGGGTCAGTGCCCCCCGGGACCCCCAAATTCCCCCAGAACCTCCCCCACACCCCTCCCCAGGCCCTCCCCATCCCCCTAAAACCCCCTGGACCCCCCCAATGTCCCCCATGTCCCCAGTGTCCTCCCTTTCCCCAATATCCCCACTGTCCCCATTGTCCCCAATCCCCCATTGTCCCCCCATTGTCCCCATTGTCCTAAACCCCCATTGTCCCCCCATTGTCCCCAATGTCCCCCCATTGTCTCCCTTGTCCTTATTGTCCCCATTGTCCCCATTGTCCCAATTATCCCTCCATTGTCCCAATTGTCCTCCCATTGTCCCCATTGTCCTCCCATTGTTCCCATCGTCACCCCATTGTCCCCCATTGTTCCCATTGTCCCCATTGTCACCCCATTATCCCCCCATTGTCCTCATTGTCCCCATTATCCCCCATTATCCCCCATTATCCCCATTATCCCCATTATCCCCCATTATTCCCATTATCCCCCATTATCCCCATTATTCCCCATTATCCCCATTATCCCCACTGTTCCCATTATCCCCCATTATCCCCCATTATCCCCCATTATCCCCATTATCCCCCATTATCCCCATTATTCCCCATTATCCCCATTATCCCCATTATCCCCATTATCCCCATTATCCCCCATTATCCCCATTATTCCCCATTATCCCCATTATCCCCCATTATCCCCATTGTCCCCACTGTTCCCATTATCCCCCATTATCCCCCATTATCCCCATTATCCCCATTATCCTCATTAATTATCCCCCATTATCCCCATTAATTATCCCCATTATTTATCCCCATTAATTATCCCCATTATTTATCCCCATTAATTATCCCCATTAATTATCCCCCAGGCGATCCTGGAGGCCCCGCAGCGGCAGCGCCCCCTGGCGGAGATTTACCACTGGTTCAGCCGCCATTTTGGGTTCTTCCGGCACAACACCCGGACATGGAAGGTGGGACCCCAAAAACACCCCTAACACCCCAAAAAATACCCCCCGGGACCCCAAAACACCCCAAACACCCCAAAACATCCCCTGGGACCCCAAAACACACCCCAACATACCCCAAAAACACCCCTTGGTTCTTCTGGCACAACACCCGGACATGGAAGGTGGGACCCCAAAAACACCCCAAACACCCCAAAACCACCCAAAACACCCCCAAAAACATCTTCCGGGACCCCCAAAACACCCCAACACCCCCCAAAACACCCCTGGCTTCTTCCAGCACAACACGAGGATGTGGAAGGTGGGACCCCAAAAACACCCCAAAAACAAACCCTGAGACCCCCCCCAGGACCCCAAAACAAACCCCAGGATCCCCCAAAACACACTCTGGGACCCCCCCGAACCCCAAACCAGTCCATCCCAGACCCCAAAACACAGCCTGGGACCATCCCCACACCCCCCAGAACACACCCTGGGACCCCATAACAGACACTGGGACCCCCAAACACCCCCAGGAGTCCCCCCTGAACCCCCAAATCCCCCCTCGCACCCCAAATCCTCCCAGCACCGCCCCAAACCCCCTCCCCTCCACAACGGCCCAGAAACCCCGACCCCCCTCCCCAAAAACCCCCTTCAAACCTCAAACCCCCTCCCCAAAAAAACCCCTCCAAACCCCAAACCCCCTCCCCAAAAAACCCCTCCAAACCCCAAACCCCCTCCCCAAAAAACCCCTCCAAACCCCTCAGCCCTCCCCAAAAACCCCTCCAAACCCCTCAGCCCTCCCCAAAAACCCCTCCAAACCCCAAACCCCCTCCCCAAAAAGCCCCCTCCAAACCCCAACCCACCTCCCCAAACCCCCTCCAAACCCTTCCAAACCCCAAAAACCCCAAACCACCTCCCAAAAACCCCCTCCAAACCCCTCAGCCCTCTCCAAACCCCCTCCAAACCTGAACCCCCCTCCCCAAACCCCTCCAAACCCCTCAACCCTCCCCAAAAACCCCCTCCACACCCCTTAGACCTCCCCAAAAAACCCCTCCAAACCCCAACCCCCTCCCCAACCCCCTCCAAACCCCTCAGCCCTCCCCAGACGCCCCCAAACCCCCCCGGGGGGGCACGAGGGGGGGGTCCATCCCCCCAGTCCCGCCCCCCCAGTGTTGGGGTGTCCCCCCCGTTTTTGGGGTTCCTCCCCGTTTTTGGGGTTCCCCCCCTGTTTTTGGGGTGCCCCCTGATTTTGGGGTGTCCCCCCCGGATGTTGTGGTGCCCCCCCCGATGTTGGGGTTTCCCCCCCGAGATTGAGGTGTCCCCCCCGTTTTTGGGGTGTTCCCCTGATGTTGGGGTGTCCCCCCCCGATTTTGGGGTGCCCCTCCCGACGTTGAGGTGTCCCCCCGATATTGGGGTGTCCCCCCCGATGTTGAGGTGCCCCCCCGTTTTTGGGGTGTCCCCCCCGATGTTGGGGTGTCCCCCCGTTTTTGGGGTGTCCCCTCAATGTTGAGGTGTCCCCCCGTTTTTGGGGTGCCCCCCCGATATTGAGGTGTCCCCCCAATGTTGAGGTGTCCCCCCATTTTTGGGGTTCCCCCCCGATGTTGGGGTGCCCCCTGTTTTTGGGGTGTCCCCCCCGATGCTGAGGTGCCCCCCCTGATTTTGGGGTGCCCCCCCGTTTTTGGGGTGTCCCAGAACGCCGTGAGGCACAACCTGAGCCTGCACAAGTGCTTCGTGCGGGTGGAGGCGGCCAGAGGAGCCGTGTGGACGGTGGACGAGGCCGAGTTCCGCAGGAAACGGGGCCAGCGCTACCCCAGGTACCCCAAAAACCCCAAGGTGTCCCCAAAAACCCCCAAGATGTCCCCAAAACACAGCCAGGTACCCACAAACACAGCCAGGTACCCCAGACCCCCCCGGGGCACCCCAAAAACCCCCAAGGTGTCCCCAAAACCTCCCTGGGCACACCCAAAACACACACAGGTACCCCCAAAACACAGCCAGGTACCTCCAAAGCACACCCAGGTACCCCCAAACCCTCCCTGGGCACCCCTAAAGCTTTCCCAGGTACCCCCAAATACACCCAGGTACCCCCAAACCCCCAAAGGTGTCCCCAAAACACACCCAGGTACCCCCAGAACCTTTCTGGGTACCCCCAAAACACACACAGGTACCCCAAAACCTCCTTGGGTACCTCCAAAACACAGCCAGGTACCCCAAACCCTCCCTGGGCACCCCCAAAGCTTTCCCAGGTACCCCCAAAACACACCCAGGTACCCCCAAACCCCCAAAGGTACCACCAAAACACACCCAGGTACCCCAAAACCCTCCTAGGTACCCCCAAAACACACCCAGGTACCCCCAAACCCCCAAAGGTACCACCAAAACACACCCAGGTACCCCAAAACCTTCCTGGATGACCCCAAAACCCTCCTAGGTACCCCCAAAACACACCCAGGTACCCCCAAAACCCTCCAAGTGCCCCCAAACCCGACCCCCGGGCACCCCAAAACCACCCCGGGAACCCCAACCCCCGGGGGGGCTCATCCACCCCCCTAAACCCCCCCCATAACAACCCTGTAACCCCCCTTCCCCCACAGGGACTGTGACCTCAAGTGCTTTGTGCCCCCACGGCGCTGAGGGGGGACCCCAAACATCCGGGAGGGGCATGGGGGGGTCCCCCAAAGCCCCCCAAGAGGAACGTGAGACCCCAAAACCCCAAAGGAACAGGAGACCCCAAAAACCTCCAAAGGAACAGGAGAGCCCAAAACTCCAAAGAAACAGGAGACCCCAAAACCCCCCAAAGGAACAGGAGACCCCAAAACTCCAAAGGAACAGGAGACCCCAAAACTCCAAAGGAACAGGAGAGCCCCAAACTCTGCTCTGATTTATTGAACCCCGGGGGGAATTGGGGGGGTGTTTTTGGTGTTGTTTTTGGGGTGTTTTTGGGGTGTTTTGGGGGTGGTTTTGGGGTGTTTTTGGGGTGGTTTTGGGGTGTTTTGGGGGTGTTTTGGGGTGTTTTGGGGTGTTTTTGGGGTGTTTTGGGGTGTTTTTGGGGTGTTTTGGGGTGTTTTGGGGGTGTTTTGGGGGTGTTTTGGGGTGTTTTTGGGTGTTTTGGGCTGTTTTGGGCTGTTTTTGGGGTGTGTGGGCTCAGGCGTGGCGCGCCCGGGCCGCCAGCAGCGCGTTCTCCTCGCGCAGCGCGCGGCAGTCGCTGAGGATCCGCTCCAGGCTGGCGGGGGGCTGGGAGCTCGTCTCCCCCTCGATCTGGGGGGAATGGGGGGGAATAAGGAAAAATAGGGAAAGGGGGTAAAAGTGGGGGGGGAATAGGGGAAAAGAGGGAAACGGGGTAAAAATCGGGGGGGAAATGGGGGTAAAAATGGGGGGTAAAAATAGGGAAAATAGGGAAATGGAGTAAAAATGGGGGGGGAATAGGGGAAAAGAGGGAAACGGTAAAAATTGGGGGGTAAAAATAGGGGAAAATAGGGGAAAAGAGGGAAACAGGGTAAAAATCGGGGGGTAAAAATAAGGGGGGAAATGGGGGTAAAAATGGGGGGATAAAAATAGGGAAAATAGGGAAATGGAGTAAAAATGGGGAGTAAAAATAAGGGGGGAAATGGGGGGTGAAAATAGAGAGGGAATGGAGGGGTGAAAATGGGGGGTGAAAATAAGGGGGAAAGGGGGGTGAAAATAGGGGGGTAAAAATAAGGGGGGGAATGGAGGGGTGAAAATGGGGGGTAAAAATAGGGACAAATAGGGAAACGGGGTAAAAATGGGGGAGGTAAAAATAGGGAGGAAATGGGTGAAAATGGGGGAGTAAAAATAGGGAGGGAATGGAGGGGTGAAAATGGGGGAGGGTAAAAGTAGAAGGGGAAATGAGGGGTAAAAATGAGGGGGGTAAAAATAGGGAATGGAAGAGTGGAAATGGGGTAAAAATAAGGGGGAAATGGGGGTAAAAATGGATTAAAAATGAGGGGTAAATACGGGGGGGGAAATGGGAGGATAAAAATTACGAGGGGCACAAAGACAGAGGGGGAGACAAAAGAGATCAGTTAAAACCCAGGAGGGCTGGGGGGGGCACCCAGAGCTCCCCAAACTCCTGCCCCACCCCAAATACACCCCCTGAGCGCCCCAAATACACCCTGAGCCCCCAAATACCCCCCCTGACCCCCCAAATACACCCTGACCCCCCCAAATACACCCTGACCCCCCCAAATACCCCCCTGACCCCCCCAAATACACCCTGACCCCCCCAAATACCCCCCCGACCCCCCAAATACACCCTGAGCCCCCCAAATACACCCTGAGCCCCCAAATACACCCTGAGCCCCCAGATCCACCCTGAGCCCCCAAATCCCCCCCCAGCCCCACCTGCTCCTCCAGGTCCCGGATCTCCCTCTGGATGGTCCCGGTGTCCTCGATGGTCCGGATCAGCTGGGCACAGTTCTGGGGCAAAAAGGGGGGGTTTTGGGATCCCCCCAAACTCCTGCCCCCCCCCAGTGCCCCCCCCAGGCCCCCCAGGCCCCCCCTCACCTCGTGCAGGGCCGCCAGGTACTTGTAGGCTTTTCTCACCACCTCGTCCCTCTTGGCGTCCTGGGGGGCACAGGGAGGGTTTGGGGGGGCACAGGGACAGTTTGGGGGGGCACAGGGAGGGTTTGGGGGGGCACAGGGACAGTTTGGGGGGGCACAGGGAGGGTTTGGGGGGGGAACAGTTTGGGGAAGCAAAGGGACAGTTTGGGGGGGGGCACAGGGACAGTTTGGGGGGGGCACAGGGACAGTTGTGGGGGGGCACAGGGACAGTTTGGGGGGGGAACAGTTTGGAGGGACATGGGGACAGTTTGGGGGGGGGCACAGGGACAGTTTGGGGGGGGCACAGGGACAGTTTGGGGGGGTACAATTTGAAGGGCACGTGGGATAATTCAGGGGGTCCCAGCGCCCCAACCCTCCCTCCTCTGGGGTCATCCCACAGAGGGGGTGCCCCAAACCCCCTAAAATCCTTCTGTGACCCCCCCCACCCCCGGGTGCCCCCCCAGTGCCCCCCCAGTGCCCCCACCTTGAAGAGCAGCTCGTCGGTGACGCTGAAGGTTCTCTCCAGTTTCCCCCCCAGGGCGTTGATCTCCTTCTGCAGCGCCCGAGTGTCCTCCAGGATCTGGGGGGGGGACCCGGGGGGGTCATCAGGACCCCCAAAACCCCTCCCCGGGCTGGGGGTGCACCCAGAGGTCCCCCCCCCAAACAGCCCCCCAACCCCCCCCGACACCTCCCATGGAACCAAACACCCCCCGACCCCCCAACCCCCCTCCAGGCTGCCCTGAACCCCCCCCCGAGCTCTCCCCCTGCCCCCCCCAAGGGTCAGACCCCCCCCCAGCCCCCCGTGGCCCCCCCGGGACCCCCCCCAGCCCCCACCTTGCCGATCTCCTCCTTCTGCTTGCGGATGTTGCCCACGATCTCCAGGATGCGCTGGGTGTACACGGCCCGCGACACGTCCCGGGGCAGCGCCTCCAGCTCGGCCACCTGGGGGGCAGGGGGGGAGTCAGGGGGGCACAGACCCTCTGAGACCCCCCTGAGACCCCCCTGAGCTCCCAGAGCAACCCAGAGACCCCCCTGAGCCCCCAGAGAGCCCCTGAGACCCCCCTGAGACCCCCACAGCAATCCAGAGACCCCCCTGAGCCCACAGAACAACCCAGAGACCCCCTGAGACCACCCAGAGACCCCCTGAGCCCCCAGAGCAACCCACAGACCCCCAAAACAACCCAGAGACCCTCTGAGCCCCAGATACCCCCAGAGCCCTCCCTGAGCCCCCAGAACAATCCAGAGACCCCCGGAGCAACCCAGAGACCCTCCCGAGCCCCCAGAGCAACCCAGAGACCCCCCGAGCCCTCCCCGAGCCCCCAGAACATCCCAGAGCCCCCCTGAGCCCCCCCCGAGCCCCCAGAACATCCCAGAGAACCCCAGAACAACCCAGAGCCCCCCGAGCCCTAGAGCAACCCAGAGACCCCCTGAGCCCCCCAAACAACCCAGAGACCCCCAGAGCCCCCCCTGAGCCCCAAGAACAACACAGAGACCCCCACGAGCTCCAAGAACAACCCAGAGACCCCCAGAGCCCCCCAAACAACTCAGAGCCCCCCCTGAGCCACCAAACCCCACCAAATCCCCCAAACCCACCCGAGCCTCCCACAACCCACCAGAGACCCCTGAACCCTCCCCAGCCCCCCAAAACCCTCCTGAGCTCCCCCCCCCCAAAAAATGCCTCAGGGTCCCCTCAGTGACCCTTCAACCCCCCCAGTGAGACCCCCCTGAGCCCGAGCCCCCCAAAACACCTCGGGGTGACCCCCCCAAACTCCCCAGAGCCTTCCCCCAAAAACTCCTCAGATTCCCACCCTAAGCCACCCCAAAACACCTCAAGGTTCCCCCTCAGTGACTCCCAAACCTCCCAGTGACCCCTCAGAGCCCCCCTGAGCCCCCCAAAGCCCCCCCAAAGCCCCCCAGCCCCACCAGCTGGGCGTGCAGGGTCTCTTTCCTCCGGGCCTCCTCGGCGGCCGCGCGGCTGCGCTGGAGCAGCGCCCGGGTCTGGGCCAGGCGGAGCGAGGACTCGCGCTGGGGGGGCACAGCGGGGCCAGGGCACCCCCAAATCACCACGGGGCACCCCCAGAGTCACCACGGGGCACCCCCAAATCACCACGGGGCACCCCCAGAGTCACCACGGGGCACCCCCAAATCACCACGGGGCACCCCCAGAGTCACCACGGGGCACCCCCAAATCACCACGGGGCACCCCCACACTCACCACAGAGCAGGGGGCACAGCGGGGTCAGGGTACCCCCAAATCACCACGGGGCACCCCCAGAGTCACCACGGGGCACCGTGAGACCCCCAAACCCAACGGGCAGGGGGGAGCAGAGATCACAAAGTCCCCGAGAGGGAACCTGAGAGTCCAGAAATCATCGGGAAGGGGATCCCAAACCCACCCGGGAGGGACTGCAGGGAGCCCAGAAAGGGCCAGGGAGAGACCCCAAAACCTCCAGAGAATGGACACTGAGGGACCCCAAAACCCACCAAGGAGAGAGCTGGGACCCCAAAACCTACAGGGAATGGACTCCAAGGGACCCCAAAACCCACCAGGAAGAGACCCGGGGACCCCCAAACCCCACATTTGAGAGTCTGGGCACCCCAAACGCACCAGAAAGACAATTCCAGAGCCCCCAGACCCAGCAGGGAGAGCCCCAGGGTCCCCCAACCGTGCCCAGGGAGGGGAATTCGGGACCCCCGGGACCCCCCGACCCCTGGGACCCCCCCGACCCCCGGGACCCCCCCCGTTACCTGGGCAGAGTCCCGGAGGGCTCGGAGCTGCCGGAACTGGGCCAGGAGGGGCCCCCGGTGCCGCTCCCACTGCCCCGCCAGGCTCACGATACGGCGGCTGCTCGACTCCACCACCAGCTGGGCATGGGACAGACCCCAAAATGAACCCCCCAGACCCCAAAATGAACACCCCAGACCCCAAAATGAACCCCCCAGACCCCAAAATGAACACCCCAGACCCCAAAATGAACCCCCAGACCCCAAAATGAACCCCCAAACTGACCCCCTGGGGCTGCTCGACTCCACCACCAGCTGGGCATGGCAGGGACCCCAAAACAAACCCCCAGAACCCAAAACAAACCCCCAGACCCCAAAATGAACCCCCCAGACCCCAAAATGACCCCCAAACTGACCCCCTAGAGCTGCTCAACTCCACCACTGGCTGGGAACGGTAGGGACCCCACAATGAACCCCCAGACCCCCACAATGAACCCCCAATCCCCTCAAATGAACCCCTAAACTGACCCCCTGGGGCTGCTCAACTCCACCCCCAGCTGGGCATGGCAGGGACCCCACAGTGAACCCCCGAACCCTCAGAATGAATCCCCAAATGAACCCCCAGAGCCCCAAAATGAACCCCCAAACCGACCCCCCAGGGCTGGGGCCTGGCAGGGATCCCCCAAATGACACCCCTCCCCCAAAACTGCCCCCCCCCCAGCACCCCCAGACTGAGCCCCTCCCTCCCCCTGCCCCATCACTGGGGCAGTTCTGTACCTGAGCTGCCCCCCTGAACCCCCTCCCCCCACCCACCGTGACCCCAAACTACCCCCCTGAGCCCCCAAAGCTCCCCCTGCCCCCCTTGAGCCCCCAAACCTCCCCCCAGGACCCCCCTCACCTGCAGCTTGGCCATGTTGTTCTGGGCGTCCGGGAGCAGCTCCACAGCCCTGGCCTTGACCCTCAGCTCGTCCTCACGGCCCCCCAGAGCCCCCCGGCCCTGCTGCACCTCGGCCTCTGCCTGCACAGGGGGGTCAGGGCACCCCAAAACCTCACACACACCCCAAACCCCCCCCACACACCCCAAAACCCCCCCTGTGCCCCCTGACCCTGCTGCACCTCGGCCTCTGCCTGCATGGGGGGGTCAGGGCACCCCAAACCCCCCACACACCCCAAAACCCCCCCTATGCCCCCTGACCCTGCTGCACCTCTGCCTGCACAGGGGGGTCAGGGCACCCCAAAACACCCCCCCCACACCCAACCCCCCCCACACACCCCAAAACCCCTCTGTGCCCCCCAGCCCTGCTACACTTTGGCCTCTGCCTGCACAGAGGGGTCAGGGCACCCCAAAACACCCACCCACACCCCAAAACCTCCCCTGTGCCCCCCCCCCCCCCCCCCCGAGTCTCCCTGGCCCTGCTGCACCTCTGCCTGCACAGGGGGGTCAGGGCACCCTAAAACCCCCCCAAAAACACCCCCCAACCCCCCCCCAGAGCCTCCCCGGCCCTGCTGTACCTCAGCCTTTGCCTGCATGGGGGGGTCAGGGCACCCCAAAACCTCACACAAACCCCAAAACCCCCCCAGAGACCCCCTGGCCCTGCTGCACCTCGGCCTCCACAAGGGGGTCAGGGCACCCTAAAACCCCCCTATACACCCCAAAACCCCCACACACCCCAAACCCCCCCACACACCCCAAAACCCCCCCTGTGCCCCCTGACCCTGCTGCACCTCGGCCTGTACAGGGGGGTCAGGGCACCCCAAAACCCCCCCAAAACCACCTCAACCCCCCCCGGCCCTGCTGCACGTCGGCCTCTGCCTGGGCACAGGGGGGGTCAGGGCACCCCAAAACCACCCACACACCCCAAACCCCCCCTGTGCCCCCCCAGAGTCCCCCTGGCCCTGCTGCACCTCGGCCTCTGCCTGCATGGGGGGGTCAGGGCACCCCAAAACACCCCAAAAACACCCCCCTGGCCCTGCTGCACCTCAGCCCCTGCCTGGACAAGGGGGGGGGCTGTCAGGGCTCCCCAAACCCCCCAGATCCCCCCGTGCCCACCTGGGCCAGGCCGAGCTGGGCCGCCCGGAGCTGCCCCCGGGTGCCCTCGATCTCGGCCTCCAGCCGGGCCAGGGCGGCCTCCAGGGCGGCCTCTTCGCTGGGGGGGGGCTCCCCCGGGGCCTGGGGGGGCAAACGGGGGGTGAACGTGGGGCTGGGGGGGACACGACCCCCCCAGAGCGTCAGTGGGGGCAGGGGAGTGACCCCCCACCTCCCCCTCACCTCCTCGGGGCCCGGGGGTGGCTGAGGGGTCTCGGTGACCGCAGGGAGCTGCTGCAGGAGGGTCTGGGGGTCCTGGGGGGGACCCCGGGCAGTTCAGAGCCTGGGGGGCGGGGAGGGGGCCAAAGGAACCCCCAGCCCCTCGTAGGGCCCCCGAAATCAACCCCCAGCCCCTCAAAAACACCCTAAAAACCACCCCAAAAACCACCCCAAAAACCACCCCAAAAACCAACCCCAGAAACCACCCTAAAAAACAACCAGCCCCTCAAAAACACCCCAAAACCAACCTCCAGCCCCTCAAAACCACCCCAAAAACCAACCCCAAAACCAACCCCAAAAACCAACCTCCGGCCCCCCAAAAACACCCCAAAAACCAACCAGCCCCTCAAAAACACCCCAGAAACCAACCCCAAAAACCACCCTAAAAAACAACCAGTCCTTCAAAAACATCCAAAAACCAAACCCAAAAAAACACCCCAAAAACCAACCTCCAGCCCCTCAAAAACACCCCAAAAACCAACACCCCCAAAAACCAACCCACGGCCCCTCAAAAACACCCCAGAAACCAACCCCAAAAACCAACCCCAGAAACCAACCCCAAAAACCACCCTAAAAACCAAACAGCCCCTCAAAACATCCAAAAACCAACCCCAAAAACCAACCTCCAGCCCCTCAAAACCACCCCCCGGGCCCCCGAAACCAACCCCTCAAAACAACCTCCACCCTCCCACAACAACCCCCAGCCCCAAAAAAAACAACCCTCTGCCCCCCCATCCAACCTTCAGCCCCCCCCGACAGCCCCAAACCCAAATTCCAGCCCCCCCGAACCCCCCGAACCCCCAAAACAACCCCCAGCCCCCCAAATACCCCCAGCCCCCCAACATCCCCCAGCCCCCCCAAAATACCCCTCAACCCCCCCAAACAACCCTCAGCCCCCCCAAATACCCCCCAGCCCCCCAAAACCACACCCAGATCCCCCCAAAACACCCCCTTCCCCCAATCCCCCCAGCCCCCCCAAATACCCCCCAGCCCCCCCAACATCCCCCAGCCCCCCCAACATCCCCCAGCCTCCCTCAAACATCCCCCAGACCCCAAAACAACCCCCAGCCCCCCCAAACAACCCCCAGGCCCCCAAATACCCCCCAGCCCCCCAAAACAACCCCCAGCCCCCCTCAAACACCCTCAGCTCCCCCAAACCCTCCCCAGCCCCCCCAAATCCCCCCAACTCCCTCTGCCCCCCCCACCCCCTCCAGCCCCCCCAAATACCCTCCTGCCCCCCAACATCCCCCAGCCCCCCAAAACAATCCCCAGCCCCCCTCAAACATCCCCAGACCCCAAAACATCCCCCAACCCCCCCCCCCAGCCCCCCAAACCCCCCAACCCCCCCAGCCCCACCTGCTGCCGGGTGAGGTGCTGGGTGCGGGTGAACCGGGACCCCTTGGGCAGGGCCCCCCCGGGACCCCCCCCGGGACCCTCGGGACCCCCCCCCGGCCCCAAAGGCCTCCCGGAGCCAGGAGGGGTCCAGGGGGGGCCCCGGGGGGGGTCCCGGGGGGGGTCCCGGGGGGGGCAGAGCTGCCTCAGGGGCTCCAGAGCCCGGAGCCGAACCCGGGAGCCGCTTCCGACCCACGAAATCCTGGGGGGAAAAGGGGTCAGAGCCCAAATCACCCGAAACAGGGGGTCAGAGCCCAAAAATGAACCCCAAATCATCCAACGGGGGGTCAGAGCCCAAAAATGGACCCCAAATCATCCAAAAGGGGGGGGGTCAGACACACAGGGACCCCCAAAAACACCCAAAGGGGGGTCAGACCTGCAGGGACCCCCCAAAAACAGACCCCAAAACACCCACAAAAGGGGTCAGACACAGAGGGACCCCCCAAAACAGACCCCAAAACACCCAAAAGGGGGGTCAGACACACAGAGACTCCCAAAACGTCCCAAAATGGAGGAGTCAGACACACAGGGACCCCAAAATAGCCCCCAAATGTCCCAAAATGGGGGAGGTCAGACACACAGGGACCCCAAAAACAGCCCCCAAAACACCCAAAATGGGAGGTCAGACACTCAGGGACCCCCAAAAACAGACCTCAAAACACTTAAAAAGGGGGTCAGATCTGCAGAGACCCTCAAAACACTGAAAATGGGGGAGGGGGTCAGACACACAGAGACCCCAAAACACCCAAAAAGGGGTCAGACACACAGAGACCCCAAAACAGACCCCAAATGTCCCAAAAGGGGGGTCAGACACACAGAGACCCCAAAAACAGACCCCAAAACACCCAAAAGGGGAGTCAGACACTCAGGGACCCCAAATAGCCCCCAAATGTCCCAAAACAGGGGTCAGACACACAGGGACCCCCAAAACAGCCCCGCCCATTCCACAGAGGGTGAAAAAGGGGGTCCCCCCCCTCAAACTCCTGGGACTGAGAGAAGGGAGGACCCCCCAGAGCCCCCCAAGTGTTGGGGATCCCCCCGGGTCTCACCTGGAGGGTGAGGGGGGAGGACCCCCCAGAGCCCCCCCAAAATGTTGGGGATCCCCCCGGGTCTCACCTGGGGGGTGAGGGGGGAGGACCCCCCAGAGCCCCCCCAAATGTTGGGGATCCCCCCGGGTCTCACCTGGGGGGTGAGGGGGGAGCCCAGGCCGGGGCCCCCCACTCTGCCTCGCGGTCGTGGCGGGCGCTGAGCTGGGCCTGGTGGGTCTCCAGCAGGGCCGGGGGGGTCCCGTGGGGCTGGGGGGGCTGCGCTGGCACCGGGGGGGCCACCCCCCCAAAATACTCCTGCAGCTCTGGGGGGACAGCGGGGGGTGAGCGCAGGGACCCCCCAAAACAAGGGGCCACCCCCCCAGATCCTCCCCTCAAACCTCACCCAGGGGCAACGAGGACCCCCCAGGCTCCCCCAAATCCCCCCCAGCTCTTACCTGGGGGTCCCTCATGGGGCAAATAAGGACCCCCCCAAGTCCTCCCCCAGTTCTCACCTGGGGTACCCCTGTGGGGCAAATAAGGACCCCCCAACACCCCAAATCCCCCCCAGCTCTTACCCAGGGCCCCCCCATGGGGCAAATAAGGACCCCCCAAATCCCCCCCAGCTCTTACCTGGGGGTCCCCAGTTTGAGACAAAAAAGGACCCTCCCAGACCCCCCAAGTCCTCCCCCAGTTCTTACCCAGGACCCCCCTGTGGGGCAAATAAGGACCCCCCAACACCCCAAATCCCCCCCAGCTCTTAGATGGGGGTCCCCCTGTGGGGCAAATAAGGACCCCCCCAAACTCCCCAAATTCCCCCTGGTTCTTACCCGGGGCCCCCCCCGTGGGGCAAATAAGGACCCTCCACAACACCCCAAATCCCCCCAGCTCTTAGATGAGGGTCTCCCCTGTGGGGCAAATAAGGACCCCCAACACCCCAAATCCCCCCTGGTTCTTACCTGAGGCCCCCCCGTGGGGCAAATAAGGACCCCCTCAGACTCCCCCAAAACCCCCCTGGTTCTTACCCGGGGGTCCCCCCCTGTGGGGTAAATAAGGAACCCCCACACCCCCCAAGTCCTACTCCAGTTCTTACATAGGGGTCCCCCCCCGTGGGGCAAATAAGGCCCCCCCAAACCCCCCCCGTTCTTACCCGGGCCCCCCCCGCTCTGGGGCAGCACCAGGGGACAGGTCCTGAACGGGTGGAGGCGCCCGGTGCCCTGGGCAGGGTTAATTAACGGTAATTACCCGCCCCCAATGGAGAGGGGAGCCCCCCCCAGCTCAGGGGGGGTCGGGACCCCCCTCCCCACACACCTGCAGCCGCTGCAGTCGGGGGGTCCGGCACTGGGGGGGCACCCAGGGGGGTCCCCAACTGCTCCCGGATCCGGGCGCCGATGGCTCGGAGCAGAGCCCCCGATTTCCCTGGGGGGGCAAAGGGACAAAGGGGGGGGTCAGACCCCCTCAAACCCTCCCCAGACCCCCCGGGGACCCCCCAGACCCCCCCGGGCGCTCACCGGGGGGCTCGGCCCCGCGCTCGCCCTCGTCCCGCGGCAGCTTCTCCACCAGGAAGAGGAGCAGGCGCCGCGTGTCGTGCTCGAGCTGTACAGGAAGGTCTGGTACCCCACGTCCCCCCCAAATCCCAGCTCCTGGGGGGGCACAGCCGCGTTGGGGGGCACCCCAAAACGTCGGGG